>NC_056731.1:1392469080-1392699878 GCF_019279795.1 Protopterus annectens
GACAGGAACTAGACAATATCCCTGAAATCACTGTCATGTATAGCTGATCAGGTAAGCCAATCAATAATACACAGCATATAATCTACATTTTCTCTTGGTTGTCACACAGAATGCCTTCACCACCAACATAGCAAGAAATCTGATTCAAAATTGTATCAGTCAACACTTTTATCACTCCAGTATCCTTAAGGCTTAGCCTGAAATATATCAATATATCAAGCTCTCTGGGGAAACCCTTCTCAAGAGTTGTGCTACTGTGAGACAAAAATGGTGGTACAACTCTAGCACCAAAAGGTAACCAATAAGCAATTTAATTTGAACTAGTACAGGCTTAATAATTCCTCATGTATACTCTGTGACATACTTCACAACTGTCCAGATTTTTGCAGAATGTCTCATATTTTTTGGTCTGTTATAGGTTTATAGGTTCATAGGTTTATACTAGGCTATCTGCCCTAAGGCATTTATAAGCCTAGCCCAAATTTTTGCGCCACCCCTTATATGAAAAAATAATGTGCCCATTAGTTTGTTGTGCCTCTGTCCAGCAGTGACACAGAGATGACTCCCGGGGTAAACCTACGATCTCCCATCCACAGGTCAAGATTTCTCTTGAACAGAGCCAGCAAGGTGCTCTGCCTCACATGGACCGGGACTCTATTCCACAGCATAGGGAGTCTCTGAGTGATAAATCTATCCCTCCAGCACGTCCTATTTATATCCGTGCTAAGGTTTAAGTCGCTTGCTCTAGTGGTTTTGGTGGATTTGGATTTTTTGAGGTGGAGCATGTCCATTAATTCCGGGTTGGACATGGCCTTGTATGTCAGGCACATGTCACCTCTGAGCAGACGGTATGCGACTGAATAGAGCTGGAGTTTCTTCAATCTGGCAGCATATGACAGATTTTGGCATCCCTTTATCGTTTTGGTGAGGAACTTTTGGGGTCTCTCCAATTGCTGCAGATGTCGAACAGATACATCCCGAATGGGGCATTGTACTCGATCATTGGTCTGATAAGTGAAGAGTACAGGGGAACAATGACCTCACTAGATCTGGATGTGAATCCCTTCATGATCAGGTGGGCAATGTAGAAGGTCTTTCTAACCACTTTAGCAACGTGAGTGTCAAAAGAAAGGCCACTGTCAACCTGGGTCCCCAGGTCCCTGATTACCTCTTCTGTGCTTAGTGGATTGCCACCTATATGGTAGCTTGGGGTTACCTTGTTTTTCCTGCAGGGTATGACTATACATTTTTTGGCGTTTAACTTCAGGCCATGGCTCTGGCACCAGCTATCTGTTTCCGTGAGTCCCTTCTGAAGGATATCCGTGTCCGATGCACTTTCCACTATGGCGCCCAGTTTGCAGTCATCTGCAAACTTTGTCAGCCAAAGTCCTCCCATGTTGGCCTGTACTTCTGAGAAGTAGATGCCGAACAATAGGGGGCCAAGGACCAAGCCCTGTGGGACACCACTTGTGACCAGCTTAGAGTCTGACATAGCGCCAGCAACTCTAACCCTGTGGGTTCTGTCCTTAAGCCAGTTTGCAACCCATCTTGTGACATATGGGTTTACATTTAAGCTGGTAAGTTTTTCTACAATACCCAAGTGGGGTATTGTGTCGAAAGCCTTTGCAAGGACAAGGTAGGCTGTATGGACTGCCTTTCCCTCATCAATGGCCTTGGTGACTGTTTCGAAGAAGTTGACCAAGTTCAAAAGGCATGATCTTCCCTTGACGAAGCCAAACTGGGTTGGGTCCGATGTCTGTAAGTCCCCTATATCTTTGTTTATGAGCTCCATTATGATCCTCTCCATAGCTTTGCAGACTAGACTTGTTAAGCTTATGGGGCGGTAATTACCAGGGTCCGTAGAGGCACCGCCTTTGTGGAGTGGGACCACAGTTGCCGTATGCCACTCCTTGGGCACGTATCCTGTGGTAAGGCTGAGATTAAACAGCTGCCTTATGTGCGGGTTTAATTCATCATTTAGCTCATGTAGCACACAGCCGGGGACACCATCCGGTCTCATTTATGCTGTGTTTTTAGCTTTAGAGAGAGCAGCTTTCACCTGCGCATTTGAGATGTCTGGGAGGCTACACTCCGCTGGGATAGTTATCTCTCCTTTAGGGGGGGAGAGGGGGTGAAGTTTGCACTGAACCTGTCTGCCAGTATGTTGGCAATGTCTGTGGGTTCAGTGATTTTTGTATCATTTTGGATTAATTCTGAGCATATCTGGGAGTTTCCACCCAGGTTCCTAACATAGCTGAAAAAGGCCTTATGATTGTCCTTTGAATCCATGGCAATTTTTCTCTCAAAATTGGCCTTAGTTGATTTTATGAGTGCTCGTATTTTTTTACTAATAATGATCAGGGGTGACTTCCCTTTTATGGATTTTGTTCTATCTTGTAATAGCTTTCTCCTCTTATTGTAAAGTTTGTTAATGGCTGGGGTCCACCAGACTGGACGTTTGCCCTTTGTGGAAAGAGTCTTGGTTTTATTTGGGATTGCCTGATCCATGCAGTCCTGGAGATGTTCATAGAAGGCATTTGTAAGGGCTTCCACAGCTTGGGTTGTGGTTTCCACTGGCTCAGGGGCCTTGAAGGATACCACACCAGTCTTGAGTAGTGTGAAGTTTGCTTTAGAGAAGTTCTTCACTGTGGTCTTTTTTGTTTGGGGTGGGGGCGGGATGTGGATTTCCAGTGAGATTAGTTTATGATCAGATCTCACCAATGAGGGATATACTTCCGGTGTGGAGCATTTTGTCCCCATGTTTGTGATAATGAGATCTAGTATATTTTCTCCTCTCGTGGGAACAGTGACTAGCTGTTCCATGGCATTTGAATTTATGAACTCCAGGAACCGTTGGGCTAAAAAGTTAGGGCTTGAGTAATGTTCCCAGTCTATATTCGGGTAGTTGAAGTCACCCAATATGATGGTATTTGGAGATACATTTATACCCTCCAGTGTCTTCAGGAAGGCTGTGTGGGGTTCCTGAGTTTGAGAGGGTGGCCTGTAGCATGCTACAATTTGTAGAGCAGTTTTGCCTATGGTTAGTTGCACCTGGATGGTTTCCGAAGCTTCGTGCGTTGCCACCAACCTGGAGGTGTGGGTATCCTTTATGAATATGGATACACCCCCTCCTTTTGTGGTGTGGTCCGGGTTTTGGGGCCGGAACGCATGACATGAGGTAAAACCTAATAGTGCCGGGGTGCTCTCAGGAGCCTTGAACCAGGTTTCAGTTACAGCACAGACATCGATGTTCTCCATACTGAGAAGGGCCTCGAGTGCGTGCATTTTGAGATTTAGACTTCTGGCATTGAGCAGCATTACCCTCAGTTTCTTCCCATTTTGGTTTCTAGGGTGGTAGGTTTAGAATTTGAGCCTTGCCTAAAAAAGGCACTATGGGGGTGGCAAGAGCCTTAGACAATATCCGGAATCCCAGGGGTGACAGGTGCATGCCGTCCCTTGCGAAGCAGCGTGGCTTGTCAAGCATGTCATCCCAGGCAGACAGACACTGGATCCTTTGAATGACACCAGACATTAAGCCAATTGTTAAAGCTGATCATCTTGTCTCTATATTGTGGCATCATTCTTGGTGAAGGAAGGATACTGCTCAGGGTTAGGGTCATACCTGCCTGGGCTACATAATCAGAGAGCTCCTCTATGTCTCTTTTCATGTAGTCCAGGGAGGTACGTCTCAGGTCGTTCACACCAGCATGGACAATGACTGTGTCATATTTGTACTTGCCGTGGAGTGACCTGACTGCTTGTGTTATGTGGCGGATTCTAGCGCCCGATAGGCAGCTTACTGTGACCCTCTCCTTGTTCAGCCTGGTGAGTGGGACGTCAGTGTGTCTGACTATGGAGTCACCTATGACAAGTATGTTTGGTGTTGTATTTGGCCTTAAGGGCTGTGACTGCTTTGCACACTGCTTTTGTTTTTTATGTGTTGCTTGTTGGGTGTCTTGAGGTAGCAGTTGTTTGGGTGTCTGCTTTGGAGGCCTCTGCTGTTTAGGTAAATTTTTACTCAGAGCCTCCGAGTATGTCTTTGTGTGTTTATGTGTTTGATTCAGTGGTGTGGTAGCATTATGTGAGGCTGGTTTTGTGGTGTGTGTAGTTGCCTTATTTGCAGATGCCTTAGTTGCATTTATGCATAAAATGTGTGGTTTTCTGGTAAATCAGTAAGTACTGAATTCACTAAATAATAACAGACATCTAAATTTCAGACTAAGAACATACTCTATATGGGAAAGTGCACGGTATGTGTAAGTTTTTATGCAGGTAAAACCCACTGCCTATTTAAAACCCGAATTCAAGCAAATTTGAGAGATATCAGAAACAAAGTAACCAGCAATGCCTTAAGTAAGCATAAAATTTCAAATCCTGGACATGACTTTCGATTTATGGCATTGCAAAGGGTATACAGTAATCCAAGAGGAAGAAATATTAAGGAATTTACTGAGCTTGAAGAGAGTAAATGGATAGGCAACTTAAGGGCTGATAAGCATCCAGGATTGAATGAGTTACTTCCCTTTAAGCCTATGCTAAGGAGGCGTTGCCTGAGGAGATGATTAAGAGTGGTTAATGCCCCCATTTAATGCTGCACTCATTGATTGAAACCAGATCTGAAGAAGGCTTTATGCTGAAAGCACTCATCTCATTTTATTGTTTTACCTTGATTTTAACCTCTTGATACTAAAGATTTATATTCCAGCCATGATATCACTTCTTTGGTTTGTTTTCTTATCTAATCACTTTGTCCTAAAAATGATTATACTGGTATTGCCAGTTTTTGTTACTACTAAATTTCAGACTTCATGTCCTTCATAAAATGCATGGTAACACAAAGGTGTTTATTCTAGCAACTTTCTAAGTTTATAAGAGCATTTTTTTCATATTTATTCCTAATTGTAGGCCTTTACTTCCCCTATTATTTTGGCTTGCTCCTGGTTTCTTGTGCTAAGAGATTGAAAGGTATGTGTCTAAAATCAGACACCAGTCATACAGTGTGTTCTCTCTCTCTCTCTCTCTCTCTGTCTCTCTGTCCAGGCACACTCACAAACTCACATACACACACAAGACAGTTGCAAATTAAGTGACCAAGTATGAAAATGGAGGGATTATAGGTGTGGTATGTGCAGACTTGTAATGCAAAAGAGTCTGGTGGATATAATTAGCTTGAAAATGGGACATGCAATTTACATGTAGCAGACAAATATGGGAAAGGAGTATTGTGAAAATACAAATAAAAACAGCTGAGGCAAGCAGGTTGACATTAAAACAACAAATAGAGAGCACACTTATTGGTCATATGCATATGTGGAATTTCACAGGGGCTCACAGTTAAACACAGATAGAATAGTAGTTCAGTCTGTGTAGAATGGAAGCAGCAAATGCTAAGGTTACATGCCGTTGAGGAGAAGAATCAATGGAATGTCATTGTAAACAGAATTATGACACAGACAATAAACTACATCTTGGCAACAGGCAGGAGTGATAGAATGCTGGATATTCCATAACAAGACTGTCACATTAAATCACAACTAATGTAGGAATCCTCATAGAAGCAATGCATAACACAAACACAGCAGTATACAGATACAATGAATCATGACACGTATAGTTTATTTCTTTATTCCTTCCTTCCTTCATTTATTCATGCATTTAGTTAGTTAGTTAGTTAGTTAGTTAGTTAGTTAGTTAGTTAACCAAGTAGAGCATTGATCCAAGTGCCTACTTAACCTTGTCAGGTTCTTCTGAAAGTTACTGAAGCAATGAAAGAAGGCAAATCAGAAGACATTCCCCCGGATTCACGAAACCACCGTGTAAGACAAAAAATGTCTTACTTGGAAACTGCAGTTGAACGGACTGACGTCAGCATGCCATGCATATTCATGAGGGCATGCTGACAGTAGTCCAAGTCTAACACGGACCGTGCAGGGAGGCAGGGGGCATGTCCGACTGCCGAGCAGTCCTAGGTACACGCCCCTTAAGTGTAATTTGAAAAGTGTAAAAGTCCGCCCTCATGTTAACACACCCAACACAAAACCCCCTCACAATGTAAATCCCCAGTAGAGTTATAAACTGTAAAATAAAAGTTGAGTACCAATTCCCGATATAGCTGCCCGTATTATCATGTGATTGCGTGGGTGTGCACATAGCGTAGCTAGAGTCAGCAATGCCGACATTGTAGAGAATAATAGCAAATGTTTATGCAAATCAATCCAAATAGCAATAGTGTAGTGGTAGAGCCGTCGCACAAAGAGGAGGCTTTCATGGTTTGACACCCACCACACCCCTCAATTTTATGTTTTAAAGTAGCACATGAAATAATACCTGACATATAAATGAGTAATATATTACTAAAACGCATTGAAATGGCCTATGTATTAGTGAACAAAATGTAAATATAGAAATGTAAGAGAAAACATCACATATAAATGCCCGTAGCGAAGCAGCGCTTTACCCAGCGCAATATATTTGCCCACAGCTAAGCAGCGCTTTACCCAGCGCAATATAGTTGCCCAGAGTTAAGCAGCACAATATAGTTGCCCAGAGTTAAGCAGCGCTATACCTAGTGCAATAAGTTTGTACGGAGCTGCGCACCGCGCTAACCAGCACACCATAGGGCAATGTGGAGCAACGTAGGGCAACGTGGAGCAACGTCGGGCAACATGGAGCAATGTGGAGCAACGTAGAGCAAAGCTGCATAAACACAGCCACACCCCCTAGCCTGCCTGGACAGTCTAAAATAAAAAGAAATGACAAGAGTCGAACCCGGGCACCATAATCAAAGTACTGAACCACTAAGCCATGATAGCTTAGGCTAAACATCCACTGTTAACATACATATACTTATAAATAGTATATTAACCATTGCTAAGCAGGTCTGTAGTCAGCCGAAAAAGTTCAAAAGTGGCCAATCATAAAAATGTGCGGGGAAATGCGGCATATTTAAGCCCCATAGGCAGGAATACTCGCCATATCTGATTGTAGCTCGCATCTGCAGTTAGAATGTCTGGTGTTGGAGAGGGTAGTCACTTCCGAGTGCAATGCTGGGACATCGAGGAGTCAAAATACATGGTTTGGCTCCTCGTCCACCAATGAGTCTCGACTCCTGCAGGGCCAGTTCCAAGGAACGGAGTACAAGGCAGAGGCTTGGATCCGGTTGGCTCATGACCTCACCAGTGCCACAGGCGTCCGAAGGACTGGTGAGCAGGTCCGTCACCACCATGCAGACCTGAGGAGATGGAAGCAGGACCTACTGAACCAGTGGATCCAGGAGGCCCGTCAGATGCATGATGCCCCAGTACTGAGTAGGTAGCCATGGAATGCAGTATGTAAGACATGCTAAGATAGTCTATTAAATGGATAAGTATGTCTCATTTTCCCTTCATTTACTCCACAGCTGCAGGTGTTCGTGCCGCTAATCAGCAAGCCTATGCAGATAGGTTGCTAAGGCTGCGCCACCAGGCAGGTTAGTAATTATACTGCATGTATTGTTATATAATAAATGTCAGTAAGCATGAAAAATGTGTTGTAGCCTAATAATACAGATATAAATTGTCCTGAATAACTTCACTGCATGTACTGTTACATAACATAAGTCAGAGAGCCAAGAATAGAGTGTAGTAACCCATTAATAAAGATAAAATAAGTCTGTGATAGTATCTCTGCATGTACTGTCAAAAAATTATGTGAGTGAGCCTGAAAATGAGTGTTGTAACTTATCAATAAAGGTATAATATGTCCTGGATAGGTCATATGTATGCACTGTATGTACAAATAAAGGAGAGAGCCTGTAGAAAAGAGTGTTTAATGTAATTAATAAAGGTATAAAATGTGGATTGTGTCTCTGTCACTCACTTTGAAATGTAGTTGTACCCTTGCATGAAATGAACTGAACTGTTGTAATAAGTGCTGTCAACCCACAGTTGTGCAGTCCCATATAAAGTGGATGAAGGAAGTGCTAGTAGCTGTAAAGCATATAACATTTATACCCTGAATAAATCCTCTGCATGTACTGCCATATAACATAAGTCATAGAGCCAGGAATAGAGTGTAGTAACCCATCAATAAAGGTGAGATAATAAATGTCAGAAAGCATGTAAAATGTGTTGTAGCCTAATAATACAGATATAACATGCCCTGAATAACTCCTCTGCCTGTACTGTTACACAACATAAGTCAGAGAGCCAGGAATAGAGTGTAGTAACCCATACATACAGGTAAAATAAGTCTGGAATAGTATCTCTGCATGTACTGTCAAAATAATGAGTGAGAGAGCCTGAAAAAGAGTGTTGTAACCTATCAATACAGGTATAATATGTCCTGAATAGGTCTCCTGTGTGCACTGTAATGACAAATAAAGGAGAGAGCCTGTAGAAATGAGTGTGCAATGTAATTAATAAAGGTATAATACTTGTAGTGTGTCTGTGTTACCCACATTGAAATGTTGTTGTACCTTTGCATCAAATAAATAGTACTGTAGTTATAAGTGCTGTCAACCCATGGTTGTGCAGTCCCATATGAAGTGGATGAAGGACGTGCGAGTAGCTGTGAAGCACATAACAGTCCCCAACAGTAGGTAAATAGCTGGAATGCATAGGTAATTCTGGCACATGAGTTGCATGTCAAGGTGTTATCCAGAAAAGTGAGTGTGCTACATGAAATGTAGGGTTCAGTAGAAATGTAACTGAAAATGTTACGTGAACACATCCAGATATGTAGATATTGAAATATAAATAAACTACATAACTATGTAGCAGTAACATCTGCAACCTGGACAGTTAGTATGTCAGATTTAGGTCAGGTCTATAATGAACTATCCAAAACCATTACACAGTCTAATGCAAGTTGCCTAATGTAATAATACATGTAGGGGATATACACCTGCAGTCAATAGTAATGTAGTGAAGTGTAAAAGTACTTATAAGATGTTAATGGAGGTTTCTTTTTACACCCTAATCTATGTGCATAAACAATGCAATTCCACACCTCAATGGGTATGTGTAACCTGAAAACATTTGTTGGGACATATGTCCTATTGTTCTATAAATAATTGCATATACTGTGATGCATGTGCCCTGTTCAAACACCACAATCTTGGTGGCCTGTTGCCACCAATCATCCCTGCATGCCATTGTAATGTCCACTATCGTTCAATATATGCATGTGTTATGCTTGCTGTTCAACTGTTGGAACCCTGGTGTGTTGGGTTAATGGGAATATTACTGCATGCTGTTACAGCTAATCTGGAATGCTGTTGTCTATGTTGTAAAATAACACACCTAAAACACAGAACATATGGGAAGGCCGGTCCCAGCAGACCCACCTCTCCCTCCTCAGCTGGTGATTGCACCTGGCACCAGCAGGTCTGGTACCCAGCCCGGGCCACCCACCTCTGTTGGTCCTGTGCCACCTTCAGGTGGAAGTGCTGCAGGGGATGGGTCTCGTTCCCCCCGCCTGCAAGCATGGGCGGAGAAGGGCCACCTGTCACCCTCCAAAGGGTCCGGGTTGTAGTACGTAGAGAGATCCAGAGTTTAGTCTCTGATCCCCTACGCCAGCTTGAGGCAAGAGTGGTGCGTATCTTGGGTGAGCCTGCCCCTCCTATGCAGCCCCCAGCACAGCCACCCTCGAGGCTGTGAAGGTACAGTGGAGACTGCCCATGGGTGGGGATCTCAGTCCCACTGTTACCATCTGTGGGCTCATGGGCTTAAGATTTCCAAACATCTGTCCCCATCAATTGTGTTCAGCTATCCTATGTGTCATACTCCACCCCTGTATGCGTCTTGTTTGTCTTGTCTGTATACCTACCCAACCTACCTCCCCAAATATACCTACTTCCCTACCTCACATTCCACTCTCACCTGAAAAAAAAGGGGCAATCTGTACCCGCAAAAAATTACGCCCCATACATAGCTGCCCATTTCGCACACTTGTCCGCTGGACACGTAAACAGATAATTACAATTGGCAGTACAACATACTTTGTTGTCCTCACCCCTCTCTCAGGGGTGGAAGGTTCCAAATAGCACTCCAAATTAGCATCATATGCACAGCTGTTGCTGGTAAAGAAATGGGCAGCTATGGACCTTCCCTACACCCATCCTGCACATCCCGAGCCTGTTTCCCTACTGTCCTTCCCTCTTTGTGCCCCCTTTTTCACCACTTTCCTATCTCCCCATTTTCTTTTCTTTTGAAGAAAGTAGCGCGGGGGTTAGCGAGAGTAAGCACTTTAAAGCAGAAGTAAGCGGGTTTGAGCAAGTGTGCGCTTAGCTAAGCTTAGTTAAGCATCACGCAAACCCGCGCAAACCCACTTACAACTGCTTAAAAGTGCCTTAATCACTCTGTATGCCAGGGCCCTTGTTCTGCTCAGCAGCAAAATAAAACACCTCTGTCAGTCTCGAACCTCAGACCTTGGGCACAGTTGACTGCATGAAGTACCACTAAGCCACAGCAGATATACAATAATCTGCTGCTGAAATAAATATATCATGCATTACAATGAGTGAATGTCAAGGAAAAATAGGAATGCCATAAAACAAAGCTTGTCCTGTGGATCTGTACCAGCAGTTGTTGTGAAACTGCATTACATGAGTGCGATGTGTTGCTAAAAAATATATATCATGTACCAGAATGTGTGAATATAAAGTAAAGGTAGAAATGCCATAACACAAAATCTGTCCTGTGAAACTATGCCAGCAGTTGTTGTGGAATTGCATTACATGACTGTGATAACAGAACCAGACATTCTAGCAGTAAATACTGTTACAGCAGCACTACACAATCCCCACACAGTTGAGTGTGTGAATAAATGATCACAGTATACCAGTTCACAAACTGTTCATGTGCCAAAGGAATACATCCCAATAACTACTTATGTACGGCAGTAAATTGTAGCAGTAGTGAAGAAACTACATACCCCCATGTATCTTGTGTTAGCAAATGTAGGGGTGAGTACAATTTTACACTGACAACTGTGTAGTGGAAGTGGCAACACCCAGGTCAGAGTACAACATAAATATCACTGGCTACACCCCTAGCGTCAGATATAAGAACCATACCAACCTTCTGACTTACACATCGGTCTCCACAGCAAAGAAGCATGGGCCCCACTCTGGAAAGCTGAAAGGGCTATGCCTACCTGACATAGCAATTTATAGCATTGGGTTGCTATGACAGTGAATACTGCAATTACCACACAGCAGGCTGCATGCAATCACCAAATGGTGGACACCAATTGGTGCAGAGGCCATCACATGCACATGTGCAGATACCTATATAAGCAGGCTGTACTTGCTGGCCACACATGCAATCATCACATTGCAGCTGCAGAGTGAGATAGAGAGACAGAGACAGACACAGGGACAGGGACAGACTGAGACAAAGAGAGGGACAAACACCCCCATCCACACCAGTGGAAAAAATAAATATCTAAAACAATATAAAATAAAAAAAAATAAATAAATAAATAAATAAACATCAACCAAAGCTGAAGACACAACAACGTGGGAACTACAAACACATACAAAGGAAAGTTACGTAACAGATATGTATTTACTGGCATGTAGTAGATGTTTTTGCAGACTACATTACATAGTTTGAAACATCAATAGGTGGCAGCAGTATGTATCTATGCACAGATGCCTTGCAATTATACTGCCATGGACATTATAGTGTGTAGCTGTGTGCAGTGGGACACAAGTGTGACATATGTAGCTCAGCATTAAATGTCAAACATCTGAACCATGTCATCTGTGTCCTGTACAGTAGTGTGTACAATGTCTGTTTGGGGGTGTAGTGCATACATCACTAAAACCATGGATGTGGCAGCGTAACAAATGAATGATAGTCATATCAACATGTAGGTTAGTATTGGCAACAGCTGTACCAGGCTAGTATGGCAAAGAAATAGTGTCAGCTGTATATACACCCTCTAATATTACTGTGTGCTCACATGTGACACCTGTTCATGTTGCAGCAGGGCTCAGCAGGTCAGCTGTGAGGTCCATGGACACAGAACAGTGTGGACCTTGTGTGTGTATGGCACACACATATGGAGAGATCTGTCTGTGTCACAGATAGTAGCATCTGTACATGTGCATAGAGCAAGGGACATACTGCAACTGTATGTGAAGGGTGGACATACAAATGTTGTTGAAGGCTGTTCTGTGCATACTCCACCGTAGGTTGTAGTGTGTGGCAAACAAGTCAGCATACAGTGCTGGTATATGAACTGTGGTTAAATGCAGTGGGTATGAGATGTCAGGCTCGCAGTGTTGCAGCCAGTGAGGCCTGCTAAAGCTACGTGTGCTAAGTACACCTCAAATGCATTCCGCGCAACACTGTGGAAATATGAGTACATAACAGTATACCTCGCAGCCGTCGCATAATTGACATTCCCACCATGAAAGGTGGACTGTGTATGTGCCTATATGGATATCACTAAGTACACCAATGTTTGTTTGTGTATACGTGTGTAGACATATGTAGCAGAAACACATAGATATGTGTATGTGTATATATATATTTATATATATATATATATATATATATATATATATATATATATATATATATATATGTATGTATATAGAAATATCAATATATATATATATATATATATAGAGAGAGAGAGAGAGAGAGTGAGAGAGGAACAGGGTCATAATTACTGTGACAGATGGCTGTTGACAAAGCCGTGGACCCCACTTCAATGTAGACACTGCTGTGGCAACCCTATTGGAAAAAGCTCCGCACACATGAACCAGCACATAGGTGGTAGTCTACCTAATACCGAAAGTGTGATAAGAGACCATGGGACACAGGTGAACTGTAGTCTCCCCTGCGATAATCACAGTGACACACTAGTCATGTAATCTGTCTACCTGCCACACATCATCACAAAAGGTGTGTCATCCAGGGAAATATAGATCAGTGTTCCCTTCAACCCATCACACATAAAGCCCATTACAGGGTATACAGCCCCATGTGGTATGTACCTCACAAGACATCCAGACCTACAGGAAGCGACAAAGATATACCTCACAAAGAGTAATACCAGCCCCAAACAGATGCACTAGGCAGACGATCCCACAAATCCAGAACTACACTGTGTTGCATACCGCCTACCCAGAGGTGATGATTGCCTGACATACTAAGCTATGTAAAAACCAGAGCTGTTGGACATGCCACATGTAATTGGATCATAATCCCTACGTGCTACATGCTCTAGGAACGTAAACTTTCTGACCACAATAAACAGCACATGCTGGAGGGATAGGTTCCCATCACAGAGACATCCCATACGCTGGAACAAACCAACTGTCCATAGCAAACACAGTTCCCAATCAGCAGTCGTCCTACTTGATCCTGAAGATTGTATGGGAGATAGTGAATACAGCCAGGCATTCACCTCTGTGACACCGCTTGACAGGGCCATGTGACATGCAATGACCTGTGTGTCACAGGCCAGGGTAGCGTATGGCTTGGCTTCCATAGGCCCTAAGGCCAATAGCCTCATACCTACCTATGAGGTGATACACACCCACATGTACCTATAACCAGAAGTGCTATGTGAGCTTGACTGAGTGTGATGGTGCATGTGTCGGTGAATGTGTCAGAGTTAGGTTTATGTGTGCTAGCGTAGTGTGAAACTGTATGTGACATGGTAGTATGTGTCCTAGCTATGATCCCAGCAAAAGCTGTGTATACAATTGCTAGGCTGACAAAGCTGTATGCCATATGTCCTGACATAGTCCCTTGTTGTTGACTATAGTGCCCATTGTAGGCCAAAGCAGTACATGAATGCTTATTGAGTGCTACTGCTGGTGAATCCAACCCCTGTATGAACTGTAATAGTACCTATGGCTGTATGCCTAAACAGCACAGTATGGTCTATGTCCACACTGAATGGTACCACTGTTCCATGTGTCCCCTGTAGTCCTCAGAGATTAC
Organism: Protopterus annectens; assembly: GCF_019279795.1. NCBI lineage: Eukaryota > Metazoa > Chordata > Ceratodontiformes > Protopteridae > Protopterus > Protopterus annectens. Next base: position 1,392,483,027 of record NC_056731.1, read on the forward strand.
ATAGCTCAGGCAAAGGGTATCGTAACTACTGCCACACAGCACTGTAAGGTACACAGGTAAGGTTTGCCATAACTGTGTCCAGTGTGTATGTCTGATGTGTGTGTGTGTGTATGCCTGTACCATGGCCTTGGTCATATGTGTGTTACAGGATATAGGTGGGTATCCGGAAACATGTATAGTGTAGTACAGCAGTATGCCACCTATATTCATCAATGAGCACATATGTTAGGCAGGGTTCTGCCACCAATAACTAGTGTGGTACACTAGTGAGACTGTTACTGGACTTCACAATCATTGCAATGGATAACACTTATCATGATGCAGTAGCATTTATTTTATTTTATTTATTTTATTTTACATTTGTTGACCGGGCTAGTCCAACTGGATATATGTCCATTTTCAGTAGAGGCCCGGGGAGAAAAGCTCCATTAGTTGTACACTTTCACAAAAAGGCATAAAAGGTTACATAAGAAACATAGCAAGTAAAACAGATAAAAAATAAATTTGTAATTTTTTTTTTTTTTTTAACAATGGTAATGGTAGAGAAAAGAGTTAGCATTAGTCTGGATTAGTGCAGGAGCAAAGCCAGTGTTTATTGAGATAAATTTTTAGTTGGTATTTGAAAAGTTGGAAAGAGGTTAAAGAAGTGATATCAGAGGGTAGTTTATTCCATGTTTTTCCAACAGAGTTGGAGAATAAACTGTCACCTGCATTATTGTTAGGTTTGGTAATATTAATCAGAAGTTTATTAGAAGAACGTAGTTGTTTCAGGTTGTTGTATGGAGAAATAAGGCTAGAAAGAATTGGTGTGTTGGTTGGCTGATATAGAATCTTATAAGCAATTAAGATCTGTTGAAGTACAAGTTGGTTAGGAAGTTCCATCCAGCCTAGTTCTTTTAGGTTCAAGCAGTGATGAGTTCGAAAAGGAGATCCGGCAGCGAATCGAGCTATGTTATGATAGGATGTTTCTAGTTTCTTCATGTTGTTTTTGGAAAGATTAGTGTAAATGGGGGAAGCATAGAGAAGAGTAGAGATTAGGTGAGATCTAGCAATGGTGGACCTTGCTGTAGGTGTTAGGAAAGGTTTGATTCTGTAAAGGGATCCTATTTTTTTATTAACTAATGTTATGGTGTTATTGATGTGAGAGTCGAAGTTGAGTTTATTATCAATAGTTATTCCTAATAGTTTTGTGGTCAAGTCAGGAGAGATGAGTGTTCCGTCAGTGGACGTAAGAGTAAAGTAAGGTGGAGTAGATTTACGAGTAGGTGAAAAAAGTAATAGTTTGGTTTTCTTGGGGTTAAGGAGTAGACAGCGGTAAGAGAACCATTGTTCTACAGCGTTAAAAGCTTTTTGAGTAAGTGACTGGAGTTCAGTTTGAGAGTTACAGATTATAGTTGAGTCGTCTGCATATTGTATACAGGTAGTATATGGGATAGCAAATTGAAGGTCATTAATAAAGACTGAAAATAGCAGAGGGCCTAGGATGGAGCCTTGAGGTACGCCTAAGGAGATAGGTAGAAGATTAGAAAGTGAATTTTTCCAAAGTACTGCCTGCTGACGATTTTCTAGGTAAGATACAAACCAGGACAAGGCAAAATGATCAAGAGCCAGAGATTTTAGGATATGTAGTAAAAGTTTATGATTCACCATATCAAAAGCTTTGGATAGGTCGATGAAGACTGAGGATGATATATAGTTTTTGTTGCGGTTAATGTTAATGGAGTTAGTGAAGGAGAGTAAAGCAGTGGTGGTACTGTGTGAGGGTCTGAAACCATGCTGACAGTTAGAAAGTAGGTTGTTGTTGAGAAGGTGATTTAGTATTTGTTTGTGAATACATTTTTCCATGATTTTTGTGATTGGTGAGAGGAGAGCTATTGGTCGAAAGTTGGAGAAATCATTAGAGTTTCCCCCTTTATGTAGTGGGATGATATGAGATATCTTCCAGATAGAGGGGAAGATCCCTTCTTTTATAGATCTATTAATCAGGATGGAAATAGGGTAGGCTAAGGCTTTGGCACCTACCTGCAGGAATTCTGCAGGCAGTTTGTCTGCAGAGGGAGTGGTAGGTTTTAACTTTTGGAGCAGTGATGTGATAAAGGAGGTAGAGACAGGTTGTAAGTGGAGGGTAGGAGGTGAAATTGATGTAGGTGGAAGTAGATTAGAGGTATCAGGAGATAGATGACTAGCAAGTGTTTGGATAGTATTCGTGAAGAATGAGTTGAAGTAATTTGCTGTTTGTTTAGGGTTCTCTGGGTTAGAGTCACAGGGATTAGGTGTAATGGAATGACCTGGAGATAGAAGATTGTTATTACTGGTCCAGAATTTTTTAAGTTCCTTATTAGTGTTGTGCTGTAACTGAAGGTAATAGTTTTTTTTGTCTGTCAGGATAGCTCTTTTAGTGCTGTTTCTAAGCTCTCTAAAGTTTTGGCGATCAGTTAGATTTTTAGTGGTACGCCATTTAGACCAAGATTTGTTTCTAAGATTGATTTTATGCCTAGTATCGTTAGTTAGCCAGGGAGCTACTTTTGTTTTGGTTCTGATGGTACGGGTTGGGGCATGTTGGTCCAGAACTGATAAGAATGTAGAGTTAAAGTATTTTACTGCATCATTAAGAGGAAGATATTTTAGTGAGGACTAATTACAACGTTTTAGATCAGCTTGAAAATGTTCAGAGTTAAAATGCTTTTTTGTTCGTAGTGTTCTAAGGGTGGCAGGTAATGTTAGGTTGATTTTGTGTCTAATGACATAAGTTATAGAGTGGTCGCTTAGATCATCTGGGAGGGTACCAGACTGGTAGGTTTGTTGGGGGGTATTAATCAGAATCCAGTCTAGGATAGATTCATGGTTGTTGGATTTAACAGTTCTGGTTGGACAGTTAATGAGTTGAGTGAAGCCATATAGGTTTATGTGGGATGTAGGGTTAATATTATTACAGGAATACCAATCAATGTTAAAGTCACCTAGGACTAGTGTTTCTTGGGGGAGGTTGTTTGACAGAAAGCTAAGGATACATTCTAAAGTGTTAGTGTTATTTCCTGGGGGGAGATAAACACAAATTATGTTAATAGCTTTACTAGGGTTGATTTGAAGTTTTGAGCTGATTACTTCTGCATTATTGTCTAGAGGAAGGTTAAGATTTATTATACTAATTTGAAGTTGTGCTTTGTAGAGAATTGCTACTCCACCTCCCTTTTTGGTTTTACGGTCCAGTCTAAAGATACTATACCCGGGAGGGGTAATTTCATTATCCTTAATGGTTTCTCTGAAAGACAGAGAAATACTCAACCTGTGTTGCAGTCTGTCCCTGCACCAAATATATATACCTCCTGTGTTGGGGACGTGCATTGTGTTGCATACAGTGTGCCATGTACTGTAGTGTAGTATTACATACTGTTGTAAGATTGATGCTGTGCAAAATGTGGTTAGATATATAGAGTGTGCTAGGCACAGTCATCCGGTATTGTGTTGAGTGCTGTCATGCATTGTTGAAAGTGTGTATCTTCTGACAGCCAATAGGTTGCTAAACATGGTGGTTAGTTGATAACTGTACATTAGTAATATACGTGTGCCTCATGACTTGCTCACACATTTTGATTCATTGTCTTCCAGGGCTATGTCCCACCATAGAAACCCCACCTACAGCATGGCAGAGGAGGAGGTAATAACTGCAAGCCTGGTGCAGCAGTATTCCCTGCTGTGCTCCAGAACCAGCCAGGACCAGCAGGAGCGGACTGCGCTGTGGCAGGAGCTTGTCCGTCAGGTAAATGACATAGGCATGCATAACCGGACATATGAGCAGGTACGTCATCACTGCAGTGATTTAATTAGACATGTCCGGCAGCGTGCGTCTGATATCCACAGACAGCAGCTTGCCACAGGTGGGGGGTAGCCATCCACCCCCCCCTCACCAGTGTGGAGGAGCTGCTCCTGAGCCAGGTGGCTCCAGGCCAACAACAATTGCAACAACAAACATGTGTCATCATGGAGGCCAGAGTCACCCAGCAGGCCGACACAAAGTGTGCAGGTAACATGGCATAGCTGTAGAGTACTGTTACCACAATTGTTACAGCATGCTTATGTGAGATGTGTACTGTGTAGTTTTAAGATGTGATGCCTAGTGTTGTGCAACGTTGATAAATAGGAATACAATCTGTAGGCCTGTGACTGTCAACCGTTGTAGTACTGTATGATTGCGAACACACAGTAGCAATCACACAGTTGTTAGCACTGACGATGTGTCTCATATCGTTGTAGGCCCCTCTGGTGTGACAGCAAGGCAGACAACCCATGCTGGTGAGTGTGTTTTACCTTTAATACTGCTAATTAAATGTGCATGTCATAGGTGAGGTGTAGGCCATGTACACGTAACACACATATGCACAATGCATGCTGTGGATGTTTGCTGTGAGACTATGCATGTCCCAGTAATGTGGGTAGCTGCCTAAAGCACATACAATACAGGGAGCAGTCCACAGAAGTGTGTCAACACTGATGTGGATGTTGGATAGGCAGAGTTGATGCACACGCACGCAACATACACAACACTGTCATACGCAGTACACTTTAAGATGCCACACATGGCTTATTCAGATGCCCACTGTAAGGTCACACTACAGTATGCCACATTTCATCCACATGGCACACGTAACAAACCTGAGGGGCATATACCTCACATGTGGCTGTGCGACACTCTTCGACACAGTACGCATTCATGGTATGCGATGCCCCCTATTGTGCATCCTACAAATCCATGTAACAAGTGGTTGTGAAATGGTGAATGTAGACATGGTACTGCATGTTGGGTACAGCAAGGTATGTGCTGATCTGGAATACATTAGTAGCCTTGAGTGACCACGTGATGCTGCATGATGATGGCCCATGGTAGTACACCCCATCCAGTCACAGTGACCACAGTACTACACATAGCATGACCTGCTATGCACCTCAGTGTTGTGTGTGTAAACATAGGCAACAGTACATGGTATGCATAGCAGTCACCATTTGTACCATGTGACACATATATATCTTGTCATGCTATTGAGTATATCTGTCACATGACACACACTGTGTCCGTGTGATGTGTAATGTTGCAGTTGTGTTATACCATGCCATGTCATGTCGGGTACTGGCATATCCACATACTGTCCTACACGCATCATAACCACTGTACAATGGGCATGTTGAGCAACGGTATGCCATCAGGTAGACATGCACTACTCATCGCGTGCGTATACATTGCATGCATGTGTTAATCCTGTGTCCACAATTATCTGCTGAACACACAGATGCTCCCATCAGACATGGCTATCCATGTGACACACAGATACACATCCAGCCATGGTATGTACACCTGTGTGAGATGGTGCACTGAACATTGCAGAGCTTATAACACTTGCACAGCACTGTCGTGTCCATGTACACAGTGCTTTCCAGTGTGAGGCCAAACAATTAACAACAACACACATGCATCAAACACAGGCATAGTGTTATTGGCAAGGGCTGTCAACACATGCACTGCATGCTGTTGGAAAACACACGTCCTGCATGCTGACACGTGTGATATCACTGCTTGCCTTGTGATGCTGTACCCCACCATCACATGCTACTGGGTATGTTCTGGGCTGCTGGTGGTGTGTGTGTGTGTGTGTGTGTGTGTGTGTGTGTGTGTGTGTGTGTGTGTGTGTGTTGTAGTGATGAGTGCATTTGTAGGCATGTGTGCCTGTGTGCATGTGTGCATGTGTTCATGTGTGCATGTGTTCATGTGTTCATGTGTGCATGTGTGCATGTGTTCATGTGTGCATGTGTTCATGTGTGCATGTGTTACAACATCCTGTACAGTTGGTAAAGTGTGTTTCCTGTCTCCCTCTCACAGGTCCTGAGGTAATGTTGGATGAGTGCAGCAGGGAACCTGACATCACTGCCACAACTAGTGGACATGATGATACATGTGTTGTGGCACAGGCAGGTTTGACAGGGTGTGTCGTTGGTCCGCCAATTGAATTTACACAGCTTTCCACCCCATCTATGCACACATATATACTGCCGATACATCCCTTGACACCAATGGCCTTAGCTGAGGAACAGCATATGGTAGGCATTGAGCAGGATAGTGTGGTATCAATGGCACATGCAACCCCACAGCAGCCATGCCCAGACACCTGGAACAGTACCACATAGGCATATGTCCAGGGGTACTTGTGGGAGCACTGCTGGTTGTAATGCCCCTGGCAGACATGCCCCCACAGGTCTCACAACCTCAGGTATGTTCAGGTACAGGCACGTATGGAATGGTACACCAGGCAGGGACTTAGGGTGCAGAGGGCCCATAATACCGCTATCAATGACAGTATCCGTGACCTTGCCGGTGCCATATGTAATTACACCGAGGTCATTGGTAGATGTTGGGGGGAGACACTAGATGTCCACCGCAATGTGATGCCCATGCACCAGGATAGTGCAGGACAGCTGAGACGTTGATGTATACCAGCAACTCCATCGGCTGGCAGTCATCGTGGACGGCACACAAGTCCCAGCCGCTCCCGTAGTGGCAGTACCAGCCCCAGCACTGTTGGGGCTGGCCTGTCGATAGACCATCCTAGATGACCATGTGGCTCTGGCCATTCCCAGCATGGACATGGATCCAGTCAACATCCCTCTGCCTCTGATGATAGTACCCAGTATGTCGTAGTACCATATACTGTCCATGTCACCCCTGCCAGGCACAGGTACCGTGTCTGTGGCCGGAGACAGTGATCTGTACAGCCTGGCAGGTACAGTCTGTGGCTGTCCCACAACCTCCCATATTAGGCAGCCACAAGGGGGAACTGTGTCTGTGCAGACAAACACACATAATCCAAACACCTAGGTTTAAAACATACACACACATATCACATCAACACTGACCCATACTGTGCTGTTGTCCGTCACACACACACACACACACACACACACACACACACACACACACACACACACACACACACACACACACACACACACACACACACACATACATGTCGATTGGATGGGTCAATGTCGGGCTCTGGCAAACCAATAACACACCCTGTGCATATGATGAAACTGTGCCACCTCCTGTAATCTGTGAGTGTGGAACAGGCTAACATGGTGCTGATGCACAGGGTGACCTAATAGCAGTGTAGCAATGTTAGCATGTTGTCAACAGTAAGGTGTAATGCTATCCTTGTAGGTATATCTGAGCAGGCATGATGCATTAAAGCTGAGAATATCACCGTAGTATTGTTTACACTAGGGTTAATTCCAAACATGGATTGTCCACTCATGTGCCACTTGGCTGATGTGTCTGGTACTGGCAGCATGTGTTGGTGAGTGGACGGTATGTGTGTGATGTATGCAGTACAGATTTGCAGGTGTACATTTGTGAACATGGTGGAGGTGCACTGCCTGCATGTATGTGCATGGAGGACAAATGGGAAGCATGACATGCCATGTATTACACAGTATTAACACTTCATATTGGTGGCCAGTATGCATTTTCCTAAACATATGTTACAACTCGGGTACACATGTGTGTATGACATGGTTTGCCACTATGCTATGGGTGGTAGCGTTAATATCGGTCATTGGTTTGCAGTCTGGTAGTGTACATGCTCTCAACAGCCTGATCTTAACCAATTGTTAGATGATGTTTTGACAACTGACACACAGCTGTAGGGTACACAGTAGCATATGAATCCTTCTGGTACTATACTATACAAGTTACCAGTGGTATTGACTGCCACACATTCCCATGACCACTCCTGTAGGCATGTGGCTGTCCTAGGTACTAGCAGACACACTAGGGATATGTCCGTCCACATCTAGTAATGCATACAGTGGCCTACAATGCATTCTCTGGATTAGACACGCATCCTGCACAAGGGTAACATACAGACAGATACCTGTTGACAAACCCATGCTGTGAAGCTATGAGCCAACTATAGCATAGACATCCACATTTAATACTCATGATATCCTGACAGTACCACATTGGTAGTAGCCCATGACATGTAGCAGGGGTACAGATGTGTATTTACAGCCACATGTGATGTCATCTGTCCTCTGATGTTCACATTCCCAAATGTATGTTGATGTCTGTCAGTGTATCACATAAGCAATAAGGGGTACGTATGCATAGCCACAGAGTTGTTGTACACCTATACTGAATGCCCATTATTGACAGACTGTGTTGTGTTTGAACATGTCTGTGATATGCCCCAGGCATGACCCCTCACCCACACTATTCTATACAAACTGTCATGTGTGTGTGTGACACAGATGACCTAGGGCACAGATCCCTACAGTGGCTGGCCATGTCACATACATACATATGTGACCTACGGTCTGTGAAGCAGCAGCACAGACTGTCAATGGTAACAGATGTATTAGTGTAGAAGGCAGGCTTCACACCTGTGATGTGATTGCAGTCACATGTACATCTATGTCTTTGCCACACAGTTAACAATTGAGGTCACATGTACTTCTGTGTATTTGCCACACAGATACCTGACGTGTGCATTGCACATACTGTTGTTTTACTGATATGTTAAACATTAGTAAAAGCAAAACCCACAACGCTCTAATCAACGGTTTCACACACACACACACTTAGGAATTTCAGGATTCAAACCCCTACCTAACTATGTTATGCTACTTGAGAGATATGCATTAACATGACGAGCTATATGTTTCAGTGGGAGTTTATATTTCCACTGCTGTATTTGTGGGATACTGACATCTTCAGATTTGACAAAGGGGAATCTACCTCTTTGAATGTGTTTTGCTAGGCTCCAAAAAGGCCACTCCTCTCAAATAAATCACACACATACATACATATACACCCCCACATACACTCTGCATTTGCAGGATTCAAACCCCTACCTAGCAATGTTATGCTACTTGAGAGATACGCATTAAGATGATGCGCTATATGCTTTAGTGGGAGTTTACATTTCCACTGCTGTATTTGTGGGATACTGACATCATCAGGTTTGACAAGGGGGAATCTGTCTTATTTGAATGTGTTTTGCTAGGCTCCAGAAAGGCCACTTCTCTCAAATAAATCACACACATACATACATATACACCCCCACACTCACATACACATACACTCTGCATTTGCAGGATTCAAATCCCTACCTAACTATGTTATACTACTAGAGAGGTATGCATTACCATGACGCGCTATATGCTTTAGTGGGAGTTTACATTTCCACTGCTGTATTTGTGGGATACTGACATCATCAGATTTGACAAAGGGGAATCTACCTCTTTGATTGTGTTTTGCTATTCTCCAAAAAGGCCACTCCTCTCAGAGGAATCACACACATACATACCCACCCACACATACACTCAGCATTTGCAGGATTCAAACCCCTACCTAACTATGTTATGATACTAGAGAGAGACACATTTACACGTCGTGCTATATGCTTTACTGGGTGGTGTCTAGTCTCTTGCTATATTTGTAGGTTGCTGATGTCATCATACTGGACATGGTAATGTGTGTGCGCTTTGTTTAATGCAATCCCAGGAATGAACCACGTGGGTCAGCAGGTGTTACCTGCTTGTAGAGGACTCCACTATTCATGGCTTGTGTGATCTATCCATGGACAAATTGACATTCCTTCATAGGACAATACATATTTATGCACAAATTGTTGACTTTGTGGATACATGTGTCTGGTATGTTGAATAAGGGCTATTCAGAGTCTATGTGAGACGTGTGTAGCTCCTTACAGTGATATATGTCCTGGGTGTGTGCCTTGCAAACAACCTAGTAGGTTTGGGAACCATGTTCTGCCCATGAACATATCACGGTTGGTAGGGTTGTGTGTTTGCCAGCATACAATAGCTCTGTTTATGACTTCAATCATGATGGACTACATGGCCTTGCAGTTCAGATATCATAGCCTTATAGGATGTTAGTTCCCATGGTCTGGTGTGCACCAACACTTGTGGGGTGTGCCATATGTTGCTTTGACACATTCAACAGTTTCAGATCCGGTAGTGTGGGTGGGGCTCGACAGACTGTTCGGGTGCAGGGTATGTTTGTTCTGTAGTTCACTTATGTCACATATAGGGGAAGTACGTAATACAAATGATGCCATGATAATGGCTTTGGGTGGTGCTGTATACCCATTCCATGTGTAGTATCTCCTGGTATGATGATAGGGCCTTTTGTCAGTGGGAGGTGGGTATGTATGTATGGGCCCATCTGACAGGTTGTCGGCATTGTCAGTCAGGTACAGTTGTCCCTGACTCAGGGCATATATAGGTGTACATTGCTATATATGACATATCTGAAGGCTGTGTCATGGTTCTGTCTGGACTCGTTCGCAGATGATCTTCCAAAAACACTGACAAACATGAGAACTACACCCCTGTTGTGCTCTTTTACACACTTACCACCCTACTGATCCTATATGATTGGTCAACAGAGTATGTCATCATAATATCCTGTCATGTCTGAAGGTCGGTGTCACGTGTACTCTCCAGTCCAGCGTGTGATGATTGGACTTTTGACGCAATGTTACAACTGCCTCATGTACACAGACAACCCTCTCCTCCTCCCAACAAACTCAGATATATGAGAGGGATGCAACTATATAGACGAACAGGGGGCTGAGCTGTCTTGACCCATGACTGGCATGGTCTATCAGGTGGTGAAGGTAACCACACACACCACAACTCCAGTCTCACATAGACCTATAGCGACATCACAGACAATACATTACCACACATCGGAGGCTCTACATAAACACAGCCTAAGCAGCAGTGACCTCCAAAGCAGTCACTCAACCAACCACTAACCCACAACATTACCCACATATCACATAGTTCACAAAGTCAGTGTGCCACAAAGTCACTGCCCTTAGGGCTAAGGAACACACCTAATACACTTCTCATAGGTGACTCTTATTGTCAGACACACTGATGTCCCACTCACTAGGCTGTACAAGGTGAAGGTCACTTTGAGTTGTTTGTCGGGTGCCAAGATCCACCACATGGTACATCAACTCAGGTCACGCCACAGCAAGTACATATATGGCTCCATCATTGTCCATGCTGGTGTGAATAACCTCAGACGTTCCTCCCTGGACTACATGACATGTGACATAGATGGGCTCTCTGATCATGTCACCCAGGACAGTATGGCCCTGACCTTGTATAGCATCTTACCCTCACCAGGACTGATGTCACAGTATACAGACAAACTGATCACTTATAACAGTTGGCTGACATATTGGTGTCATTCAAAGGGGATCCAGTGTCTGACATCCTGAGATGACATCCTCGACATGCCGCGTAGCTTTGCTATGGGCGGCTTGCACCTGTCACACCTAGATTTTCGAATACTGGCTGAGGCTCTTGCCACCCCCATAGTGGCTTTTTAAGCAAGGCTCATGACACAACCCACCTCCATACACGTTACAAGGGTATAGATAGTAAGGGTTATGCTGCTCAACACCTGCTATCTAATGCTCAAATGCACACACTCAGGACTCTCCTCGGTATGGGAGATGTCGATATCTGTGCAGTGACAGACACCTGGTTCAGGCTCATGACAGAACAACAGCAGTACCAGGTTGTACTTCATACCATGCTTTTCGGACATATGACTCAGACCGGCCAGCATTACTGGGGGTGTATACATATACATCACAGATACACACACCTCCAGGTTATTAGCACTGCACAAAGCATCAGAGACCATTCATGTGCATCTGACTGTGGGCAAACCTGCCTTTCAGTTTGTAGCCTGCTACAGTCCACCCTCCCTAACCCGGGTACCACACTCAGTATTCCTGGGAACACTTGGGGATATGTAGGTCTCTCCAACCAATATTGTATTGGGTGACTGCAACTACCCAAACATTGACTGGAAATACTACACTGGCACCAACACCCTTGCATGGCTGTTGCTAGCATATATAGACTCAAATGCTATGGCACACCTGGTCACCACACCCAGAACTGGAGAGAACATATTGGACCTGCTCATCACCGGCATGGAGACTCTATGTTCCACACCAGAGGTATGCCCCTCATTGGTGAGATCAGACCATACATTTATCTCACTGGACATCCATATCCCATCCCCACATCCATAGTAGGTTTTCCCTTTGTGGAACTTCTCAGAGCAGATGTCACACTTCTACAAACCAAGGTGATATCCTACAAAGACCCTGGGACAGTAGTAACTATGGCTCAGACCGCTGAATCCTTTACGTACGCATTCTCTGGACACCAACTGGAATGCATGGATCATGCTGTCACAATTTACAACATGTCTCACTCCTCCAAAGGCAGGAGACCTGTCCAGTGTTCCCCAGACATTCATAGGCCATACAAGGTAAGGGGGAGGCTACTACATGATAGAGCACATTACCAACATGGGAAGACATCTCTGATCAGTACTGGCAGAAAGCTATGATCACTCATGTATTCATGTAAGGGCCGCTGCTAACAGAGATATGCACCAGACACTGAGGACAATCACAAGACCTTCTTTGGTTATGTCAGGAACCTGGGTGGGAACTCAAAGATTTGCTGTGAGTTACTGCATATTGTCAATACATACACTGACCTACAGACATTGCTAACATCCTGGCAAACAGGTTCGGTGCAAATGTCTCCACCCCCATCCCCCCTACACAGCAAATGTCCATCCCAACAGGGTGTAGCCTCCCAGACATCACAGATGTACAGGTGTGTCCTGCCCTCTCCAGAGCAGACATCACAGCATCAGTGGGACCGGACAGTGTCCTGGCCTGCGTGTTACACAAGCTTCATGACGAACGTAACCCTCACATTAGTTCACTGTTCATTTTCAGAGTCACTACTGGATGTGTACCCATGGAATGGCATTCAGCAACAGTGTTCCCGCTCCACAGGGGTGGTGGCACAGTGGACCATGGAGAATGTCGCCCTATAAGCCTAGTTAGCCTGGTCTGCAAAGCTATGGAGCATATCATCATGGAAGTCATACACATAGACATCGGGAACATACAGACACTGGATCCTACACATCTCGCCTTAGTTGTTGGCAGATCTTGCCTCTTGACCCTGTTAAACTTCTTTAAACAGTTAACAGGTCCATTGATGTAGAGAAGGATGTCCACACAGCCTACCTGGGCCTCACATACACCTTCCACACATTACCCCACTCGGACATATTACTTAAGCTGACCAGCTTTGATATCAACACATATGTAACAGAATGGATTGCTAACTGGATCAGGGTTAGCACACACATGGTAAATATTGCAGGCGCCATGTCTGACTATACACCAGTTGCACATGTCCTCCCACAAGGCTCAGTCCTGTGACCTGTCTTGTTCAGTTAATATTTCTCTGATGTACAGGCTATCACAGGAGGGATATGGCTGACCATTTTCGCAGATGACTGCATACTGGGTGCCATAATCATCTCTCCAGCTGGCACAAGCATCCTCAAAAAGGGTCTCACAGAGATGGATAACTGGTGCCAGAGCCATGGCCTACAGCTAAATGCCATTAGATGCATAGTCATCCCCTTTGGAAATTACGTGCCCACACATTACCATTTTGGTGGTAATCCATTATGTACGGTAGGAGTTGTTATGGCTTTAGGGACATGAGTACCTAGTACTCTCGCCTTTGACAATCACGTTGCCAAAGTGGGTAGACAGACCTTTATATAGCCCACCTTATCCCATGAGGTTTCACATCTAAATCAAGTGGGTCTTTGTGCCCCTATAGTCATCAGGCCCATGCTTGGATACAATGCCCCGTTTGGGATGTACCTTACTCGACACCTGCAGCAACTGTAATGGACACACATTACCTCACCAAGTAGATCTAGGGTCTCGCACAGATGGCCTGCACACTTCGGCTACCATATCTCCAGCTATACGCAATCACTTACCGCCTACTCGAATGTGATCTGTGCCTGTTGTTTAATGACATGTCCAACCCAGATGTCATGGACATGATCCACCTCAGGATATCCACATCCCTTGGAGCTACATACTCCAGGGACATAAACCTCAGCATGGATGTTATTAAGACATGTGGGATGGACAGATTGCTATCCTGGAGGCTCCACTCACTGTGGAATGGGATCCCAGTCCCGCATTCGCAAGGCCCACCAATGACCACCTACAGGAGACATCTTGACAAGTGGATGGGTGATCGTATGTTTACCCCTGGTATATCTTCTGTGTCGCTGCTAGACAGGGGCACATTAAAGTAATTGTAAATGGGCTATCTTGTGTGACCTGCTATTCACAGGCACAGTCTACTAATCTAACAGGGTTGCAATAGCCAAGCACACTTTGGCTAGGCTTGAACATGCCCTAGGGCAGATAGCCTACTATCAGCCTCTGGTCATGTGATACTGTTCGGGATGCACATTGTTTATTGATGATACTGATTGCAGGTTTTGTTTCTTCTTTGCTTTCCCACTTTCTATGAACAACCTATGTATCTGCATAACATGATTGATTTTGACAGGGGTCCTCTATATTATATATGTGTCTGTTGTCATTTAACTGTGTGCACAAGGCAGATTGGTGGATAGTGTGAGGTTCCTGGGTTAACACATGCAACTACTGGATATGTGTGGCCCACTGCTGTACTCAGTCATGGCCTACGTGTGTGAGCATGCCCAGTTCTGCCTTTCAGTGTTTTGTTGCCTGACATTTGTCTCATTTATTGAAGTTTGTGAGCATGCCCAGTGTGACCTTTCATTATGTTGCTGTCTGAGGTCCCCTACATTTGTAGATGTGTGTGAGCATGAGCATTATTGACATTTATACTATCTGTGTGTTGAAGATCAGGTTCTATCTTACTGCAGGGCTCACCTTTGTGTCATAACTCGATGGGGATTATGCTATGCCTGCAGGGTTTCCATGAGATACTTTGCATAGACCTAACAACATTTCTTCATACAGGCTGACCACTGACATATTGTTGTGGTTTAGTGGTTCAGTACTATGACTGCAGTGCACAGTATCCTGGGTTCAAGGCCTGTCACTGCTTTATATTTTCATACTGAGCAGACCTGACTGCTTACAGACCAGTGGGCAAATATGAGCATGTTGGCTTTTGTTTGGACATGCCCAACTTGGACCACGCTTGTCCAACATTGCTCAACGTTAACCACCAGTCAGTATATCGAACTATACACAGTAAGAAAAACTTTAGCCTTCCCAACTTCCTCCTAGAACTTAAAGCTTGCAACTGGGCACCTCTCAAAGACCTTCCTCTTGAAGAGGCAGTCACTTATTTCAATAATAAATTCCTCCAAATTCTGGACAGCCATGCCCCATCTCGCCAAATTAAAATAAGGTCCAAAGCAGCTCCATGGCTTTCGAAAGAAACCAAGCAAAAAATGATACTAAGAAACAAACTTTGGGCAAAATGGAGAACCACAAAAAACCCCACTGACCACCAACATTTCAAACACCTTAGAAATACCACAAAGAAACTTATACTCCTTGACAAAAAAAACTTCAACTTTAAATTTCAACAAAACCCCCAACAGAACCCTCAAAAATTTTGGTCTGGAATCAAGAAACTCCTATACCCTGGATACTCCAAAACACCCACTCCTGCCAACCTAACTCAGACCCCTCCTAATAAAATTGCTGACATCATAAATAACTTCTTCTCAGAAACAGTCACCTCTCTTGCCAACACCTTAACTCCACCAACAACCCTTGAACTCAACCCTCCTAATAATAAAATACCCTCTTTAAAGTTGAACACAGTATCCACAGCCTTCATTCACAACCAACTCCAAAAACTTAAACCTTGTACCCCCTCAGCAGACAAACTGCCAGCAGAGTATCTGCAGCTAGCTGCAAAGGTACTAGCATTCCCAGTCTCCATCTTAATAAACAGAACCATAACCGAATCCACTATTCCATCTCTCTGGAAAATCTCCCATATCATCCCCTTACATAAAGGGGGAAATACAACTGAACTGTCAAACTACCGTCCTATAGCCCTACTCTCTCCTCTAGCTAAAATCATGGAACGATGTGTCCACCAACAACTTCTAGAACACCTTCTCCATAATAACCTACTTGCTGACTCACAGCACGGCTTTAGACAATTCCATAGTACCACCACTGCCCTTCTCTCCTTTACAGACACCATCAACAAAAATCGCAACAATAATCTATATTCATCTGCATTATTTCTTGACCTCTCAAAAGCATTCGATATGGTAAATCACCATCTCCTGATTGATATGCTTAAATCCCTTTCTCTTGACACAATGGCTATTCTGTGGTTCAACTCCTACCTGTCAAATAGACAACAAGCAGTACTCTGGGATAGTCATTTATCCTCCTAGCTCCCAGTCTCCATTGGAGTCCCACAAGGCTCTATTCTACGTCCCCTCCTTTTCTCCATCTTTATTAATAATCTGAATACCTCCCTCCCATCCTCCACTTGCATTCAGTATGCAGATGACTCTACACTCATCTGCACTGCAATGTCTCCTGCTGAACTACATTCATGTACCCAAAATGTTTTTACTGCAGCAGAAAATTGGTTCAAACACATCTGTCTCCTCTTTAATCCTAAAAAGACTAAGCTACTATTGATTACTCCAACTTATAAGTCCATCCCAATTTCCTTTACTATTGTCTCTAACAATGGCACAATTATATCACCCAACACCACTACAAAACTGCTTGGTGTGACAATAGATAATCAACTAAACTTTGATGCGCACATCAATTTAACTATAAAAACATTTAACAAAAAAATAGGTGCACTCTATAGACTTAAACAATTTCTCACACCAGAGACTAGGATATCTTTAGCTCAAACACATCTCATCTCAACACTACTGTATGCCTCTCCAACCTATATTAACCTATCAAAAACAAACCTATCAAAACTAGCCTCATCCTACCACAACATTGTCAGGTTTGCTACAGGTGCCCCATATCAGACTCATCATTGCTTAAATCTCAGACAACTAGGTTGGCTTGAACTGCAAAATCTCATTCTACTTCAACAACTGACTATTACCCACAGGATACTCCACTTCCCTTCTAATGCACCTATTCTTAATACTTTTATTTCCCCCTATAAAAATCTCACTAACCTACGCTCAGCTAATAAACTTCTAGTAGCCACATGTAAATCTCAGAACAAAGCAGGTGACTCCCTTTTCTCAAATGCTGTGGGTACACACTGGAACAAGCTCACTAGTGAACTTACTACCTTGACCTCAACACCCCTTTTCAAGAAACATTTAAAGATACACCTCAAATCACACTGGCTCTGCCCTTGCTCTTCTCCTGACTGACTCTCGTTTCCTACTTCCACATCTTTCCACCTCTTTTCCAAACACCTCTATCTGCACTGTACAAACCCATCATATAGATAAGTAGTACTTCTCCTTCTCTCACTCTGCCTTGTCTCCATCTAGCTTATACCACTCCTCCCACCACTTCAATTTTTTTTCCCTTGACTCTATTCAGCTTGTGACTTCCTCTTTCTTATGATTTTACCTCCTATTACCACTACTTACTTTGCTTATGTTCTACCCCCTATCACCTCTAAGATGCTAAAAAAAAAAAAATTTTTTATTCTGTATTATAATACTGCTCTTATTGCTGTGTGTTTTTGTTACACTAATTGCTTTTCTGTTGTTCTGTATTCTAATTAGTTACTAACTCCTGCTTAGTAGTTTTAGTTAAACTCTTGTATATATATTTTTTCTTAAGTGTGTTACCATAGACTGTTACAGTGGAGCTTTTCTCCTCGGGCCTCTACTGAAAATGGACATGTATCCAGTTAGACTAGCCCGGTCAACAAATGTAAAATAAATAAATAAATAAATTGCTGGACGGTGGGCAATATTGGTCAGCATTGACCACAGTTGTGCTAGATAGTGTGTGCAATTTTGTTTACATATACTGATTGGTGGTGAAAGCTGTTTAGCACTGCTTTATATTGCTTAACAGATGGCAATCATGCCTCAGGTGGTGCTGCAGGGCTGCCTATGTTGGATGCACATACTACACTCCCTATACATGTTTGAGGACAGGTAGTGTCATGTTAGGCATCCCATTTAATCTTTGTGCATGTTAGAGAGAGGTATCATTTCCAGGGTTCCTACTGGGCCAGTGTATGTGCTATGCATTGCCTCTTTGCCAAGGCCAGGGCATACTGGGCATGCCTCCTTCTGCCTACTGGGTCAGGCTCAGCTTGTTCCTCCTCCTTGTCATGCTCTGCCTGTGATAGCCTTGGCAATGGTGGGGGGCTGTTTGGCCCAGGCCTATGCTGGTCCTGCTGCAGCTGTTTTCGCAGGATCATATTATGTAGCATAGCACATACCATGACAATTTGGGTACATGTAGTTGGTGAGTACTGCAATGCTCCACCAGATGTGACCAGGCACTGGAACCATGACTTGAGCAGCCCAAACACATGCTCGATTACATTTCGTGTTTGTGCGTGTGCCTCATTATGGCGTTCCTGTTCAGGTGTGTGTGCGTTTCTGATGGGTGTCATCAGCAACGGCTCCAGTGCATAGCCAGCATCCCCCACTAGGTGACCTTGAGGGATGTCCCCATTGGCAAATGTCTGGTACAGCTGTGTCAGATGCCAAATATGGGAATCATGGTAGCTTCCAGGGCAGCCAGCACACACATTCAGTATTATGCCCTGGGCATCACACACAACCTGGCAGTTGATGAAGGGGAAGCCCTTGCGGTTAAAGTAGACTGTACCCCGCTCACCGGCTGGTGCTTTGATGCGTATATGCGTGCAGCCGATTGCACCCACTACCTCAGGGTATTCCGCTATTTGCAGGAAGTGACGCATATTGCTGGCCAGTACCTCACGGGAATTGGGGAAGTATACATGATCACTGACATGTGCTGACATGGCATCCAGGAACTGGTGCAGTACCCTGGACGCTGATGCCTGTGATATCCCCATCATATCACCAGTTGGTCTCTGGAAGGTACCTGTTCATAATATTCTTATACCAACACATACCTTGGTTTCTACTGGGATGGGTTCCCCTCTGTTGGTTCTGTGTGTGAGGCGTGGCCTGCACAACTCAAGAATTTGCTGCATGAGGTCTCTGTCCACTCTATAGCGCTCCACTATCTCCAGCTCATGTAGCCCCTGATAGGTTACCCTGGGCCTGTACACTCTTCTCCGTCTCCTCACTGTGGGTTGTCCAGCAGCATTGGCATTGTCACCACCCTCAGCATGTTGCATATGTCACCTTATAACAGCAATGGCAGCCCATAACATTTCTTTGTCTCAGTAAAGCTTTATCAGATTTCACTTCTATTAGCTTACTGCAGTGTTGCAGTGTCTCTGAGAGAAACATAGTGGAATGTTGTTTGCAGAGTTTTACGTGTTGGGCTGGGCTGGGCTAGTGTACTGCCTGTGTAATTGCCTGATTCTAATTGTTTTCACCTGCTAGCTCTGCTAGTACTCCCTGGTTAACTTCCTACTATTTGTTGTGCTTCCTTTTCCCTTTCTGTTTCCTCAGGGGGGCAGCGCCGCGCACACAAGCGCAAACACGCACACACAAGCTCATACGCATGCGCACATGCTTACACAGACTAACACTTGCTTATTCTTGCTAAAACGCATGCACACAGGCACAAACATGCTTACACAACATTAAACAATCCTACATATGCTTACTCCGGCTTAAACGCACACACACAGGCGCACACAAGTGCACACAGTCTTACCCGGTTTTACACGCGTGCTCACGCGCTCATACACGTTGCAAGCACTTCTACAAGAAACTTTGGCGTTATCCACAGCATACACCTTCGATTTCTTGACTTTATCTGGGATACCTGTTGACACACTCTTCCAGTGATGGGCAACTGACAGCATAACTGGTAAAACACACAAGATGGGACTGAAAACGATGAGAGCAGACTGCAGTTAATTAGAAAAACTGTTTTATTGTTAGCGCTTTCGGCTCGGTCACTACCAAGCCTTCTTCAGACAAAACAGTATGAGCAAGTCAGTTAAGGTTTAAATAAAATCTTAATTAACTCTCAATTAATACTTAAAAGAGCAGTACACAAATGATATATAAACATTGTAATAAGTTTTAAAATTAGAACTTTAGAATGCATGATTTCACTACCACTCTACGAACAAAGATATAATGTGTGAAAAATAGTATATATGCACAATAGATTATGTAAAACACATAAAAATAAAAATGATGATCATAATAATGAAATGGTACTAGTCAAGAATGCTAGCCTACCTATGAAATATTTTGCAATAATAATGCTGTTAAATATATTATTTACAAAATTACCCAAGTATAGTATTATCAAATATGATAAAAATTATTAATTCATTAAGTATACAGGTAAAAAATAATAATATGTAGTGCATAAATACAGTTTTAAATGTAACTTTAAATATTATTCCAAATATTTGTTCTACCTATTCAGTGATAATAATTTCAAGACACATTTAATGGACAAGGTTTCATTTAGACCTGGAAATGAATGAGCATTTGTAATAATTTGCCATTTCAGTTCGTCTAACTCAAGCTTCAATTGCCAAGGACCTCCTCTAATGTCTAAAGATCTCTGTTGCAATATGATAAACTTAAATGAATGGGCAGGATGTAGTACAATATGTTTTGCTAAAGCGTTATTAGGGTCACCTTTGTTGATAGCGTAAGAGTGTTCATATACTCGCTGCCTGAACCTCCTTTCTGTTTCACCTATGTAAAACGCATTACAAAGTTGGCATAATGCTGCATATATCACTACTTTGCTGTCACAATTAAATTTAGATTTAAGAAAATATTATTTGTCATTGATGGTACAAACATTACTGACAAGTATATGTTTACATTGTGAACAGCAACCACATTTAAACATACCTCTGATGTTTGAATGTGTTAAACAAATGTCATGCTTTTTTTCTAATATGTTTTTTAAGATCAGACCTCTCCTGTAAGTTAACTTGGGTTTATCCCCTAAGACTTCCAAGAGATGTTCGTTACTTTTAATTAAGGTCCAGTTTTTAAATAAAATGTCCTTGATGTAATTGAAATCAAGGGAATAAGTATGCAAAAAGCTTGTATGATATAAGCTTTTATTGTGGAGGTTAGGGGAAACTGAATTACGTTCCATCATATTGTTGTCACAAAGGTTGTTTTCAAGTAAAACTTCGCTGACCACATTATCATCCAAACATTGGTGAGAGCTTAATAATGGTGTAAAATATCCAGATGTTCTCTTATGTTCTACCTCTAACCTAATACTTGTTATCATATGAGGAGGGTAACCCCTATTCAAAAACATACTTTGCAACAAGTTACATTCATGTTCAAAATCTAAGTTGTCAGAAATCATGCGTGCTGCTCTTACCATTTGACCTTTAATTACAGCACGCTTTTGATGAATGGGATGACAACTAGTATAGTGCAAAAAAGCGTTCGAATAAGTGAGTTTTCTAAAGATTTTGCTTTTAAAGCATTGCTTAACTTTATCCTTTTCTAGAGAAATGTCTAGAAAATTGATGGAATCAACCCCTATTTCGTAAGTGAACTCTAGAAAGGAAGTAGATTTTGATATGGCATCAATAAATGTCGGAATATCTGCAGAATCACCATCCCATAAACAGAACATATCATCTTGGTACCTGGTATACCAAGATATATTGCTCTGAAAAAGGGGAATCTTATACAAGCAAGTATGCTCCCAGTGGGCCATAACCATGTTGGCAAAACTGCCACCACAGGGAGACCCCATGACCACACCAGATTTTTGCAAGAAAAATTTATTATTGAAAGTCATGTAGTTGTTAGTCAAAATTAGATCTAATAAGGTGGTCACTAAATAAATGCTGTTGTGATCTGCTTTTTTAGTTACAAGAAATTCAGAAGCCCATTCAATGCCTAAGTCATGTGGGATGACCGTATAGAGGTGTTTAACGTCTATTGTTAAAAATGTGCTATCCGGGTTAAATTTCAATTTATTTATGTTTTGTAAAAAAGACCACGAATCTTTACATATTTGTGGTTCAGTATCCAAATAAGGTTTGAGTATATTGTCAACAAATTTGGCACATCCGTAAGTAATTGAACCTCGTCCGTCAACTATTATTCTAAATGGTGGTTCAACTAATGACTTATGAATTTTTGGAGTGCCAAAAATTGCCGGAATAGAAGGAGCTGCCATAGATAAAAACTGATGTTGGTTAGTATCAATAGATGATTCTATAAATAAGTCTTCAATGATTTGCTTAATTCTGCTATATGCACCATTGACCTCATTCCGAGAAACTTGACTATAGGCATGTGTGTTAAGTTGTACTTCTATTTTTTCATTGTATAACTGCTGATCCATAAAAACAAGACCCCCACCTTTGTCAGGTTTCATAACTCTGACGTCACAGTTCTTTATCAGGGAAATTAGATCTAATTCTTCCTCAGTATAATTATTACTAGATCTATTATTGTGGAACAGATTGACATTTCTTAAATCCAATTCACACATTCTCTCAAAAATAAATAAGTCAGGGTGAAGTGGAGGATTGAACAGGCTAGAGACTCTTAAAATATCTGTTATAGTTGAGCTTTTTGCAACTGACAGCATACACATGACACTCTGCTCCAATGAGCTTCACTTCTTTCATACATACCCCCCTTGTGATGTCACCTATCTTCTACTCTGATACTCCCCTTATCCTACTCCTACACTCTACCGACTGTGCTCATTTGCTATGTAAACTTGGGATTCACTATCCTTACCCTCATTTGCATAGGATTGCCTACTAATGCTTGGTTACATGTCTTAGACTGAGCTTCCCCCCTTAGCAACCTCTACTGGGTAGCCATGTAGTCTTCAGACTGCCATTCCCTTGCATTATAATTTAAGAATTGCTATAAAATCCACATTTGTGGATTTTAATTCATTTTTCTGGTTTTTAGAGCGCTGCACTCTGCTTAAACATCGGCGATCGGCATAAAAAAAAATTGTATTTTATTTTTAATTTGGATCAGTGACCATTGCCAATGGCCATATTTTTGGCCATTAGCATGCTTCCTCCACTGTATGCATCCATTGTTTGGGGCTGTCACAGCTCTGTTTTGCTATTTGCAGAACCGTACTCAGTTGTTAACTGAGTACATTTCTGCAAATAACACTACTCTTACTCGGACAGGTTCGGGTTTCCTGGATCGCAAATTTACCTCATTTGCATAGCTTTCAGCTGCAAATTAGGTAATTTGCATATCCTAGCCCTGTCGTTTAAGACTCATTTTGGGTGCTCTGTTGCACGCCCCTATCAGCTGTTCCTGGATCGCTCGGCAGACATGATGGCTGCATGGAGTCTTACTCTACTCTTAGACTCCGTGCAAGCCTTCGTGAATCCAGCCCATTGTAAAATCACAAAGGTATTTAACACCATCTCATAGTCAGGCATCTTTGATAAACTCTCCAAGTTAAATGTAACCCCTCATTTAACTTGTTGGATACAAACCAAGAAGTTGGGGTGGAAGGTACTTCCTTCAAAAGACCTGTCACTCCTGCTGTATCCCAGGGTTCAGTCCTTGAAACAGTCCTCTTTCTTTTACTTCTCAGAGGTCAAAGTAAATGTTAAGGGTATATGGCTAACTAGGTTTACAGATGACTGTAACTTTGGTGCCATCATAAACTCCCAAGAAGACACCAAGATCCTGCCAGAGAGCCTTTCCCAAACAAATAGCCGTTGTCAAAACAAAGGGCTAAAATTTAATGGCAAGAAATGTGTAATTTGAAGGACCACCCTTGTAACTGTCACACTGAAAACACACACCTGAATGTTGATCCTATAGTAATGGATCTGGGAACCTGTGTTGACAATGAGCTTTTTGTCAATCATCACACATCCACTTTTGCAAGGAAGTTCTTTTGCATCACACAGCTTTTAGCTAAAGGTATGGTGTCCACATCCAGGGACATAATCATTTCACTGTACTCAGCTCTCATTAGGCTGATAATTGGCTATAATACTTGCAGCTTTCAATACGGACCTATCCAAACACTTGGCACGTCTGGAACAACCACATCACTTTCTCACTAAAAAATTACTACAAAAAAATCAGTGGCTTAGATCATAAAAACTATTCAGACCATATCAAAGCTCTGTCCCTCTTAGTATCATATAGGCTAAAACAAGCTGACCTCTGCCTCATGTATAGACTTCAAAAAACCATATCCTGTCAGGCCTATTACGTATTTACAAATACAGTAGTAGCATAAACACCCAATCAAGAAATCTCAATCTATTTTTCAACAGAAACAAGACATGTCGGTGGTATAGATGTGTATCACAGAGAATACTCCTCCTATGAAACCATCTTCCACTCCACATAAAGCAAAGTACTTCTCTTACTCTAAATAAATGCAATTTGGATAGAAAACCATAAATTCACCCCTGGCTTAGCACCCATGTCCTAAACTGAAAGGGACAACAAGTAATATCCCAACATATCCTTGTTCTGCCCACTCTCAGTTATTCATGCACAAAATATAAAGGCTAAAAACTACCTTGGGAGTGTAAGGCAAAGCTTCTAATGATCTTCAGAGATCACTAGCCTAGTAAGCACCTATGAACCTGTGACCATTTTCAGACCAGCCCAAGGTTTGTGTATTTAGAGTAAGCACATGCAACAGTCAGTAACACAGCAAAACCAAGCCTTAATAACTGTAGTCTTGGCAGAGAAAAAAATATTCCATTACAGAAACGTGTAATATAAACATAATTCAGAAAAAATAGAAAGTACGGTAATTGCAATATATGCAATTTTAATTAGGTGCTTAAGTATAGGCTGAATGTGGGGGGAGAGATAGATGGGAATATATGGAGGAAAGAAGGGTAGCCACTGGGGTATTCAAGAAGAAGTTCAGCTGAAGGGTGCATCTGAACTAGTAGGATGAGACTGTAATACCAAATATAGGTATCAGTTAGGTAATTGAATTATGCTGAAAAAATGAACATTGGATTTTCCACTAACATTTTTTTTCTCTCAAAATACGTTTTATCTTTCAAAACTGTATATACTGAGCCATACAAAGAAAACAAAAACAGGAATAGTTGCTATCCACTGAATTTTTTTGTTATAATTTTAAATTATATCAAGAGAATGATTGTAGTATTTTCAGATTAGTAATGAGGCATTCCCAAAGCTTTGAACCTATTATTGAAAAGCTATTCTCTGCTCAATGAAACTTGTATGATGCAAGTAATAATGTAAGGTTGGGAAAAAGAATAAAGATAATACATTGCGGTTTTAATTGTGAAACAGCTGGCTAAAATGAAACAGACTCTAAATGTTTAATGTTAGGTAGGAGGGAACCCAGTAAACACTGTTGCCTTTGCTCAACACGTAACCATTTTGCTTTAGTGATGATGAGATAATGGTCTTCACCTGTTGGTGTGAGGATTATAAATTTACAAATTTGATTTGACAATGGCTGTATTGTTGAGAGGGTCTTTTTTGGAGGCAGCAACTATAATTGATAGACAATATTCCATTTGGATAAGTAACTTGTCTTACCAATTACACTTCTTCCTTGAAGGGAGGAAAAATGTGAGATTCATCTGGCTCAGAAGAGTAGTTTATGATTTTTTGTTTTACCATGTTTAATAGCTGATGGAATTTTATTGGTGGATTGAGCAGGATCCCAGGATGTTAGAAACTATTACTTAGTTTGATGAGTTAGAATGTTATTGTGAAGAATATGTCAGCTGTGGGTGAAGAGTGGTCAGCTTTTGCTATAGGCAAAATATATGTATATAGTATTTTTTTCCCTTCTGCATTGATACCATGCCATGTTTTGAAGCCAGTTAGACAGTTGGACTATGTGTTTCCAATTGCCTTTTTTTTTCTGACTGTGAAATATGAAGAGTCAGACTTGTAATATAACCTGCATAGATGGGACTAAAGTCTTTGGCTGAGTTTGGATTGGGGATTGTGAGGAAGGATGTAACAAAAAGTTTGTTTCCATATGACTGGCATGGAGTTATTACAGAGGTAAAGATTACATATGTGGTGTAGAGGGTGAACAATGTATTTTCTACAGCTCTCTTTTGAAATGCCACAAGAAATATCGAATGCTGACACAAAAAAAAAGATTGAAAATGCAGACGAGAGAGAATCTCAAACATTGCTCTTCTCCTTTAAACATTTTTGAAGGGAGGCAGGCCTCCCTGCACCCTTCCCTGATGTGGGGAGTCAAGCCCCCCAGCCCCTGACCTTATATTTGTAAACTCTGAGATCACCATACCTTGGAGAAAAGGGAATATTACAAGAAATGGGGATCTCAGACTTAGTATATTTAAGTTCATTTTTTTCAGTCATTCAGTCTTTGTGTTATGGAACTTGCTGTAGCAGATCTCAACAATTCAGATGGTTACCATTTTAAACACATGATATTAATCTAGCATAGAAGGCCAAATATTCCAGGAGGGGAATCTTAAGGAGTTAGCTATAGTAAACATGGGATATATTTTTATTTTTCTTGTAAAGAAGTAGAAGATTGAGCTACAGAGAGGATGAGTTGCTGGTGAGGTGAGGGAAGGAGAACTACATCTGGAAAAGGAAACCTAGAAAAAATCTTTCAAGACTTCATGAGGTAAAAGGGGCTTCAGAGTTGGTTGTACTGGTTCCATTATCAATTTTAGTTTTGGTAGGAGAATGGCCAGTTATTTGACTAATTTCCAAAATTGCTTAGGTTGATTCCAAGAGGACCAGACTGAAGTGTGTAAGTTTTGTACCTCCTTACAGCCTCTTTTGTTAAAATCCTCAGGGCTAAGAACCTATCTTCTTGTTTTTAGGATGATGCTCATTTCTATTAGTGCCATGTAGAGTCACTAATTTTTGAACAAAGCTTTATGCTCACCATTTATTGAGTTCAGAACTTGATTTATGCAATCTGGGTAGTAGGGAAGTGTTTTTCATGGAGTTATAATAAATTGTTTGCAAAGCATGTGGCAGCCTTACATGAGTCTGAGGGGTTTAATATCATGGATCATTCTCTAGTTTGTAGTGAGACTTTTAGATCCAATAGTTTTGTTCTATCTTAGGGAAATTTGAAATTAGTTTAGTAGACTTTTTTTGTAAAGTTGTTGAATATGTAAATATTATATGACAGAAGTCACTGAGATATGGAACTACAGTAGTAACCAAGGATATGGTATCAGGTGCATTTGTAATTAGCAGGTGAAGAAGTGTATGAATTTTAGCTTTTAAATTGAGATTGGTTAGGCTGTTCAGCATTTTCATAAGATTTGATCTCTGACAAATTCATTCATGTCATGTCTTAGAAGGCCAAGCAAATTAATGTTAAAGTCACCTAAAATTAATATGCACTTTATAGTTGACAGGCTCAAAGTACTTGCATAATTAAGTGTTTACATTTGTCTAGAAGTGATGGAGGATATAGGTGGGCTATGGCAGGATGGGTAGAGGAAGCATTCTGAAGTGGGATCAAAACTTTAAGCCAGTTGCGGTAGTAATCATTTGGTGAGTTAACTTGGATAATGAGGTGCATCTTAAAGTCAGATTTATTACATAGAAGTATCCTCCAGTATCGCCCAGCCAATGTCTTTTGTCTGGTTATGCATCAAGCTATAATATATATATATATATATATATATATATATATATATATATATATATATATATATATATATATATGGGTCTACTTTCTTTGGTCGAATTTCACTTGGTCGAAAATTATTTCAGGCAGCCCACTTCACTGAAAGCTCATTTGACTGAAAGCTCATTTGGTCGAATTTCATTTGGTCGAAAATGAAATATGGCCCCTGCCCCACTGCAGTGCGACCCTGGAGTGAGAATAATAAGTAAGGGGGGGTACAGCCTCCCCCATTGGGGGGTATAGCCCTCCACATTTTGCAAATAGTTTTTAACCGAACATATATATATCTATGTATTTTTAATGGATGCACCTTTATATAACAGTGAATACACTTCAATTATGTGAATTTTCTTCTGGGGTTGAAAGTTGCATCTGAGTGAGTTAGTTAGTTAAACAAACCTATAATATCCTTGTAGAAATAGACCAAAGGCAGAAATATTCCCTCAATACATCCAGTGCAGTGGAAGTAAATAGTCTACATTAAGAAAGAGTTCAGCTACTTCAGGTACATGTTGTACCCAGAAGCAGGCAAAGAGGAGCAAAAAGAGCAAAAAAGTCTATATGTATATTTAAGTGTTGGTGGGTAACAAATCAAATAGCGTCATCAAGGACCTTGTAGATTCAGGCTGAAGGCAAAACAGAGTATCCTGTCCTCAGCCCCAGTGAAATGTCAATAGTAGTACATAATCAGGCTAGCTTAGAAAATATATTACCCTGCTATAGTGTGTTTATCTATGGAGTTGCAAGCACTGTGTATATTTGTTTGTGTGCATGTGCCTGGCGCGGTATAGTTTTACGTGATTTATAAGCCTTGCATTGTAGGATAGATGAGATTCTATGATAACAATTCAACAGCCCCAGGCAGAACTTCACTTGCAAAAGTACAGTACTGCATTTCATCTTTTGAGGATTCACCTTGGTCTTGATCAGTTCTGAGTCCATACTTCCTAAACGTTTTAAGAAGTCATTTTAAATTGTTCTTATGGTGTACAGCAATGTGACTTCTCACCAGTATTTAATCAATGTAGCATTGGAAGGTTGGAATTTCCTTTAAAAGTTGGGACATAGGGCCATGATTGCCTGCCATATGGTCAGTTCAATTAATATCACAAAAACCTTGGACAGCCCTTAATAAACACTAATGGTCACAACTACTGTTAAAATTTCATATAACTTTATATGACAGTATGTCTGTAGCAGGTCAATTTATGGAGAGCAAAAAACACTCCCTCGGTTATAGTTAGAAATAAATCATCTATCTTGGGCAATGGGTGCTCATAATATGTTGTATTGGATTCAAAGTAGCCCTTAAGATCCCTGAATTCAAACATCTTCCTTGCCTTTCTCTTGCAGAGGTACAGTGGTTGTTGTCCACTTACTCTACGTAACTAAAAAACAATTCCTTCACTCTATACATATTGTAGTTTGGCTTCTATCTTATTATGTACTGCACAGGATGGCACCTGGTCTTTATATTTTGACAGAAACATTATTTTATGTTGTAGCCATACCGCTCAACTGTACAGATTTTAACAGAATGTCCAGATTTTTTAATCATATTTTTGGTCCATTTTTCATAAATTTGTGGTTTTCTTGCAAATTAGTTGCAAATCATTAAAGACTGAAGTTAAAAATAATGACAGACAAATGAGTTTTAGACTTCATACTATTCAGAAAATTCATGCTAATGCAAAGCCTGTTATTCTATCAACTTTCTAAATTTGTAAGAACTATATTTAAAAATTGTACCTATTTTTGGGCCTTTGTCCCACTTTTATTTATTGTTTTGTCCAGATTTCTTGCTCTAAGAAGTTGAGAGGTATGTTTGTAGCATAGTTTTGGCATCGGTATTTTTACCATGCCAGTTTCCTTAGCAAGTATCGGTTGGTTTCCATTAAATGCTTTGCCAGTCATTCATCTGTGCTGTGACATGTATTCACTTCCTGGCCTGAAACTTGCAATTTCTTTATTGAATACCACCTGAGTGTAGCATTCCTGAGCCACTCCCTTCCTAGCAAAGATGATTCTGCATTAGGCAAACAAACAAACAAATAAATATAGCAGTTGCTCTTTGCGTTTGAGCTTTATGTGACCTTTAATTTACATTCAGCAACATTGTTCAACATTTCATAGAGGTTTAATCTGAAATCTTTTCCTTACAGTCTCTCAAAGAATTTGTTGATAATGAAGCTTTTATCCCTAGTTTTATTTCCATTTGATCTCAGACACTTCCTAATCCAAATAACATTGCAAACATTGTCAGTTATATCACATAACTCTAAACAAAAGTCATCATTTCCATCTAGCTAGATTGGAGCAATTAAAACTAGAATCACAATCTGTACCCACCTTTGTGCAAACTTGTCCTTGGGTGCTTCCATTTTGTACCTTAGTTCTATCACTTATACTATTCTTATTTATTTTTCCAGCTGCAAATTATTGCAGTTTGAACTTGCTTGTGGCATCTTCCTTGGCCTTTCTGTTTTAACTAGTAGCTGTCCAGTATTTAAGAAACCTTTGCATTTCAGTAACATGGTCATTAACTGGGAAGATCACAAAATTCTTTGTTTACTGATGACTAAATCATATTTTCCTTGCCTCTTACATGTTTTTTGGGGCCTACTTCCATCTGCACTGCCATAATGACAGTTTGCTAAAATCTTACATTTTTTTAAATAATTTATTTTGTGCATATACACAGTACATTGCAAACACAAGTGTGTATTTAATACAGCTATTAGTCCTCCATCAAACAGACAGTGTTTTGCCAGGTTATATAATTAAATAATATATTCTGGGTTCTATATTATATATTTGAAGCTTCAAAATTTCGAACCTCATGTGTTCGACAACATATGAGCAAAACTTTAAACTTTGAATATATAATAAAAAAGTAAAAAAAAGAAAAACTTACCTTTAATGCTCTGAGCAGGGCCCCCCACACCCCCCACTTAAATATACCAACTCCGAGACTGCACTTCAGTGTAGAAAAGGGAAATGTTTCCATTTTGCATGTAAGGAGCCATTGCCTATCACCTTCGAACTTTTCAAAGTTCGATCATATGGTGTCGACCATATGACATTCGAACTTTGAAACGTTTGGAAATTTAATAGGGACCCATATTCTGAAAGGAAAGGTTTCCATATCTTCTTTGGATTCATTAATGAAATTTAATCATTCAGTAGTTACTAAGTCTCTGGATTTGTTTGATTATGTAAACTAGTTAAAAGGTGAATGATATAGTGTGTCTGCTACTACTAAGATTTTAAGAAATCCATGCATCTTTGCATCCCTTCAGTTCAACAAATCTGATTTCTCATTAGTATCTCTACTATTGTAGTGTTTTACCCTTTCAGCAAAGTAGTCCAGTTCTCTCAAGAGCATGCTTAAAAGCCTTCAGGTACCCAGCATAACCAACTGTCTTGCAAATATTTATACATATACCTTGTTTCCAGTTTACCTTCCTTTACTGTAAATAGATGACATTCCATACAATTTCCCTTGAAAAAGTTTGAACATTCAGATATTTTTAGCAACAAAATAGATTTTTGCATGCATTGTTTCCTTTTTAAAATATTTTCAGTCAGTTCATATTCTGATTACTATAGAAAAATATAAAAAATGTCTGGGGGTATTCAGAAACAGCACAGTGAGCAACAATATATAGGGATGGGCAATTCAAAGACATGTATAGCATGATCCTCCCTAGCGTAAAAATAATGCGATATGCATCACATGCAAAAGACTGCATAAAGACATGTAATGAGGGCCAGCATGGTACTGAGAAGCATCGCTTATGCAAAAGGTGAAATTAAATGTGGTGTTATGATTCAGAAACATACACATTTTGCACAATAAGCTAAGGTGATCAGGTTAGTAAAACATCATAATTTTTCATTATGCAGGTATATTGTTCATACTAAGATGCCATGAGTAGCATCTGCAATACCTGAGCATATGTTAGTGGCTGTCTTCCTGCCAGTATCCATGATTTTGCATGCCCATCAACCTACACTGCACAGAGGAGTCCATGAGTAGTTGACTTACCACCACATCTATGACTGAGAGGTAGTCAATAGTTACCATGCTCCTAAACAGTTTCACCCAACAGTCCTAGGTTTGACACTTAGTCTCCATTTTTTTCCATCATGGACAAACACAAACAGTTCAAGAAAAATGTATAGCCTGTCTGTAACAGTAGACAGAAACATTAGTTTGCGAATAATTCTAGGGTAATGACTCCATGGGGCCTTTTTAACCCTAACCATGCTTCATAAATCTGTATCAAAGTTTTGGTATCCTAGGGTTATCTTAAGTGGTATATCAAGGTATGGTCATGGGCGATCAATCATTTATAACCTACATCTGTCTAATAAGGACAGAGGTGCCAGACCAGCATATCTCTCAACTGTACAGATTTTTGCAGAATGTCCAGATTTTTTGCCTCATATTTTTGATCCGTTTTTTTAATAAAATTTTGGTTTTCTGGCAAATTAGTGACAAATCATTAAAGATTGAAGTTAGAATATAATGACAGACATTTGTGTTTCAGACTTCATACCCCTCAGAAAATTCATGCTAATGCAAAATCTGTTATTCTATTAACATTCTAAGTTTGTAAGAACAATATTTAAAAACTGTCCCTATTTTGGGGCCTTTGTCCCACTTTTATTTATGGATCTGTCTAGATTTCTTGCTCTAAGAGGCTGAGAGGTATGCAGACCAGGGGTAAATTTTCAATTCCCCATCCACTGGTCCAAGTAACATTTGAATTTGGTTTAGGAAGTACTCTGCTTTACATGGATGGGAAGCATGTTTCAGGGAAGGTGGTGGTATCCAAGTCATATACCTATCCCTACAACACATCTTATTTATGTTACAGATGTGGTTTAAGTCCCTAATTTAGGTAATTCTGATGCTATTTATTTTGCAGATGTACAACAGGTCCACCAAAGCGGGATCAGAGGAAGCTTTGTAGGCCAGGCTTAGATCACCTCTCAGCAGTCTGTAGGAGCCCAAGTACAGGGATAGGGCTTTGGAGTGATCCACGTATGATAGTTTGTTTACACCCTCTATTCTTTTTATGAGGAATCACTGTGGATGCTCCAATTGTTGCATATGCCTCGTCAGGTATATTCTGAGAATAACACTGTACTCAAGGATTGGTTTTATGAGGGCTGAGTACAGTAGAACAATGACATCCTTGGAATAAGATGTCATAGCCTTGGTTATAAATTAGGTAACATTAAATGATTTCCTTACTGCTTTGTAGACACAGGTTGGTCAAAGGCCATGTTACTCTCTGCATGCATAATCTTGTTTGTGTAGCATTAACCATCTTTGGTATAGGAACTTTTCAGTGTCAGGACACAGTAAGACTCGAAGGCCTTAGTCTCACAAATTCTACACCAGTTCCTTGATTTGATGCTGATGCTTGTGTAGTAACATAATTAGTGGGAAACTAACAGTGCCCCCCGCCCCGCATTAAGCAGGCTTTCTCTACATATTCCTGGTGAAAATTTGTAATCACTCATTCAGTCATCCAGACTGGTTTTAAAGGTTGCTAGGGAAGTACACTGCTTGAGCCTTCCTGGCCTGTACAACTCCAAAGATATCATCCTCCATTGCTAATCAGGCAACAAATTAGTGATTGTTCTCCTACAAGCCTGGAGGTATTCCCTTAAACAAATACTTTGGTTTTCAAAGATTTCCCAAAACAAACCTCCTACAGCTACTTAATGACCAAAATAATTTCCACTGCATCCCTACACAGACTGTACAAATGAAGTGAGGGCCATTTTCTGTGGAAGTCCAGGAGGACTGTCTGATTAAGTGACTTATTTATCCAAATCACACAATGGGAAAAAATAGACTGTTGGGTGAAACTGTTTAGGTGCATCAAGCCTTAACCCTCTGTGCTTGACTGCAGTTTTACAGAAATTGATTAATGTGTTCCTATTCCAGTTTGCTCTTTCATGTGTCAGAGAATATATATAGTCTTCAGTAGTTTCCTAACCTTCCTTCTTACTTGCAGACAGATCTCCAATGAGTAGGGTATATTAGCTGGGATTATGAAAGGATGCAGGCATGGTCTCTGCCCTCATGTTTACTGTGTGTGTGAGTGATGAGCTGCAATGATGGAAGTCGGTGCAAAGAGGTGACCTTATTAAAATATACATCTCACGGCTGCAAGAGGATCTGCGGAACAGTATGTAGTAATTAAGTGTGGCCACAAGATAAGACCAGCAGTAACAGTGCTCATCTGTTGGGCATGCTCACTGATGGCATTCGGTGTGATACTGCTTGCACAGTAGCAACAATAAGGAGAAATGATTTAGAAGCCTTAAAGGGCCATGATTCAGGTGAGCTCATTTATTTATTTATTTTTATCAGATTAATGGGTGGAAACAGCGATATAGAAATATATGAAAAGGGGAAACAAGCAGAGGGCATAAAATAAAGTAAAATATAAGGAATAAGCATGATTGAGGTGGTGGCCAGTGGTGGGGTTAAATTATTTTTGGGTCATGTGCCATTTTCTCACATATAAAGAGAAATTAAGTTGGAGAAGGAAGTTAAGGAAGTAAGAGGAAGGTAACTGGGTTAATGTACGTAGTAGGAAGACACAAACAAACATTGAGTGCATACATGACTGACAGATGGCAACACAGTGAGAGTGGAAAAGCACAATGGTGAAGTTGACATCAGACAAACAGAAGGAAGTGGTGAGGATGACATCAGACAAACAAAAGGAAGACAATGGTGAGAGGATTGGACAGTAACAGGAATGGGCATAGACACAAAAGGGAGGGGAGCATCAGGATGAGGGAGACAATGGGGTTATGCAACTGCCACTTCTCCTACTAGCTGGGATCCAATGGGAGCTTACTCACCACCTGTGTTCCCTCTCCACTGAGCCTTGGCTCAGTTGATGCAGCCAGTATGGGTCAAGGATGCAACTGAATGAGTTGCAGGAGGAGAAGGTTTTCCAACACACAGTAAATCGATGTCTAAAACAAATGTACATATTCAAAATATTCAAAAGGGAGCTGCCACTTAGATATACATTTGCCTTACAGGTGCTAGAATCCAAGGAACTACAAACAAACTTCCCAATTTTTCAAGCTTGGGGGTTTCAAACCCACATCCATTACCACATGTATCCTAGAAATCAAAAGAAAAAAATCCATAACATATTGAGCTACTTAGACAACCCAAATAAAGTCTCTAGTCCGACACACATAAATGGGATTTCTGAGACATACATACATATACAAAAGAGAAATATTGCTCAGACACACATTTTCCTCACATGTGCTCTTATTAAATGAACTACAACCACACTTCCCAAATAACTAAAGATGGAACAGAAGTGAGAGTGGAAATCAAACCCAGGCACATTCTTACCCACAATCCACAAGACAAAGCCTTAACATCTTCAAGTACATCTACAATAAAATCAACAGCTGCAGTCAAATAGGTAATATCATCAGACCAACTATATAAATTTCCACAATGGCAAAATGTAGCTCATACGTCCTTCTCCTTTTTAATGCTGTGGGTACTATAATAAAATGGACACTTCACTTTACAAATTAAATCACAGTACATGTGGGAGGACTTGAACTCACAGCCATCATCACAGTGTGAAAGCAAAGCCTTGACATCTCGAGCCACTTCTCCGATTACATAAAAACAGCTACGCATACACAGACAGTGATTATCATCCAACAGTCATACAGCTACCTTTGAACTATGGAAATTAGTACAGCAGTGACAATAATGTATAAACCCCCCATAGGGATGGAATGGACCACACATGCGTAGTGCTGCCCAGGGTTCATAGCACTAAGTAGAACTGAGTGCAGTGTTTAGCAACTTAGCTCAACACACTAACTGAGCAATTCAGAAACAATAATCACTTTAATCCTAATATGCATAATCACCATGCTCAGGCAGCTAAATGTTCAGGATGTCAGTGTGAAGGAAGGCACTGAACAGCATCAGACTAAGGAAGAATTTGTAGAGCAACAACATGAAAATCTGCAACAGGTGTGTTTCACACTGCTTGATATGGCAAACAAAATCTGAGTTTGTGCAAAGAAAGTGTTGAATTTTACTAGTTCAGTTTGTCAAGTATGGCTGCTGTTAGCTGCTGTTGTATTTGCCTACATAATTAAATGCTTGGTCAGTACTTTTAAGGGTTATTGAAAGGTTATTGAGAGTACTAATGCAAGGATAAGGTAATTGTGCTGAAGGATTAATGTAAGACACACCCATCAGCAGATACTCAGATGCAATTCAACACATTCTGCCTTGTGCTATCAATTTCCATAAAGCATTTGCCTGTTGTATAGCTGACGCTGACACACACACACACACACACACACACACACACACACACACGTTTCATATGCAAATATTTGTAAACCCTGAGAGAAAAAGTCATGCCACTCTGGTGAACTGCAATATTATAAGTGTTGTACTATGATGGGTATTTGCTCAGTAAAGTTATGTGCCTAACATTACTTAAGCAGCGTGAATAGAGATATACAATCATGAGATGCACTACTACCGTGATATATGGGCAAGATGACACTGGTGGTGTAAGGAGTTTTCTGGGTCACTCATGAGTAAGATGTTAATACCAGTGTTTTCCATACTTACAAAGCAATGTCTAAAAAATGGACTAAGCAGAAAGCCACTGACTGCTCTGCTGGAAAGAGAATATGGAAATCAAAGTTCTCTTTTTTTAATTTTCAAAATGTTTTGGGTGTCTAATACCATGACAAGAATGGACTCCATTCGGACGTCAGGGTATGATTAGAGTTCATGAACTTAGTATTGCATCAGTCTTTGATATTAAGGAAAAACACACTTCTCAAAATCCACAAAGACACACAAGGTTTATTAAGCTCTGATCATGATGGTGGGGATGAACTGAGCTGACACAGTCAGGGAGTACAGTGTGTGTGTGTTGGACACAAGGAATGTGACAACTACATCTCCAGCACAGACCATGGTCATAGCCTCCATGTCTGCAGACACCCAGTAGAAAAAATAAAAAAACAGAAAAATTAATAGTTTTAAAATGTTGTTGATGAGCTCAGTCACAATAATTTCCAAAAATCATGAAACCCAGGTAGTATTCCAAAGCAACAAGCCTTTATTCATCACAGACTAGCGATCTTCAGTAACAAAAAAAAATCAGAAATACTTTACTTTACAAGACACCCAGTAGACATACACCACACAGGGAGGACAGGTTACTGGGGATACTAACAGTCAGGGGAATATGGTATCTCCCTAGTGGTCATATGTCAGGATCTGCTCCTAACTCCATGAGTGGGGAGGTACACACATGGGGCTAGGTACTCCTACTCACTGGAAACATGGCTACCGTCCTCCTCATGAAGTTGGTGTGTCAATGGCTGCAAACCAGTATATGACTTGTGATGTACCTCTCTGGACTATATGAAGACGGACATGACTGAACTCTCAGACTATGTGTCCTAGCAGGTATGACCCTAACCCTAAGCAACCTTCTCCTAGGATGATTCCACAGTATAAACAAAAAAAGATCAACTTCAACAATTGGCTAAGCTTCTGGTGTCAGTCCAAGAGGATCCAATATCTGTCAGCTTGGGATGACATGGTCGACAGGCCACTTTGCTTTGCCAGAGATACTCTGCACCTGTCTCCTCTATGCTTTCAGATACTGGGCAAAGATGCTTGCCTCCCCCATGGTGCCTTTTTTAGGCAATGTCAAAACAACAAAATTTCCAACTTAACAAAATCCACCCAAGGCAAACTCAAGGTTCTGCTGCTTAATGCTAAAAGTCTAAACATGAAGCTGCACTCTCTGGATGCACTCCTCATCTTGGAATATGCTGACATCTGTGTAGTCACTGAGACATGGTTCAAGGCTGTCGAGAGCACCCCAGCCGTGCAAGGCTACAATGCCTTCCTCACATTCAGACCTCAAAATGAGCATGAAAGAACCAAACGTGGTGGGGTATCCATCTTCATTAAAGCCAAGTACACCTTGAGATTGGTCAAATATTATTGACTCTCTCAAACTACTCCATGTCTAATTAACTCTAGTCAAAATACCGTACTACATTATTACTAGCTATAGGTCCCCACCATGAACAAAGAAAAGCACACTGCCTACCTGAACTTACTGGAATCACTCTCCATACAGCTGAACACCTTAGTCATTGGTGACTTCAATTATCCTTCCATCAATTAGGTGATATATATGAGTGCAAACATACTCAACCAGAGTTTCCTGGACTTTGTTAACTCAAATGCTCTGGAACAGATAGTCTGCACCCCTACAAGGGGCTCAAATGTCCTAGACATAGTACTCACCAACATGGGGAGTCACTGCACTCCCTCCTGTGTGATGCCATCCCTGGTAAGGTTGGACCACATAACTGTCTCTTTCAAAGTAACTACTGAACCTGACACCCCCACAGGAGCAAAAAAACTGAAGAATTTTTCCAAAACTAACTTCAGACTACTAAGAGATGATATTAAAAGTTTTACCCCCCCCCCCCGCACTCACAGGCAACAATGACTCCAGAGGTGTACTCAGATGCCCTGTACAAACACTTAGGCAGCTGTATAGATTTGGTTGTGTGTGACTGGATTACAACTAGGTCCTATGAAAAAAAAAAGCCACCATGGTGGACCTCAACTATAAACAGGATATAAAACAAGGAATAAACTGATGTTTAAGAACATGAGGGAACTGACTCAGCAGAGGAAAAATTCTTCATCAGCTTGAACAAGCAAATCTAAAATCTCCTGAAATCCTCTAAAGCTAAGTATGAAACTAAAATAGTGTCCCTTGCTAAGGATAATCATAAGTCATTCATTAATTATGTCCAAAACCTAAAAGGAATGCCCAGCTTTGTGCAGAACTGGTAATAGATGGTACCACTCATACAGCACTGGAGGAAATTGCCAACCTGCTAACTGACAGATTGGGTGCAAACTTTACCCCCTGCTCCCTCTCCTCCCATACCCCAAAGTATACCCAACACCAGTCCTCTGCCTAATATCTCTAGAGATTAGATCTTATCTGTGTTAACCATGGCCAAAAACATGGCCTCAATGGGACCAGATAACACTCCAGGATACTTATTAAGCAATCTAAAACAGGACCTAGCAGACCCATATAGAGCTCTCTTTAACCATAGCCTGAGAACTAGCTTTGTTGCAGCAGAGTGGTGTATAGCAACAGTAATCCCCTTGCACAAAGTGGGGCTATCAACAGACCCTGGGAACTATGGACCCATAAGTCTGGCCAGTCTCATCTACAAGGCTATGGAAAGAATCATCATGGACCTTATCAACAAGGACATATGTGACCATCAAACGCTAGTCTCAACCCAATTTGTTTTTTGTTAAGGGTAGATCATGCTTATTAAACCTGGTAGACTTCTTAGAGAAAGTCACCAAAGCCCTGGATGAAGATAAGACAGTGCATACCACCTATCTTTACCTGGCCAAGGCTTTTGACACAATCCCCCACTCAAGTGTTATTAAAAAACTCTCTCAGTTAGGAAGTGGCTGAAAAACACTGAAAACATGAGCCACAAAGTATCATCGAAAATGATGAAGTTTACATCACATGGGATCATCCATTACCAATAGTTCAAAAGATAGATGCTAGAAAACTAGATGTAGTGGTCCAAGAAAAGAAGACAAAAGTAACATTGATCATTGAAATTGCCACACCCAGTGACTGCAGTGTCCTGTGCACAGAGAGACACAAAGTAATAAAATATTGGGATTTGCAAGCAGAAACGAGAGCAATGTGGAAGAAAGATACCCAGATAGTTCCAATAGTAGTAGGAGCAATGGAGATTATAAAGAAAAGTCTACAATCATATTTAGATATGCTACCAATACATGTAACTCCATACGAATGGCAGAAATAGTCATTACTGGGCACATTGCGGGTGCTACAAAGAGCACTTTTGGCTGACAGCAAAAATTAAACAATACTAATTTCATGAACTTTAATAGTAGTTTGACTTAGGAATGGGGTCCATTCTTATCATGCAATTAGAAACCCAAAAGATTTGGAGAAATTAAAAAAAATAGGGATTAACCCTTACATCACTAGATGGGTAGCCAATTGACTCACCGACAGAACACATACCGTCAAAGGTGGTGACTCCACCTCTACCAGTAAACCTATCACCAGTGGCATACCACAAGGTTCTGTGCTGGGTCCTTTACTGTTCTGAATCTATCTTTCGGAAGACTAGGCTAAATTAGATGGCCTTTGGCTTACCGAGCTTGCTGGTGATTGCAAATTGAGTGCAATCAATTAGTCCCCAAAATGATGTTAACATATTAAAGGAAGAGATAACACAGACAAATGACTAGTGCCAAAGCCATGGTATAAAACTAAAAGCAAAACAGTGCATTATTATTCCCTTGGTCAAATTAGAATTCCCCACTAACTACAATATTGACAACACTCCCTAAGCTGAAACCTAATTGTGCAAGACCTAGGAACACAGGTTGATAGCAATCTTAACTTTGACCACCAAGTTTCCTCTGTGGTAAAGAAAGCATTCTACATTGTGTACCTCAAAAGTAAGGATGTCGCATCCAGATCTAAGGATGTTATGGCCCCACGGTACTTGACCCTCATCAGACCACTAATAGAGTACAATGCTCCCTTTTGCATGTACCTTAGCAGACACCTGCAACAGCTGGAGAGACCACAAAGGTTCCTCACCAAGAAAATACAGGGCCTCCCAACCATGACATATGTGGCTAGACTAAAAATCCTGTCACTGTACTCCGTGTCATATAGGCTGCTAAGATGAGACTTGTGCCTGACCTACAGGGCAGACTCTGGATATGCTTCACATACACAAATCTAATGGCACAAGAGTCACCCGCTCTAGGGTTCTTAACCTACCCTGTGACATTAACAGAACATGGAAAGACAAATATGTCTCCCAGAGACTGATGCTTCTCTGGAACAAACTTCCAATTCACGTGAAGCAGAGTTCCTCACTGACCTATTCAAGCACAACCTGGACGAATGGATGGGAGACTGCAAATTTACCCTGGAGGTGGCACCTATGTCCCTCCTGGACAGGGGGAGTCAGTGTTGACCATACACTAGCTCTGCAAAATACGTTCACTTAATAAGGACAGATGGGGCAACTTGGGATTAACGTGGCTAGGCCTGTAAGGTCTCTAGGGTTACTAGCCTATTAACCTCCTATGGACCTATGAACCTATGTGCAGGGCCATCATGCAGACAGAGGCTAGTACCACCAAAGCCACAGCAGAATTAGTAAGGGTAGTGCAGGGTGTCTGAGATGAATTATGAGAGTGCATGCCCTATAAGTGTGATTGTTTTGATATAGTCAGTCACATAATGGAACATGCAATGTCATCTCATGTTCACCTGCCTGGGCGAGGCACCATCTATGAAGCCATTCCACAGTTAGCTCCACAAATGGTAGCCATCATGGGCAAATCTCTGTTTCAGGACTTCAAATGCTCTTCAGTGTTGCTCTAGCCAAGACCAGGATACATCTTTACGTGTCAGCTCTCTAAGCGGTGTTGAAAGTTGGCTCAAGTCTGGAATGAACTTGTCTAGGTAGTTGACCATGCCAAGGAAACATTGCAGGGCTTGAACATTGTCTGAAGCTGGCATCTCAAGAATGGCTGTTTGCTTTGAAGGGTCTGGTCGTAAGCCTGTGCTCATAAATAAATGACCAACATAAGTAACCTCTTGTGGCCTGAATTTGCATCTCTGTGGAGTGAGCTTAAGATTAATTGATGTGCCCTTTCTAAAACTTTTCTGAGGTTTCTGTCATCCTCAGCTCGATCATGACCTCCTACTAGTATGTTGTCTACTATAATAGCACAAGGATACCCAGAAAAAAATTGCTCCATTGCACACTGAAAGGTGTCACTTGCAGAATTTATCCCAAATGGCATTCACAAAAATCTGTACGTGCCAAATGGAGTACTGAATGTAGTGAGCAATGAGGATTTCTTGTCAAGCTGAATTTGTCAAAATGAACTCTTTGCATCTAAGACAGAAAAAAACAGTGGCATTTGGCATCGAGACGGTGATTTCTTCAACTGTGCACATTGGATGATGCGTTTTTTTTAGCACTTTGTTCAAATCCTGTGGATCAATAGATATTCGGATGTCATCTGAGCTTTTCTTATGAGCTACCACCATGGAAGATATCCATTCAGTTAGAGTTTCAACTGAACAAAACACACCTTGTCGTACCATATTATCTAACTTGGCTTTGACTCTTTCCTGCATGGCTATTGGAACTTTGCGTGACTGACCTCTGGGTCTAAATTAATGCAGTACACAACTGGAGGTTTGCCTAGTTTGTCTTCAAAAAGATCAGCATAGGTAGAAAAAATGTACTGAGTGAAAGTAGAGTAGTGTTTTTTTATGCTAACTTAGTAGACTTCCTTATTAAATGAAAGCAGTCCCATTTTCAAACTGTCTCTGAGCCCTAATAATGACTGGATATGCCTCTTGACCACATCAAATAACAAGTTGTAGCTTCTTCCAGCACAGTAACATGAAAGCACTACTGAACCTTCGGTCTTAATTTCTTTACGTACATAAGCAACAAGCTTCACACACCTTGCCAAACAAAACTTTTCACCATGACACACTCTAGCGAATATTTCTGCTGACATAACATTCCACTTGGAACCTACATCAACTTTGAGCTCTGTGGGTTTGCCATTTAGCCGAACCGTACAAAATACTTCATTCTTTGCCCTTAAATCTACTGCATTAAGTGTTTCATGAAGCACTGACACACCATCAACATACAGAGTAGGGTTGCAGCAGCCCTCTAATTGATCAACTCAGTTCTTAAAATTTTCCCTTTTAATAAAGGAATGTGGGCCTTTCGATTTACAAAACATTTTGAAATTATTCCATTTATTGCATTTGTGGCATTGTTGACCAAAAGCTAAATATTTTTCCCTTTTAGATTCATGACTTCCACCACAATTACGACAGCTAGCAATGAAACTGGGTTGGGGCCCATGCTTTGAGTTTGCTGACTCACTATTATGCTTCAGTGAGACTGTGCGAACTCTGGAATTTACTGGATAGAATGTTCTGGGGTTTACCAGTGGGTGCTGTAGGGGCTACAGTTGTTGCCATGTGCTTTTGCCTGTTTCTTTTAACCACATGCTGCATACTATCAACATGAGCTTTATCACTGTGCCTTCTAGAGCTAATCTCATTTGTAAGCATATTTGTGTGCTTTTCTGTGAGTTCAAATATCTGACAAATCTAATTGGCTTTATTGAAAGTTAAATCACTGTCACAAAGCAAAGTCATTCTCACTGCATCATCTTTAATACCACACACAAGTCTGTCGTTTATCAACTTATCCCTTAAATCATCAAATCTGCATGTTTTAGTCTTATTTCTAAGCTGAGTATATATATATATATATATATATATATATATATATATATATATATATATATATATATATATCTACTGAAAAAATTTCACCAGACTTTTGATCCAATG
Source organism: Protopterus annectens (assembly GCF_019279795.1). Lineage (NCBI taxonomy): Eukaryota > Metazoa > Chordata > Ceratodontiformes > Protopteridae > Protopterus > Protopterus annectens. Next base: position 1,392,526,285 of record NC_056731.1, read on the forward strand.
TGTAAAATAAATGCCTTTCCAATGTAACATTTGTCTTAGTGTTACACATTTCTCTAAATTTATTTATTTTTATTTTTTTTTTAACATTTGTTTAATGAGAAAGTCCGACTGGACACAGGCCTGTTTTCAGCAGAGAGAGATAAGCTCCAACAATCCAAAAAACAAACATTGTACAACAAGAAAAATGACAGAGTACAGGTCATCAATGAAACTACATATTTCACAACATAAATAACCAAAAGAGATGACACATTATCAATTTTACAAAATTCGTACATCAAAGAAGTATGCGGTATTATACAACTCAAGACTAGTATATATATATCAGAAAGTACAGCATTTTTTAGGAAGACCTACAATAATTTGAGGTGCTAGAGTATATAGTTGAGTACATACAACCTTTTTGAGGAAGACTTGAAATGATTTCAGGTACTAGAGTAAGTATATATAGGGAAGGAAGAAGGCATAATAGGCTAGTATGAAGTGTAGAGCTAAAGAAAATCAGAGAGTGTGTATGAAGTGCAATATATAGAGTTAGTCAGGTGGGTAGCAAGAGCAAAGTCAGGTCTTTTCTAAGTGAGTAAACAGAAGTTTTTTAAATTGTACTAGGGTGCAGATGGGTGTGATGGAAGTGGGCAGTTTATTCCATATTTTACGAATGATGTTAGAGAATAAGGATTCTCCAGCCAAGTTGTTAGCCTTGGTGGATTTTACTAGGAGTTTGTTACTGGAATGGAGTGTTCTAGTGGTGATGTATGTTTCTATAAGATGTTGGAGGGCCGGGGTTTTATCTGGTTCATGGAGTATTTTATGGGTGAAGGTTAGTTGCTTGTATTGGAGGAGCTGAGGGAGTTCTAGCCAGTTTAGTTGTCTAAGGACAGTACAATGGTGTGTTTTATAAGGGGAGTTTGTAGCGAACCTGGCTATTTTATTGTAACGTCTCTAGTTTAGTAAGGTCTGATTTGCGTAGGTTGGTTAGTATTGAGGAGGTGTACAGTAAGGGTGACAGGAGGTTTGTTCGGGCAATGGTAGCTTTTGTAGATCTGGTTAAAAATTTCTTGTTTTTGTAAAGGAGGCCTAATTTGTTTATGAACTTTTTGATACTTTGGGCTATGTGGATATCAAATTTTAGATTATTGTCAATTTTGACCCCTAGCAGTTTGGTATGTGTCACTGGGCTGATAATAGTTTTGTTTTTGGAATCTAGGGTGAAATCTGGGAGTGTCATAGGTGTTCTTGAGAGGTAGAAGAGGAGGATCTTGGTTTTAATCGGGTTTAGAATGAGCTGGGAATTGATAAGCCAGGATTCTACTGATAAAAATGAGTCCTGGGTTATGGTGTGGGGGTCTTGTATGGTGGGGGCAGAGCATATGAGGGTAGAGTCACTTGCATTTTGTATCACAGATGCTTGAAGGGTGGAGGTGTGGAGTTGGTTAGTAAAGAGGGAGAAAAGTATAAAATTGAGCCTTGTGGGACTCCTAGGGAGACTGGGAAGAGAGCTGACAGGTGATGTTGCCGCAGTACAGCCTGTTGTCGGCCTGATGGGTAGTTTTGGAACCAGGTAACAGTGGAAGCACTAAGGTTTAGGGAGGAGAGGACTTTGATCACTTTGTTGTGGTTTACCATATCAAATGCTTTGGACAAGTCTAGGAATATGGCGGATACAAATTGTCCTGAATTTCTAAGATGGTTGACTGTATTAGTAAAGGACATGAGGGCTGTAGTTGTATTATGATGGTAGTGAAATCCATGTTGTGTGATTGCTAATAGATTGTGGGTGTTGAGGTAGTCCATGAGTTGAGTATGGACCACCCTCTCTAAGATTTTGGATAGGGTTGATAGAATAGCAATTGGGCAGTAGTTACTAAGTTTGGTTGAGTTGCCTCCTTTGTGAAGAGGTATTACATGGGATATTTTCCAGACAGCAAGTACTATGCACTCTGGTATAGATCTGTTTATGAGTATTGCTACTGGGTAAGCTATTCCTTCATCAGCTACTTTCATAAATTCGGCTGGTAGTTTGTCTGCAGATAAGGTAGTTGGTTTTAGTTTGAGCAGTATTTTTTTTACACTATTTAATGTTACCAGTTGTAGTATAAATAGACTGAGGATGTTTTGAGAGTGTTTTCTGAGCTGGGGAGTTATTGGAGCATGGTCATTGGAGATGTTGCTTGTATTGGCTAGGGCTAGTATTGTTTCTGTGAAGTAAGTATTAAATTGCTATGTTTTCAGGGTTAGTGGCAGATGTTGGAGTAGGTGTGGAGGTTTTGCCTGGAGATATTATGTTATTAACTGCAGCCCAGAATTTTTGTGGGTTATTATGGTATTTTTCTTGAATAATGTGGTAATAATTGATTTTGTCCTGTTTGATGAGTTTTTACCTTTGTTGTGTAGTTCTAGAAATGTTAGTTTTGTAGCTTGGGTTTTGTGTTTGTGGTATTGTTCCCATACTTTGTCCCTAGTTTTGAGAAGGGAACTGCATTCCTTGCTCAACCAGGGTGCATAATTGGCTCTAACCCTGATGGTTCTAGAGGGAGCACGGCAATCTAGAATCTGTAAAAAAGTTTTATTAAAGGAGCTGGCTGCTTCATCCAGAGGTAGCTGTTTGAGAGATTCCCATTTACAGATTTTTAGGGCTGAGATGAAATTTTGTGGATTAACGGATTTTTTGTTTCTGATTGTATGGTAAGAGGTGTGGTTAGTTTGGAAGGTGCGGGCACACATGAGAAAGGTTGGCAAGTGGTCGCTCAGACCATCGGGAAGACAGCCTGTCTGAGATGTTAGTGAGATATTGTTAACCAAAATCCAGTCAAGGATAGACTGGCAATTGATAGTTTTGTCAGTTCTTGTAGGGGATGTGATAAGTTGTGTAAATCCATGCAGGTTAATGTGTGATGCTTACGTTTTAAGCACTCTAGATCCTCCCTTGACTCAGCCAGTACAACAATATGATGGTTCTCCCTCTCCTGTATAGATAGCATGTGCATACAAAAATGAATGTTCCCTTTCTATAGCTTCTGACCCAGCTAAATTAAGTAGAATAAATGCCTTTGTACGGTCATCTTTATCAGAAAATGCAGCTTGTATAAAAATGTCATATTCTTGTTCAAACACTCTCCAGTTCCAAGCAATATTACTGTCAAACACAAGTGCACAGGGTTTTGGAAATCCATCCGCCATGCCCACAAAGTATACACAGACACTGAAAATATGTCCCTTGTAATTATGCACAAACTGTTCTGTGAGCTTGTAACAACATTCAAATGCACAATAAACTCTTCGGAATACTGTACTTTGTGAAATATGCTCTGTAATGGCTGTATTTTGTGATATATGCCCTGTAACGACCATAGGTTCATAGATGTGTACTAGGCTAATGGCCTTGGAGCCTTTACATGCCTAGCCCATAGGATTACCCTGGCATCGTTCCACCCAACCTTAGCTCCCAGTGCCACTGTCGAGTAGAGCCACTGGAGTGATCCCCGGGGTGAATTTTTTATTTCCTATCCACTCATCAAGACTTCTCTTGAAGAGGGCCAGTGAGTTGCTCTGTTTGACATGTATACCTTGTATACTTTGTGAAATAGCTTTACTGTAACATTGCACAAACATGCAAACACTTTATACACTTCTGATAACTATCTTTGCTTAATATAAAAAATGCTTTGCAAAAATGCAGTCATTTCCCCTTTATTTTATTAATTTTATGCAATTCTGACTTTATTTCAAGCATTTTCCATAGTAATTCAAATATTTTTTGCAATATCATACATATTGGTTTATGTGAATATCATTTAGAATGTTCTGTATGCCTCATTTCATATTTTGCGAATAAGAAATAGTGCTGAGCAAGTTTTAATACCTAAAATTCATTTCTGACCTGTTTTGCAAAGTATGCATATTTTAGGGATGATTCACTCTTGTATATTCCTCCAGTCCAAAGCAAGTGCCTTAAGTCATTTTTGCCATACCACCTCTAACTTCATGCCCTTTAGACATGCCACTTCTGACTCCATGTAGCTCGTCCCTCTCTAACATAGAAGACAAGCAGGCAGGATATTTAATTTAGATGATTTAATACATAGAAACACATCAGGATGGATAGCAGCATCATAAAATATGAATGAACTGGTTAACAGACAGGAGCTTACATACCTACATGCTTACATCTTAACAGCTTACTACAAAATGGCAGTTAGATTTGCATGTGCTCAGTAGTTATACATTTGTGCAAGCCCTTGGTGTCCTGTGCAAGTTTTCTCTCGAAGCTGGCCTTAGATGATTTTATGAGTGCCCGTATTTTTTTGCTAATACTGATCAGAGATGCCTTCCCTTTTTGGGATTTTGCTCTATCATGTAGTAGCTTCCGCCTTCTATTGTATAGTTTGTTTATGGCTGGGGTCCACCAGACAGGACGTCTGCCTTTGGAGGATTGGGTCTTGGTTTTATTTGGGATTGCATGATCCATGCATTCCTGAAGGTGTTCATAGAATGTGTGTATAAAGGATTTTGTGGTCTGGGCCATATTATCCACAGGCCCGGGGGCTTTGAAGGATTCCACCTCGGTTTTGAGGAGTGTGAAATTTGCTTTAGAGAAGTTTTTCACTGTGGTTTTCTGGGCATGGGGTGGGGTCGGGATGTGAATATCCAGTGAGATTAGTTTATGGTCTGATCTTCCAGTGAGGGATACACTTCTGGTCTGGAGCATAGAGTCCCCATGTTGGTGATGATCAGGTCCAGTATGTTTTCCCCTCTTGTGGGAGTGGTAACAAGTTGTTCCATAGCATTTGAGTTTATAAATTCTAGGAACCTTTGGGCTAGGGTGTTGGAGCTAGAGTAATGCTCCCAGTCTATGGTTGGGTAGTTGAAGTCACCCAATATAATGGTGTTTGGAGAGACCTTCATATTTTCCAGTGTTCTCAGGAAGGCCGAGTGGGGTTCCTGGGTTTGGGAGGGTGGTCTGTAGCAGGCTATAAACTGGAAGGCAGTTTTACCCACTCTTAGTTGCACATGGATAGTCTCTGATGCTTCGTGCTGTGCCACTAACCTGGAGGTGTGGGTATCTTTGATGAATATTGATACTCCCCCTCCTTTTGTGGTTCAGTCCAAGTTTTGAGGCCGAAAAGCATGGTATGAGGTATAACCTGGTAGTGCTGGGGTGCTCTCGAGAGCCTTGAACCAGGTTTCTATTACTGCACAGATATCGATGTTCTCCATGCTAAGGAGAGTTTTGAGTGCGTGCATCTTGAGGTTTAGACTTCTGGCGTTGAGTAGCATTACTCTTAGTTTCTTATCCCTTGTGATACCTATGGAGGTGGGTTTGTCTTTTGAGCCTTGCCTAAAAAAGGCACTATGGGGGTAGCAAGAGCCTTTGCCAATATCCGAAAGTCCAGGGGTGACAGGTGCAAGCAAGGTGCAGTGGACAATTTCCAGTTAATATCTCACACACAGTGAAACTAGCTAGAAAAATACACAGTACACAAAGTGCTATAAATAACAAAGAAATAAAGAACAAAATAAACAAAAAACAGGATACTTAATGTTATATATTATAGCTCCGAATTTCCTCAGTGTCCTTCCTTCGATCAGTTCACTGTGAAATGGCAGAGCATTCACAACTGAACTTCTTAGGTAACAGAAAGTTGAAACCTGAGACAGCTTTTAAGAAAGAAATCTCAAAAGAACCAATGAGGTGCTTAGTCTAAGCTGTAGTCCAGGTGACCTCAGTCAGCCAATGACCTCAAACCTGTACAGACTTCCAAACTTCTTATGGACTTTTTTATTGTTAGGGAGACATGTAAGTCAAATTTTAGGTTATTGTCTATTTCCACTCCAAGAAGCTTCGTATGGGTTGTCGGGGAGATGACAGTATTGTCTTTGGCTGTTATGTTAAATGGTGGGCATGAGATGTCTTGTTAGGTTGGAAGAGTAATAAATTAGTTTTGTTTGGGTTCAGGATTAGATGGGCATTGACTAACCATGATTCAACAGAAGTGAAAATTTCCTGTGTTTGAGAATGAAGAGCTGATAGAGAAGTGGCATCTCAGATAAGTGTTGAATCATCTGCGTACTGTATTATAGAACCACGTGGAGTAGCTCTGTGTAGATTATTAATAAAGAGGGAGAAAAGGAAAGGGCATAGGACAGATCCTTGGGGGACACCAATGGATAAAGGAAGGTGTGGAGAAAGGTCACCTTGCCATAGAATAGATTGTTGATGGCCAGATAAATAGTTATTAATCCAAGCTGTGGCAGATGATGAGAAGGATAGTACAGTTAGTACAGGTATTAGTTTGGAATGGGAGACCATACCAAAAGCTTTTGATAGGTCTAGAAAGATAGCAGATACAAAGTTGTTGTTATTCCTGTGATGGTTTACTGTGTTAGTGAAGGATAAGAGAGCAGTAGTGGTACTGTTCGATGGGTGAAACCCATGCTGAATGTTTCAGAGAAGGTTATTTGTTTAGTAAGAATTTCATGACCTGAAGATGAATACACCTTTTGAGTAGCTTAGAAAGAGGTGAAAGAATGGCAATTGGATGATAGTTTGTCAGTTCCGTGGAAGGTCCCCCTTTATGAAGTGGGATTACATGGGAGAGTTTCCACAGTTGAGGAACCTTATTTTCAAGAATGGATCTATTTATAAGGATTCATATTGGGAAGGCTATAAATTCAGCTGCAGTTTTGAGGTATTCACTGGGTAAATTATCTACAGCAAGTGTAGTAGGTTTTAGTTTCTGGAGTAGTTTTTTCTATAGTGGCTGTAGAAACTGGGGAAAAAGAGAACAAAGCATTGCTAGTTGTAGACTTGGCTGGTTTGGTATCAGAAGTAGGGGTTTGTTGCTTGGAAAGGACAATTATAGATTCAGTAGGATCATGGTACAAGCAGTGCAACTCCTGGTAGATCCAGCTGTTGTGGTTGGGTGCATGCCTGGGATGCTCAGACCTTTACCATGCATGGTCTGCACCTGTCTAGTACATCGAGCTGTAGTGCTGCAACTACTGCTGAGGTTATGTCCCAGACTCCCCACAGTATACACTTACACCACCACACCCACAGTACATCACATATGCATGCACTGGGACTAAAAGTGGCACTTTACAAAGCTTTTAACATTAACAGACCCCACCCCCATGAAAGTCCATAAACCCAGCAGCACTGTTACTTTTCATTTTCTTCAGCATTTACACATTTCCCTGTGTAAGCCATCCACAGATGTGCCCCCTCCCCACCTTTGCACATGATAATAACTGTGTCCTGCTCATTGTACATTTTACTTGAGTTGCCCATGTCTGATGTACATGGTGCCCGGGTTTCTATCACTTCATCAAAAGCCTAATTCTGCAAATGCCTACTCATTGAACCCTAATCATCGAACACTCTTTCACAGAACATTTGCATCATCAAAACTTTTTCCTAGGGAAGGGAGTCAGTTGGCTGCCATTACAAATTTTCCCTTTTCCCCAATGTAGTGGCGATGTCGGAGTTGGTATACATAATTACCGGAGGTGTGAGGGGCAAAGCCATCCACCTTGGTGAGTTTAAAATAATGTGTTGTTTGTTACGATTGCTCTGGTGGCCAAGTAGTTTCATTTCCTCTGAAAAGGTTTCGATGATGTAAATGTTCGATGTAAGGGTGCTCAGTGATTAGGGTTTGATGAATAGGCATTCACAGAATTAAGCTTTCCACAAAGTGATACAAACTCATGGTGGCCAGCCTATGCTTAGGTAAGCACAGCTTGGTAATAGTTCTGCATGCATCACTTTTAATGTAATGTATTTGCTTTATTCTGGTCGATTATGTCCTCAGGCTATGCTCAAGCTGCCACCTCTTTGGCAGTGCCACAGCATAATGTACCCACCTCTCCCCAGAATAAGCAATCCTTGCTGCTGACTCCACCAACATCTCCATACCTTGGTGATCACAGACCATTTGACAGCTGATAGAATGATACCTTTTGTAGTTCATCTATCTCCTTACCAGTTCATGATGTGGGGCTTTTAGTTCAGTGTGAGTACAGTTTGTGGCTCCCAGTTCCTCAGAGAAATGGGCTATATCATAGAAGTTACACACGGTGTTTCCTCTCTCCTCTGTTGTATGTAGAAGTTACAAATGCTCTCCCACATGCTGAACTATGGCATTGAGAATCTCATGAAATATTATTGAGACAGATAACTGAGTTAATCTCACAGTATCCATTGTGGGTCATGGTCTTCCTTTCCACATGGTACCTGTCCACAATAGGTTCATAGGTATGTACTAGGTTAATGACTGGGGTCTTTATAAGCCTAGCAGCACAACCCCACACAATTGTGTCTCCTTCATATCATGGACATTTTTTAGGGGAAGGTATTGTTAGTTAGGAAGTTTCTAGAGGTTATGTGGTGAGGTATATTAATTTGGGCAATACCGTTGGCTTCTGCCTATTAGAGACATGAGAGACAGACCAGGGATGAATTAACAATTTCTCATCCATTGGCCATGGCTATGCATAAACAATGTTAGGGATGGAGTCTGCTTCATCACCACATGAATGGAGAGCCTATTTCAGAGCATGGGGAGCCTCTGAGACACATATCCATCTCACCAACATGTCATTTATTTCACAAGCAAAATTTAAATCCTTTGATCTAGTGGTTCTGATGCTGTCCATTTTGCAGATGTGCAAAAGTTCCATCAGAGCTGGATCCAAGGAAGCCTTGCATGCCAGGCATAGATCAGAGGATAGGGTAGAGGATAAGGCTTTAAGGCAATCCATATATGACAATGTCTTTATACCTTTTGTAGGATGTTCACATCATTAGGAGTTTTGATTATGGCTCCTAGTTTGCAGTCATCTGCGAACTTCGTTAGCCAAGACCTTCTGTGTTAGCCTATACTTCAGAGAAGTAGATACCAAACAGGAGTGGACCCAGGACTGAACCCTGTGGTACTCCACTTGTCACTGGTCTGAAGTTGGATTTGGAGTCTGCTACTTTCCTAGTGTGGGTTCTGTCAGTGAGCCAGTTTGCAACCTATCTTGTGACATGGGGATTTATACCTAGTTTAGTGAGTTTATCTATAATTCCAGAGTGGGAGATGGTGTCAAAAGCCTTGGCAAGATCTAGATAGGCTGTGTGAACCACCTTACCCTCATCTACAGCTTTGGTGACCGCTTCAAAGAAGTCTCTCAGGTTTAGGAGACAAGATCTGCCGTTTACAAATCCGAACTGGGTGGGGTCCAGAGTTTGGACATTGCCGATGTCATTGTTTATAAGTTCCATGATGACACATTCCATAGCCTTGCAGACCAGGCTCATCAGGCTAATGGGGCAGTAGTTCCTGGGGTCCGTGGTGGCTCCACCTTTGTGGAGTGGGATAACTGTCACTGTGTGCCATTCAGTGGGCACAAAGCCTGAGGTGAGGCTATGATTGAACATGGTACTTAGGTGGGGTGCCAGTTCGTTCTGTAGTTCATGTAGAATGCAGCCTGAGATGTTGTCAGGTACCATGGATGCTGTATTCTTGGCTTTGGAGAGTGTGTTTTTTACCTGTGCAGCTGTGATTACAGGAACTTTGCATTCTTCCAGTATAGAGATGATCCCTTTAGGTGATGAGAGCGGGGTAAAGTTAGCACTGAACCTATCTGCCTGGATGTTGGCAATATCAGTTGGTTCTGGATATTTAGTGCCATTGTGCTGTAACTCAGAGCAGATCTGAGTGTTGCCATTGAGATTCTTGACATAGCTATAGAATGCTTTGTGGTTGTCTTTAGAATCAGTGGCAATTTTTTTTTGTAACTAGCTTTGGAGGATTTTATGAGGGATCTCATCTTCTTACTGAGCTGACCAGGGAGTTCCTCCAATCATGGGATTTTACTCTTTTTTGCAGCAGTTTCTTTCTTCTGTTGTAGAGTTTGTTTATTGCAGGGGACCACCAGTTTGGCTTCCTTTTTTTTGGAGGATAGCATCTTGGTTATGTTAGGGATTGCATGATCCATGCACTCATGTAAGTGCTTATAAAGTGCATTTGTGTAGGATTCAGCAGTCATACCTCTATTGTCTGTCAGCATGGGTATCATGAAGTTTGCCACTTCTGTCTTAAGAAGCGTAAAGTTGGCTTAGGAGAAATTTTTTACTGTGGTTTCCCTAATGGGGGGTGGGTGGGGGTGGGATGTGGATGTCTAGGGTGATTAGCTTGTGGTCGGATCTGACCAACAAGGAATTGACCTCTGGTGTGGAACATCGGTTGCCCATGTTGGTAATGACCAGGCATAGGATATTGCTGCCCCTGGTAGGGGTGTGGATATGTTGATCCAAAGCGTTGGAATTTATGAATTCCAGAAAACGTTGAGCACAAGAGTTGGTACATGAGTAGTTTTCCCAGTCAATGGTGGGGTAGTTGAAATAGCCCATTATTAGGGTGTTAGGTTGCACCCTAATATTTTCCAGTGTATCAAGAAATGAGGAGTGGGAATCGGCATGGTGGGGAATCTGTAGCAAGCTACAATTTGGATTGTGGTCTTGCCCAGAGTTAGTTGCACTTAGATAATCTCAGATGCATTATGCTGAGCAACTAATCTAGAGGTGTGGGTATCCTTAATGAATATGGACATGCCTTCGCCTTTAGTGTTTCGGACCAGGTTAGGTGGCCAAAAGGTGTGGTATGAATTATAGCCTGGTAATGCAGGGGTGCTCTCTGGAGCCTTGAACCAGGTCTCTGTCACTGCACAGATGTCGATGTTCTCCATTTTAAGGAGAGGCTCGAGTGAGTGCATTTTGAGGTTTCGACTTCTAGCATTGAGTAGCATTACCCTCAGATTTTGCTTGCTTGTACCTGTACTGTGGTGAATTTGTCATTTGAACCTTGCCTAAAAAAGGCACTATAGGGGTGGCAAGAGCCTTAGCCAGTATCCGGAATCCCAAGGGCAACAGGTGCAGGCCATCTCTGGCAAAGCATCGTGGTTTGTCGATCATGTCATCCCTTGAAGACAGATACTGGAGCCCTTTAGAATGACACCAGAAGCTTAGCCAATTGTTGAAGTCAATCATTTTGTCCTTGTACTGTGGTGTCATTCTGGGTGATGGCAGGAAGCTACTCAGGGCTAGGGTCATACCGGTCTGGGCTACAAGATCAGAGAGCTCCTCCATGTCTCTTTTCATGTAGTCCAGGGAGGTACGTCTCAGGTCATTCACACCAACATGGACAATGACAGAGTCGTATTTGTACTTGTTGTGCAGTGACCTGAGTGTGTGCATTATGTAGCGGATCTTGGCACCTGACAGGCAGCTGACAGTAACTTTCTCCTTGTTTAGCCTGGTGAGTGGAATATCAGTGTGTCTGACTATAGAGTCACCTATGACTAGAGTGTTGGGTATGGTATACTTCTTGTGCAGTGCCTTTCAACAATGTCTGAACTACACAACATAAAGGCCATCACAAAAAAATGTAAACAAATTAAGCATAAAGAAATGTATGCAGTGAAATATAAGGGACTGTTTATTTTAAACTAATACCACCTATTAATGACTTATTGAAACATATTACTTCAACTGCCTGAGAAAAGAAAATAAGAAAAAGTAGTACAAATAAAAAGTCAGTAATTTCCTGAACTTCAAAATACTTCTGTTAAACTGAAATGATACTTAAAAAAAAATAAAGCCTACCATTCCTGATTTCCAAGACACCTGAAACTCCTATAAGTTGATGGCCAAGCATCTTGCTATAATTCACCAGATTCCTTGTCGGAACATTCACAGAATGTTGTATATGGATTGTCATGGCAGAGATTTAAATAGCTTAAATTCTTGGCAATATCTGCAACAGAGAACTCACTGCTGCCTTCTAAACTGCTTTCAAAATCTGTACCCATGACACTGCGCTCACAACCCTAGTCCATTGTTGATTCACTGACATGATATCATCAAAGAGCAACAAACAAAAAATGTCATGAGGGTGGAGCTTTTGCAATTAAAACAATAAAAAATATGGCTTTTGGACAATAATGCTATCAGAGCTTTGCATAACAATGAACAGACACTACAAAACAGAATTACAGGTAAGCAGAGTGACAAAACACTTTAAGGATCTGGGAACCTATGTCAGCAATGAACTGTCCTTTGATCACCACATGTCAACTGTTGTAGGAAGCTCTGTTTCACTGTGCAGCTTTTATCTAATGGCATTTTTCCCAGATATAGGGATGCAATCTTCTTCTTCTTTCGGATTTTCCTGGTTAGGGATCGCTACAGTGGATCACCTGTCTGCTCATGATTGGCAGTGGAGTTTTACAATGTCGAGTTGCCAGCACAGTGCCCAACCTTCCACAGAAGGCACACACATGCACACACTTACACCTAGGGCCAATTTAGTGTCCATTCCACCTACAACATGTCTTTTGGGATGTGGGAGGAAACCGGAGCACCCAGAGGAAACCCATGCGGCCACAGGGAATACATGCAGACTTCACACAGAAGGCACCCCAGCCGAGAATCGAACCAAAGAACCTCTTGCTGTGAGGCGACAACGCTAACTGCTGCACCACCGTGGCCACCCAGATATAGGGATGCAATCATTCCATTGTGTTCAGCACTCATTAAGCTGATCATTGAATATAACGCCCATTTCAGTATGTACCTGTCCAAACACTTGTCACAAGTGGAAAGACCACAAAGTTTCTCACAAAAAAATCAATGGCCTAAATTGTAAAAGCTTTACAGACTGAGACACAATCTGTCCTTGATGTATAGAACTCAGTCTGTCAGACCTGTTACTCATTCACAAATCCAATGGTATCACAAATGTCCACTCATGGTTTCTCATTCTGTTTTGAAAAATAAATAGAACATGTTGTAGGCATTGGCTTGTATCACAGTGTATACCACTTCAGCAGAACAGTCTTCCACTAAAGTAAAATACTTCTCTTACTGTCTTCAAATATAATTTGGATGAATGGTTGAGTAACTGTAAATTCACCAGTGGTTTAGTACTTCTGTTCCTCGTGGATAGCGGCGACATGTACATGTCCCAACATATCCTTGTTCAGCCCACATCTGTAACTCTAAATCACATTACAGTCACCCAGTCTGTAAGATATTAGAATGTGAATTGCAAAGAGTCAATTGTAAATAACTGTAACCCAAAATAAAACTAACAAATCCAAATTATAAACCAAGCTCTTAACAGACAATTAAATCAGAAGACAAAACATCAGACAAATGAATCTTAATTAAAGTTGTAGAGCAACCCATCCCTTCTGGTATCTCCTACCTTTAAATCTACTTACAAAAGGTTGTCTTTAGAATCAGTAATTCCTAGATGCATTCTGTGATACAGGTCCTTGCAGGAATCTGTTATGGCTCTGTAATTCAGCACATAGTATATGCTGCCACTCTGAAATGTTGTCACATGGATGGGATTAGAGTACAATTGCTATCCCAAGAATGGCCGGATATATTTCATCCCTTAAGGAGCCATGATGGCCTTTGATACAATTAAAGATGGCTTATCATCGGTATTATTAAAAAAATTACCATTTGAAGGTTAATTTGTTTTCCACAGTTCCTCTTCATCCCTTTAATCAGTAATGAGGGATTATTTTGGAGTTTGCTTCAAGAAACAGTAAGCTGCCATAACTCTAAATAAGCAACACATATTAAATCATTTTTTACATGTATGGAATACCACCCAGATCAAACACATTATTCTGCTAGAAAATCTTTAATATCATCATTCATGCCCTTGTTTCATTATGCCTGATTTACTGTAGTGCAACTACTTGTCTCTCACCAGCATACCATTTTTAAAAAGCATTAGTACAACCGAGACATTAACAGAGAATAAAGCAATGGCTTTCCCATAACAAAGGTCACTATCTAGGTTTGCTATGAATAAACATCAGGTTTGAACTTCAAAAATTATGCAATAGAAATAAACAGGATTAACACAGGAAACTAATAATGTAAGTATGAGAGAGAAAGTACTTAAGCATCTGAATAAAGGCAGTATACTATATAAAGAAATTTGCTGTTATACAAAAGTGTGTTCTTGATCTTCTATATTCTTGAAACGTAGACTAACAACCAAAAACTGAACAGTTTTAATTATGCACAAAATTTACATGATGTACTCAAAAGACCTCAGTATTGTATCTATACTTAGGAAAAACATTATTACAAAGTTTAGAAATACAGCTAGAAATGACAGGCATAACTTTAAAAAACACAGAAAGGCTCTGGCACAGGTGAATGAAAAATTATCTGATCAAACATGCAAATGGGTTTCTGTGAGAGATCGCATTACAGTGATGATCGGGGAATTTACACTTTCTACTCTGTAGTGCGATGTTAGAGTTGGTATATATAATTAACAAGGGTGTGGGGATGCAGGGGGCTTACCGCTTGCAAAAAACATTTTTCTTTTTTCTTCTTTTCGATAAGGTGCTGATTAACCAATTGTGTTTGATCAGCTGCCTTTTGATGTTCAGACTTTTTCATGTATTGACATGCATCCATAGATCTATAGCTCTAGCTCTTTCTTTAAATATATATATATATATATATATATATATATATATATATATATATATACACACACACACACACACACACACACACACACACACACACACACACACACACACACACACACACACACACACGCACCATTGAGGACAAAAGTTACATACACATCACATTAGCTATGCCTCCAGCATCTGGCGGCAATGACATTTGTGCTAAGCAATTTAATGTATCTCAACACCTAGTGTACCTGGTGCCAATGTGTACAAGCAGCACATACAGCACTAACTAGCCTGAAAGGATAGGGCAGAAGATGAATGAGTGCATGTGATACATCACACAGTAGGCACCATCATATCACTGCAAACATTCTCACTCTACACTTACTCCCATGACTTGAAATATTTTTATAAATATAGCTCTGTGATAGCATGGCTGTTCCCTGAAGTGAATGTACTATAGAACTGTGCAGTGTGTAAAACAAAGCTGATCATGCATGTGGTGCTGTATGTACCTAATGCAGCTTGTGCAGAATACATGATTAGCCTCAGTGCTGTTTTATAGAACTCTCTGACAGCTCATCCTAGGTTAGGAAAGCACAGTGCTGTTCCCATCAACCTGATGAATAGCAGCAGGATGGTGAAAGCAGGGATACCATAAAAGAATTCAGACTGTGTCACACTTACGTAGCACACTTTTATAAACTGTCAGGCGCAGTATATATTTTCCAGCCAGCAGATAGAGCGTCAATGAGTTGTTGTTGTTGTTTGTATTTTCCCAGTTAGGGGTCGTCACAGCGGAACTCCGGTCCGCTAATGATTGGCAGTTGGTTTTTATGGTGTCGAGTTGCCAGCCCGATGCCCAACCTTCAACGAAAGCATGCCCATTCAACGCATGTCTTTCGAATGCCCACTCAGCTGCGGGGAGGACATGCAAACTCCACACAGAAGGCACTCCCAACCCAAGCCGAGAATTGAATGGGAGAACCTCTTGCTGTGAGGTAACAACGCTGCTGCTGCACCACCGCGGACGTAGAGCACCACTGAGTAATATCTCAAATACATAATTGGTGTTGCAGACACTCGTAGTAGGGATAGACATGCCTGAAAAGGTTCGTCTTATATGAAGTAAGATTGCAAAAATGCATTTTGAATCTGCCAGATTAAAATGATGATTATTAATATGAATTAAGTTGTATGACGTGCTAAGGAGGATATCACTTCATATGCTCCTCAAAGCAGGATTATTTGCATTTAAAATTCATATACAAAAAAGCATTTTGTCAGGCAGAGATCCTACCTGGCTAATTTGTATTTACAATATAAATAACTTTGTTCTACACCAAACTTTTGAAACATAAATAATAGTGTGTTAGAATGAGAAACATGTTTGTGCCTTCAAATTCTGATTTCATAATTCTGAGGCAAAATATGTGAATGGAAGGGTAATTATTCACATTTCCAATTGGAACAAAATAGGGTAAAAATAACATGGGGGTGCAATAGGCAATGCATGTTGTAAGATTAATGGCAATCATAAGGTAATTGTCAGTACTCTTTGCATCCTTCTTCTCATAACTGTGGACTTTGAAGTTTTCAGACACAGAACTTGGTAATAGACCTAAGTAAATATGAGAGAACATCAAACCTGCATATTTCTGAGGTTGCAGCAAGGAAAACCTGAAGAAGTCAGCATATTCTATAGTTCAGCCTTGGTTCATACCCTAATTATGCATTTTTTAACATATTCTAAACTCCAACCTTGTTGCAAAGCCTAAACATGCACTTGTATTGTGCACAGACACTGACAGAATGTAGTCTGAGTTTTCTATCAGTTCTGAAGTTCACAGCCCTTGGTAACTGGTTCTGTGAAAATGCTATTTACAATTATTGTGGGTTCACATTTTTTGTAATAGTGATCCGTTAATACATCACTGCGATAAAATAATTTGAAATGACAAATTGTACAGTGAATTTTCCCTGTCTGATGACATTAAGACAACATTATTTCAAGAGTACTATAATTTATTCTTGCTCTATACGGGCTGTTTGACTGCTAATGGATGTATATCACATTGATGTGTCAGAGAAGATTGCACTACAGAGTTGTTATATCCTCACTACTGTCTTCTTTGTTGGCTACAGCACTTCATTGCTCTTCATGCCTTATTTATTACATAAAATTAGTACTACTGAAAAGTTATAAAGAGCCTCCATAAGGTTATCTGTCACATGTACGAGTGCATGTGAAATATATAGAGTTATAGTCTAGTCTTAAATGCAAGGGAACCTCCCAGTATTGGAATCAGAGTGTGATGTGATGTTCTGTGGGCAGTTCAGAAAAGTTTTTTTGTAGACTGCACATCATATCTGAAACCTCTTCACTTGTTTACCTTGAAGATGTGTTTCCTTTTCAATTGTACGTATACAACAGAATGTCGATACCAGTTGCTACATTTTCATTTTGCTCCACAGTCCGTCTTTGAATTCTTCTTCAGGCTGCAACCATCTTCTCCCATCCCCACTTTATAAGAAGCCAGTCTCACTTTTCCATTTTAAATAATAAAAGTCTCATTTCCAATTCCAATGCTGAGATTTTGCATTTTAACATAAGACAACAATAGTTCTGATTAACTGAGTTGCAAACATTAGTTGTGTAAATCATAGTATTTTTTTTACTTATCACTAAACCACTAATGATTCATCTGCATTTATTTGATTCTTGGTTCAACATGTCTGCATTACAAAGACCAAAATCTTCAAAGCTTCACGGAAACTTGTTAGAAAACTGGAAACTGGATTCAGATATTTTAGCAAAATACAGAGAAATTCCAGTATACAGTGTCCCTTCATACCACAAGGGAGAAAACAATAAAGGTATTTAACACTTTTCACCTTAATTTGGGAAAGAAATAGAGATGCAATGAAACAAACACAATTTACTGTCTTAAAAAAGTTTCAGGCTTTTTGAGAGCCAAACAGTACTCTACTTATGTAAGGCATTTATGTTGCACTAGGAATCAAGGGGTTCAGAACTCAATAGGTGCTTGTATGACTGAAGTAAAACACAGGGTAAAGTAAAGCCTATACAGTGGGCTAAGACCATATGTGTGTCATGCCATGATGTGCACACAACAGTGTGCTGTTTTGTATTCGACAAGCAACTCTACACACCGTGTAGATCCAGAGATCCACACAAACACGGTAAACATTGTGGCATGCTAATTACTGCATAAGCAGGTGAATTATATGTTAATTGACTAATCCTAGATGGAAGAGATATTTAACAAGCTATAACGCAATTGTGTACACTCAGTGCAGGTTTTACCCATGAATTCCAAACCTATTAGAATACAGTCATAGAAACTACTCTACATAGAAACAATGCTAGGGATTGCTGTTGTTCTTATATATGTGTATGTGCAACAAGCCCAAGTCTATGCTGCTGCTGCCAACAAACCTCAGCCAAGAAGGAGAAGGGTGTTTAGACCCCATTTAACTTTTCATGGTCTGCATGAGATGGAAATTGCTGAGTACTACAGGGTGGACAGAGACACACTACAGGAACTCTGCAATCTCTGTCATCCTCAACTGAGATCAAGGGTAAACCAAGGAGAACCAATACCTGTGGAAACTAAGGTATGTGTAGCACTTAGAATATTAGGTACAGGAACCTTCCAGAGATCAGCAGGGGATATGCTGGGGGTGTCACAAGCATCAGCATCCAGAATGTCAGTGACTACACACATTTTCCCTGTATACCTGAAGACACAGCTACAACTATGCAGGATTTCTACCCTGTAGCACACTACCCTGAAGTCTTGGGTGCCATAGACTCATGCACATTGAAATCAAAGCACCACCCGGGGAACAGGGAAGGGTGTACATAAACAGAAAGGGCTTCCAGTCCATTAACTGCCAGGCTGTGGGTAATGCTAAGGGAATCATCCTGACTGTGTACATTGGCAACCCAGGCAGTTATCATGATTCCCATATCTGACACAACTCTCAACTCTATCAGAGGTTTTCTAGGGGGTTATCTCACAGGGTCATTTACTGGGGGATGCAGGTCATGCATTCAAACCATGGCTGATGATGCCCACCAGAAATTCACACACATCCACCGGAGAATGCTATAATGAGGCACACGTTCAAACAAGAAATATCATGGGGCATGTGTTTAGGCTGCTGAAGTCATGGTTCTGGTGCCTAGATATATCCGAGGAAGCACTGCAGTACAATCCCTGTACTTGTGCTGAAATTTTCACTGCCTGTGCCATCCTTCACAATATTATTCTGTGAAAACAGCTTTAACTGGAACACCGAGGTTAAGGGGCATCCATCCCACCACCACTGGCAAGGTTACCACAGCTACATGCAGGTAAGGAGTCAGAGGGGGAACCATCAGCCACTGTGAGAGTCAGTAGATGTAGGCGAGCACAATATGCCCTTGCCCTGGCAAACAGGCAATGGATAGCACACACACTCACCACCTAAGGGGGTAAAACCTTCATTCTATGCACATACATACAATAACATTGATGCCAGGCAATGCTCACAACCTTTACTTACCCATGTAACACTAGTGAGGAAATTATTCACAATGCATGTTCAGGAGCAACAATTGCTTCAGATTGTAAAAAAAAACCTAAAAGGGAATGGAACATACTAGACATTGTTTGTGTTCCTAAAGAAATTACTGTTAGTTCAAGTCAAGTTTTGCCACCATTGATGTGCAGTGATCATGGGGTTATAAAGGTTCATTTGTTGCTAGATAATTCTGCCAAACTGAAATATAAACCAATGCACAGAAGACTAATTACAGCTTATTTGCAAGCAAAACAGTAGCTATGGAAAACTAAGGGTCTATATTCAGAGCATCAAAGTATTAAAACTTCGAATGTTCTGATATCAAACACTATTCAGCGAATGCTAAGAATAGCGAAGCTGCAGAACAGCGAATTCTTTCCTCGGGAAAGAATTTGGTTGGCCGTTTCTGTGGCTTCACTATTCTTAGCGATGTGGTGGAAAGTTACGGGTTGGGTTTAGGTAAGTGTGCGATTGTTTGTAGGTTAGGGTTAGGGGTGGGTTAAATGAGTTAGGGTTAGGGCGCGGGTTAGGTGAGTGTGCAATAGTGACGGACCTAAGGGTTAGGGTTTGGGTTAAGGTAAGTGGGTAGATAGTAGTGTATGTTTAGTTTAGTGTAGTGGTAGATGTAGGAATTTAAGTGTATGTGTGTGGTTGCTGTTTGTTTGATGTGCTTGTGTTGTGTGTATGTGTTTCGGAGCAGCTAATTTTTTCCATGGGAAAAAATTTGCTGTTCTGTATATTCGATATTTTCATGTTTAGATGTTTTGGGGCCGATGAAATAGCATTCGCTATTTTCAACTTTCAATAACGTGATATAAACGCAAAACTAACTGGAGTAATGTGTTCAGTAGAAAAACTGCAGATGGAATGTGGAAAGTTTTGAAAGAGAAACTGTTTGAATAGAAAAAAATAAAAAAATAAATATTTACCATCAGGATCTGGGCATACAACGTCAGGAGGATATATTTCCATAAGAATACGATACATGATTAAGGTGAGAGGCAAAAAAATATAAGAAATTGAAGAGAGGTCAAACTGCAACTTTGAATACTGAAATAAACTAGCTGGACAAACAAATTAAGCCTAATGTGAGACAAGAACAAGGAAAATTTGAAGAAAATGTACATAAAGATATTAAGCATAATAGGAAACCTTTTTATAGATACATAAGATGTGGAAGGAGTAAAGACATACAAATTGATAAACTGTGTAAATTCTAAAATTTATTCCCAGACACAACAGATTATAGATACATTTACAAAATCTTATGCAAAACAGTTTGGCTCTGCAAAGGGGTGATAAGTTGTCCTAGTGACATTCAGGTAACTGCAGAAACTGGAATCAAATTAGATTGTATTGAAAAAAGAACTGTGTAAACCTGATCCAATCAAAGCACATGGAGGAGACTGAATTAGTAACAATGACCTGAGAACACTTCAGCAAGAACTTACAGTACAATTACATCTATTATTTACTAGGTCATATAAATATGGGGAGATGCCCCAAGATTGGAGACTTGCTTATTAAACCTGTCTTTAAGGGGAAGGGGAGTAGGACTAACCCAGAGTCATACAGACCCTTAAGTCTACTTTAATGTTGGGGAAAAATAATGGAGAAGGTAATATTGGATAAGTCATTGTCAAACTGGATAGTTTGGGACTTGAAACCATATATCAGCATGCATATGTTAAAAATAGATCTATTACCACCTGTAACATGATTTTCTATAACAGTATAATAACAGCTATGAATGAAAACTTGTGCGGTGATGTAATTTATGTAGATTTAACTTCAGCATGTGACAGAGTTATATATAAAACATTAATCAATTAATTAGAACAACTAGGTAGCAATGTACTCTTGATAAGATGGATAGCTGCATGGCTTACAAATAGGACATGGCAAGTATCATACAGCAACTGGACAGGTGAAATTCGAGGTTACAGTCACGGTGTCCCACAGGGCTCTGTCCTAGGCCCTTCTTTGTTTATTTTGTATCTTTCAGACCTAACTTTTTCATCTGAGTTGTTCTATAGTCTATATGCAGATGACCTGAAATTGGGTAAACTGATTACATGTGTTACAGATAAGGCATGTCTGCAGAAGAACTTGACTAATTTGGGCACAGGAGAATAATATGCTGATAAATACATCAAAAACTAAGCATATTAGATTTGGGAGACATAAACTTGAAAGGTGAATATTTAATACAGCACATAGTGATTGAAACTGCAGATTCATTTAAGGACCTTGGTATATGGGCCAATCCAGCTTTGAGCTTTTCTAATCATATCAACCAATTGTTTAATGATAGTTATAGAAATATAGGTTATATAAAAAGATTTATAAAGTCTAGGAAATCAGAAATGATGAAGTCATAGCATGTTAGTTACATTAGACCCAAACTTGAGTATGGAATAACAATATGGAAACCTTATAAGAAAGCAAGCATTAGTAAGCTGGAGTATGGCGGAAATATACAAAGGGCATCCATGGATATGAAAATTTAAGTTATTATGAAAGACTAAAATATCTGAACTTGTATAGTGCCCCTTGTAGGAATCTACTTTGAAAGAAGAAAGGCCAGATTACAGAACATGATTTTCGTGGGATGACAACATCAAAACCTTAATTTCCCGAACGCAAAAGTTTTACCAGGGTAAGTTAACACTTCAGTTACCAAGTCTCCATAGCACGCACATACAGCAAAGGTATAAGGCCAAAATACCAAATGCAAAAAAATAATTAAAACAACCAGCACAATAAACAGTGGAAATAATATCAATGTAATACAAATCTCAAAGTCCAATGCAGGAAAACTGCATACTGGTTTCGGCTAAACCCTTCTTCAGTGCAAATAACAAAAACTGAATAGAGTGACACACCCCATGCAATCATATAATATATATCTAAAAATCAGACACACTCCACTTTCTCTTTCACCAATCAAAGTACATCATTTAACCCAAAATAAAGCCCCTGGTTTAATAATCCCAAAACATTCCTTTGATTCAAAATATCATGCCAGCTCAACTTATTGCATCCCTTAATGCAAATACGCTCAATAGCAATGAATCTAAATTTTGCTATAGTATGCTGCAAAACATGTTTATATGAAGCGTTAGACATTCTTTTTTTAAACAAATAAATGAAAACAGGAATCCTTCACCAAAGGTCACTGCCCAAAAAGTCTGAACTTGTAACAAATAAATAAAAGAGCAGTCATACTACCAAGCTGAGAAACACTTTAATAAAAGCTGTAAATAAAATCACAAGTACACGAGCGCTTTCAGGTCCAAGCCCATCAGATAAAATACATTTAGTAACTCACAGTATTTAAATGAATACTAACAAATCACATCTCAGTATTGCACTCTCCTCCTTTTTAGGGCTGGCTTTAATGGTTTAACCCCTTTCAAACCAGGAGGTCTGTCTGCTGCTAATTCAATGATCCATTTCAGTTCATTAAATTATGTAAAACTAACCAAATCCCCTCCTCTTACATTAGTTTTTATTACCTGTAAAACCATAAACTTGAAGGCATGACTCGCATTATTCACCACATGCTGACAAAGTGCATTATGTGCATTACATAGCCTAATAGCTGATAGGTGCTTCAGAATTCTATCCTTTAACATACAATTTGTTTTTCCCAGATAGAAAGAAGTACAACATTGGCACACAGCTAGGTAAACAGCATTGCATGTTCTGCAGTCTGCATAACTATTCAAATAGTATTCCTTCCCTGTTACTGGATGTATAAACTGATTATGTTCCATAATATGGGGACATGCCTTACATCTTCTGCATATAAAGGTTCCCTTTCTTTGAATCATATTTATCTTTCTCTTTATGCTCCTAGATTTATTGCAGAGTAAATCCTTCAGGTTTCTTTTCCTTCTGAAACCAAATGAAGGACTTGGTCTCACTATATTACGTATCTTATCATCTGTTAACAAAATCTTCCAATTGTGTCTAATAATCTCATATTCCTTGGTCTCACTATCTTACGTATCTTATCATCTGTTAACAAAATCTTCCAATTGTGTCTAATAATCTCATAAATACTACCTGCATCACTACTATATGTGAAAATCATGCGTGCTGTGTTGTCAACCGTATCAGTGGTTTGACCACCATTAGACGCATTGCCTTCCTGCATCGTCCTATGTGAAAACCATGGTCTAGCCTTATCCATTCTATTGCTTTTGCTACTGTTTATAATCTCATCAACTTTAGCCTTTTTGTAGCCCCTCTTATTTTAAATTAGAGCCCAAGATCTCACCTCTCTTTCAAGCTGAAGGTCATTGGTACATAATGGAGAAATTCTGTTAACCTGTCCCCTAACATTATTATCAAAAGTGGGTCTTGTGTGCATACTATCAAAGGACAATTGATTGTTTTTCCAACAACTCTTTCTATACATGGATATGTGTAGGTTCCTATGCCATCTTTAGTTAAATATACATCTAAAAAATCTATGCTTTTCTTTGAATAATGCATAGTAAACCTCAAAAAATCAGTACTTCTTTCAAAGTATGCCACAAAACACTCTAATTATACAAGAGTGCCTTTCCACAGAAAAAATATATCATTCACAAACCTTACATAATAACATAATTGCATCTCCCAATCATGTACCGTATTAAAGATCACAAGATCCTCCCAATAGGCTAAAACAAGGTTTGCATAAGAATTGGCACATGGAGTGCCCATCGCAATACCTTGTTTTTGTCTGTAGTGATTACCATAACATAAGAAGATATTATTCTCAAGAATAAATTTAAGTAGTTCACAAATAAGCTTCTTCTTACTGGCTTGAAACATCATCTTATTGGTCAGTATAAAGTCAATAGCATGTATTCCATATTCATTGCTAATGATCATAAACAAATTCTTTACATCTAATGTTACCAGTAAATATTATTGGGCATTACCTACCCTTAAAAATTCATGCAATGTAGTAAGGGACCTGTATCTTTCAAAATCCTGGGACATACCTGTATAGCTTGCCTAAGCATACACTCTACCCATATGGACAAATTTTCTGTGTCCCACCCAGCCCCCTCCCTGACACAATCAGTCTCATCTTTTTTTTTTTTTTTTTTTAATCTTTGTGTACCTTGGGAAGTGCCTTGAACTCAGGTATAACTGGATGTTCTATCCAAAAGAACTGTAATAAATCATCTTGTAATGTACCTTCTTGGTTCAAAGACATTAAACCATTTCTAATACCAGAAATCATTGCTCTCACAACCAAGGAACAGATTTGGATAAAAGTGGATGTATCTTCTAACAGAGAGAAATTTTTTTCTTTGTAGAACTCCTGGTTCATTATCACCACAGCCCCACCCTTGTCAACAGGTTTAATTATTATCCTAGTGTCACTAATTAAGGAATCAAGCGCTTTCCTTTGTGTCAATGTTAAATTATAATATTTCTTTCTCCTATCATTATTTAATAACAGTTTCAAATCATCTTCACAAGTTTTCAAAAAAGTGCAAACTGTAGGGTGTATAGATGGTACAAAAGTACTAGGTTGTCTCAAAGCAGTGCATTACATATTAGAACCATTACCAAATAAGTACTTCAATGAAACATTCTTACCAAAAAGCATTAAATCCAGCACTAGCTCCTTATAAATAGCATCAGCACTTGGAATGAAAGTCATTCCTTTGTTTAAAACATACAACTGTTCATCAGGAAGTGTAAAATCAGATACATTATATACAATATTATTAAAGTCACCAATCATGTCGAAATCCTCCATTTCTTTGGTTCTCTGCTGTGTGAGTAGCTCCATTTCCAATCCACTTTTTTCTTTACAGGAGCCGGCAAATGCAGAAAAGAAGATGAAAGCATATTAGCTGAAGAAAAAGTCTTTGTATGGGCTCCCAGTCTCTCTGAATCAACCGCCATATTGGCGTTAACATTAGATGTGCATGCAGCATCAGGTGACTCTCCTACAGCAGTCTGAGTGGTAGAGGAGGTGTGTGGCATATTGAACTCACTTGTAGTTGCCATGGTATCAGTACTGGTTCCCTTCCGGACATTTATTAAACCACGGTCACTCTCACTATTAACTGTAGCTACAAAATCATGCTTCTGGACATGTAAATGAGGAGATGACCTGGTCGTTCTCCTTCCCAGTTCTTGTACACGTTGCTTCTCTCTCAGCCAGGTAAAAATATGACTCGCCACAAAGTCCCGATAATCCCTAACCCTTTTCTTGGTTTTTGTTTGCTGCAGTTTATCTTCATAAATTGCTATAGCACAGAAACATCTTCTAATTTGTTGACATAGTGTTCATCCATACACACAGTCTCTATTTGACTCTGTAGAGCATCTATATCTTTCACCAATTGACTTTCTTGTGGTGAAAAAATTGTATCAGCAACCTCATATATGAGTAGCTGGTTTCTAAATTTAAATGATGCCATTGTGCTAATAGCTCTGGATAAGTTTCACCTTGTGTAGGCATGCAGAGCACCTGTAAAAACCTCTTGGAACAATTTTGTGCTCTAAGCATGCCTCTAGATGAAACCTCTGCCATTGCAGCCATTTCAATCATATCAGATGGTTCTGTAGTGTGCTTAGTAAGTTCAAAAATTCCACTTCATTCCTCATACTAAATTAAATGTCTTTATCTCTTCCTGCCAAAGCACTAACATCCAGGCCAAGCAAAGGATTAGAAGTTGAAGTAACATTCCTTCTTACCCTTTCCATAGCCAACTGATTTTATCTTTTTGAGGATGATAGTCCAATTCCACTTTATTAACTCACTGCTCAGCCATGTGTGCATGGATTGCAGAACAAAAGTATCAAACTAACAAACAAAAACAGGAATCCTTCACCAAAGGTCACTGCCCAAAAAGTCCGAACTTGTAACAAATAAATAAAAGAGCAGTCGTACCACCAGGCTGAGATACACTTTAATAAAATCTGCAAATAAAAGTATATGAGCACTTTTGGGTCCAAGCCCTTCATCAGATAAAATACATTCAGTACATTACAGTGTTTAAATGAATACTAACCAATCAAATCTCAATATTGTACTATCCTCCTTTTTAGGGCTAGCTTTAATAGTTTAACCTCATTCAAACCAGGAGGTCTGTCTGCTGCTAATTCAATGATCCATTTCAGTTCATTAAATTCTGTAAAATTAACTAAATCCCCTCCTTTTACATTAGTTTTTATTACCTGTAAAACCATAAACTTGAAGGCATGTTTGTCTTTTCGGCTTTTCCCAGTTAGGGTTCGCCACATCGGAACTCCAGTCCGCTAATGATATAAACTTGAAATGACTCGCGTTATTCACCACATGCTGACAAAGTGCATTATGTGCATTACATAGCCTAATAGATGATAGGTGTTGCAAAATTCTATCCTTTAACATACAATTTGTTTTTCCCACATAGAAAGAAGTACAAAATTGGCACACAGCTAGGTAAACAACATTGCATGTTCTACAGTCTGAATAACTATTTAAATAGTATTCCTTCTCTGTCACTGGATGTATAAACTGATTATGTTCCATAATATAGGGGCGCGCCTTACATCTTCTGCATATAGAATCTCATATTGCACTAATTACTTTTATCAGTGTGTAAAGCTACACAAAAAATGTGTCAGGTCATAAAATTTATACACCCAATACATGACTGCAAAGTTAAATCAACTAACAGGTACAGCATCAACCAATCCATAAACTAATGGCAACTGTCACATTACCCTTCTTATTTCATAAACTGCATTCCTGTCTGTTTGGCACTGTTACTGTCTGCTTAACATCATCTAAACTCAGTTGTCATCATTGTCCGTGTTTGTGCACTAGCCTTAAACATGAAATCACTAATTTGGCAGGAAAACACTTTAACTGTTGCTGTATGACCTGTACAGACATGGCAGGAGCAAGAAAGGAAGGTGCCCAATTTAGGGTTCAATGATGGAGTGTAGAAGAGTGCAGAATATTCATTGGACTCCTTGTAAACCACCACAGCTTATTGCAGGGGCACTATACTGGGTCTCAATATAAATCAGAGGCTTGGAATAGTCTTGCCAAGGCTGTCTCCAGTGTGACTGGCATTGCACACACTGGCGAGCAATGCAGGCATCATTATAACGACCTGAAAAGGTGCAAGCAGGAACAACTAAACCAGTGGCTGGATGCGTTTAGGATTGCTGACATCCCACAGCTGTGTAAGTATACAGATAAAGATATTTTAAATTATATAGAAAGCTGGATATAGCCAAGACTGGTATGCATAATGCTCTTCACTTTTTCTCTCCTTTTTATTTTACAGCCACCCAGGAGATTGCAATGAACATGGTAGCTCATGCTGAATGTTTGGAAAGATTAAGCGAAGCAAGGTATGTATGCAGCACAAAACAATTATTATTTTATCAAAAGTATTGCTCTTCTGTACATTAGTAGTAAATTAAGCATGCATATTTTAACTGTAAAATCAAGCATGTATGCTTCATTCTGTAGCTTGATCGAATTGTAGGACTCAATTGTAATAATGTTTTGGGTTCAAATCCCACAGGTAACATCATAAATTTAAAAATATTACATAACAATTTCAATTAAATTAACATAAATGCCATGCTGTTAACTTAATCTGTATTATTTGAAAAAGCATATGTGCAATATATGTATACAGATAGCTGGTGCCAGAGCCATGGCCTGAAGTTAAACGCCAAAAAATGTATAGTCATACCCTTCGGGAAAAACAAGGTAACCCCAAGCTACCATATAGGTGGCAATCCACTAAGCACAGAAGAGGTTATCAGGGACCTGGGGACCCAGGTTGACAGTGGCCTTTCTTTTGACACTCACATTGCTAAAGTGGTTAGAAAGACCTTCTACATTGCCCACCTGATCATGAAGGGATTCACATCCAGATCTAGTGAGGTCATTGTTCCCCTGTACTCTTCACTTATCAGACCAATGATCGAGTACAATGCCCCATTCGGGATGTATCTCACCCGACATCTGCAGCAATTGGAGAGACCCCAAAAGTTCCTCACCAAAAGGATAAAGGGACTCCAAAATCTGTCATATGCTGCCAGATTGAAGAAACTCCAGCTCTATTCAGTCGCATACCGTCTGCTCAGAGGTGACATGTGCCTGACATACAAGGCCATGTCCAACCCGGAATTAATGGACATGCTCCACCTCAAAAAATCCAAATCCACCAAAACCACTAGAGCAAGCGACTTAAACCTTAGCACGGATATAAATAGGACGTGCTGGAGGGATAGATTTATCACTCAGAGACTCCCTATGCTGTGGAATAAAATCCCGGTCCATGTGAGGCAGAGCACCTCGCTGACTCTGTTCAAGAGAAATCTAGACCTGTGGATGGGAGATCGTAGGTTTACCCCGGGAATCATCTCTGGGTCACTGGTGGACAGAGGCACAACAAACTAATGGGCACAGTATTTTTTCATATAAGGGGTGGTGTAAGCCACAATAATTTGGGCTAGGCTTATAAATGCCTTAGGGCAGATAGCCTAGTATAAGCCTATGAACCTATGAACCTATGAACCTATTGTAAGGATTATTTGGAACAATTATCAGTCCTATTTTGCAATTTAAAAAAAAAAGTATAATTGATTTAAAAGTAAACTTATGTAGTAATTTATTATTGGTGACATATGATGTTTCTAATTATCTTTTTCTTTTTTTCTCTCTTACCCCACCCCTTATCTCTCTTTTTTATTTTTATATGTGTTGTCACAACATTCTGAAATCATCAGTTTCTGACAACTGATAATATGTTTTCCGGCACAGGGAGGTTGGCCAACCAGTGTGGGTCAGCCTGTCACCCCTTCAAGGGCTGCCATGCTGACTCCCAGCACATATGAGACCCAACCAATCAGTACTGCCTCTGAAGCCCCTGCACTACCTGGGCCCTCAACATCAGGTAGCATTGACCTGACATCTCGTGCAGTGGTACCCTCCAGGAGTACTGGTGGAGGTGGTGATTTTGTCACCTGCTAGGAGATGCTAGGCATGGTGTGTGAGGTTGTGGAAAGTTCCATCATTGCATGCCTCAGCTGGATGAAGAAGATGCTCACTGGAATGCTTTAGAAAAGGAAAACATCAAGCACTCCAGCAGCAAGCTCAGGAAGGGGACTGTGTTGACAGTTCTGAGGGTGAGGACTAGATTCTCACTGTCCCCATGCTTGATGGGCATGGGCATCCAATGTTCCCTCCTTATCCCCAGTCCTGGTGTCCCCAAACCTTTTGTGTCCTACACCAACCCTGTTTCTGTCTTGTTTGTCCTGTTTGTTTGCTACCGCTTCTTCACCTACCTAACTTACCTAACCCTGACATACCTGTGTCCTTTACTCAACATTCCATTCTTACTGAAATTAAATAAAAAATGGGCACCTGCCCCACAAAAAAATATCATCCCATACATAGCTGTCTACTTTGCAGATGTGTCTTCTCGGCACACCTGATTTGGTCCAATTGGCTATACAACATGACTGTGTTGTTGTCACCCATCTTTGTTGCAGTGATAGTCCAAATTCATCCAGTATTCTATCCATGTTCATTTCACACTGTTACAGAAGTGAATAGCTATGGTTCTTTTCTAACTCCCTCCTGCACATTCTTTTATTGCTTCTACTTTGTTCTTCCCCCTGCTCCCCCCCCCATTTCACCACTTTCCTATCTATCCCATTTTCACACCTTTAATCTGGCCAAAAAAATAGAATTACACACCACATGCATAAATAATAAATCCCTAATGAAGGACTCCACTTTTTCTCCTCTGTGTTTGCACGGAGTTTAGCATTGTGCAACAATGCTGAGTGACAGTGAATGGCGCTTCATGTCTTATGGCATGGTGCAGTTACCTCTTCACAATGCTGCTTAAACTCACTGTGCTAAGGAAGCACACAGTTAAAGCAGAATAAAGGCACTCATTTTAAATATTTCCTATAATATTTATTTAAACTGATAAATGTATAATTATGCCAATCCATATGTGTACTGTTGACATAAATCAATTGAGTAGTTTTTGTTTCGCTATAGTACTGCACTGTAAATATTCCCTCTCACATTTGCAAAAATTATCACATTTAATTATTTAGTTTATTCCTGAATACAAATGTTAAAAATTTAGGTTGAGTTGGATTGGAACCCTGTATCATTACACCTGCTGCCACAGAGACAGCTAGGCAGCAGGTGTTTTTCTTACACTCCATACTGTCCAAAGTTCTGACTGCCATGCCTATCCACTTAGCATGTTTGCATGGAGGAAGGCACACCAATAGAACTGTAAGTATATACTCAATGAAGCAGAGATCCATGTTTGCTCATCACTTAACTCTGAGCCAATGGGGGCAGCAGTACTAATAGTCCTATGTGTCATAAAATTTCTGACATGACATTTGCAATATAAACTATATTATGAACACCACAGTATACCTCAGCTAATTCTACCATGGCTGATATGCATAAGTACTTCTCAAGTTCAAGTAGTAGTCATTAAATCTGTATCTCACATATGCAAACACGTTGCCATCAATCACACAAACCAGCTGCTCAGCAGTGCACTATGAAAATACCTGGTCGGCATGAATTAGTATGTTTAATGCCTTGTTACTCTTCATCCCATTATAATCCATGTAAAAACACAACAAAATGGAAGGCACTTGTTACTGACTGAACTCATATTTACTCAGGCATATGTATCCTACACCTATGTACTTGAAAAAAGGTATGTCAGTAGTAGTTCCCAAATGTCAACTACATTATAGAAATAAATAGCACACCTACATTATTACATCATCTAAGCCTTTATACAGAAAATGCACATTAAGATTATTTTATACATGTATTAATGTGGACATCAATTCTTCACAAATATGAACATGTACATACACAGTTGCAAACATGCTAATCACAAAAATGTGAATGGCTGTATGTGACAATAACTGTGTAATGTGCACAACATACTGAGAAACTGCTGCATATGTTTCTGTTCTTCTACATGCATTCGTGACAGCTTTTTGCATTTAGTTTAAGAAGCTGTCTTTTAAAGTATACTTGCACATTGGAAACACAACAGGAAATATAAAATTTACACTTTGCATACCAATCTCATAACAGGATATGTTACCCACATCATATAATGATGATGCCATCATCTATAAAGACCGCAATGACAAGCAAAAACATACTTCTGGGATGGTGCAATCATTAACTACTGTATTCTGCTGATGGGAACAAAATATGTACATGTGGTTAAATTACCACAGCAGCCATATTATGTGAGTATCTCTCTTTGTGTGTGTGTGTGTGTGTGTGTGTGTGTGTGTGTGTGTGTGTGTGTGTGTGTGTGTGTGTGTGTGCGTGCACATGCGTGTATGCGCACGTGTGTGTGTGTGTGTGTGTGTGCACGTGTGTGTGTGTGTGTGCGAGCGACAAATATGTACATGTAGTTAAATTACCATAGCAGCCACATTATGTGTGTATCTCTCTTTATGTGTGTGTGTGTGTGTGTGTGTGTGTGTGTGTCTGCGAGTGACAAATATGTATTTGTGGTTAAATTACCATAGCAGCCACATTATGTGTGTATCTCTCTTTATGTGTGTGTGTGTGTGTGTGTGTGTGTGTGTGTGTGTGTGTGTGTGTGTGTGTGTGTGTGTGTGTGTGTGTGTGTGTGTGTGTGTGTGCACATGCATGCATGTATGCGCACGTGTGTGTGTGTGTGTGTGTGTGCGACCGTGTGTATGCGTGTGTGTGTGTGTGTGTGTGTGTGTGTGTGTGTGTGTGTGTGTGTGTGTGTGTGTATGTGTGTGTGTGTCTGTATAGTCAGACTGACAAAGTCTGTATCCTACTATCATCAATCCAGTCCCATGGAGAACAAACATTTTGACAGTCATACATGCCTACACATCTATTTCATATAGGCCTCCCAAAATCTTCTCTCAAAAATCCAGTTATGATCTTGTCCACTAGAAATTGGCCAGCAGCAGTGTAACATTCAGACTTGTGCCATGGCTCTTGCATTACATAAGTTCTATAGCTGACATAACTAATTAGGTAGGGGTTCTAATCTCACTGCAGTCAACTGTTGTGTGTGTGTAGTCAGTAGAGCATGTGTCTGTATCCTACTGTCAGTAATCCACTCCTATAGCAAATAAGTATTTTGACAGTTGTACATGCCTACAAATCCATTTCATACAGACATCCCTACATCTTCTCTCAAACATTCAGTGATGATGTCATTCATTAGAAATTGTCCAGCAGCAGAGTAAAAGCCAGAGTTGTGCTGTGGTGCTTGTGTTAAGTATTGAGTTCTGTATATAGTTAGGTAAGGGTTCTAGTCTCACTATGGTCAACTTGTGAGTGTGTTTGTTTTCAGTAAATTCACATTCAAGAGAACATTTTAAAACAGCAGGTGATACACTCCTACTGCCATCTTCTAACAAACATACACTGCTGATGTCATCAGCTATAAAGTGTTGTCTGACACTTTAAAAGTATGATTTGTGCTTTTGCATTAAGCACTGATGTTACTGTCATTGACATGTACTATGCTGAGGTGTATGTACGGTAAGCATACAAAGGTGTATTACAATCTGTTTGTGAGGTAATATATTGATGGCTGCTGCTGCCATTTCATTACATGTTCCTTCTATAACAGCTGTAATATGCTTCTTGAGAACTGTTGACATGGGATGATACTATGTAAATTGCAGACTTAGTAAGGCATGTGTTTTGTAGTGGAGCAAATAAACATTCTATGCAGTTCACATTCAACCATCATATTGACACCTGCAGTATGGCACAGGTGTGCATGTATATACCTACCATCATGAACTGCTATGTGATATATGGCAATATTGCATCATACTGATTACATGGGCACATACATCGTGTTTAATCTACATGTTGTAATGCTGTGATATGCACAAAAATATCACATGTTTTGACTCAAATGCAACCTTGTGGAATTCATTGTATGCACAATTGTGTTGCTATTTCACAAAGATTATCAAGGTGGTCAGCAGCACCATTGTGTGAGTATCAGCATTTGTATCAGTAAATATTCCGCATGAGGCACAACCAGCTCATTTGTAATGTCTACATATATGTTATCAAGCTGCTCAAACACAGCTTTCCCATGAAACATTTATAGGCATATTGTGCAATTGATGTAATTACGTGACATTGGTACAATTGTATGACTGTGTGAACGGTAGCACTGTGTAGCATGTGGTGCATAACCAAGGTTGTATTTGGAGCTGTTGTCACAAATAATTTCTTGAAATAAGTGAGAAATATTAAGGGGAATACACAACTAAGCATAGAGCTGCTTGTGGATGACACCAGCCATACCAAACCAGAGAAAATAGATCATCTGCTAGCTGTCAGTTTGACTCACACTTCACCCCCCCCCCCCGTCACCACTGGCCATCAGCTAAAGTATACATGCAAACAGTACTCACTTTATCTTCTCAGGAGAACAGCTCATCCGTGTGCTCTCCAAGGCTAAAAACACAGAATCAGTGGGCACTGACAACATCACAGGTTGCCTATAGCGTGACTTTAAACCTGACCCAAAAGACACAGTTGGATCCCGACTTCAACACAGCCTCCATACAATCTATGTTCTTGCAGAAGGTGTACAGCAACAGTCATCCATCTGAAAAGGGTGGACCATCACCTGATGCAGGGAATTATAGACCCATTCTCCTGACTCTCCTCATCTGTGAGGCACACCAATGAGTCATCATGGACCTTATCAAAAAGGACACAGGTAATCTCCCAACTGTGTATCAAACCCACATTTGATTTGTTTAGGCTATGTCATGTCTGTTAAATCTGTTTGACATCTTCAAGAAGGTCACCAAGGGCATGGATGAGGAAAAAACTACCATCCCGCATAACTTGAACTGGCCAAGGCATTTAACACAAATCCATACTAAGGAATTACAGAGAAACTGTCTCAAGTGGTCGTAAACACCAACATCGCAAGTGGGAAGATAGCTTTCAGGAGATATGATGTCGAAGTATGTGAAGTCACTTCTAACTAGAGTCTAGTGACCAAGTCAGTATCTCAAGATTCTGTACTAGGCCCTTTAATGTTCAGCAATTAAGTCTCAGAAGTCAAGACAAACTTTGACATCCTTTGTCTTCCAGCTTTGGCATGACTGCAAATTGAGGACAACCATTGAATTCAAGAATGGTGTTGGTATAATGCAGAAAGTATTAACACACACAAAAAGATTGTTGCCAGAGCCATGTAGACACAGTAGATGAACAAATATCATGACTAGTTCCTTTTTGAAAGCAAATACAAAAACTAATTACAATATAGACAGCACACCCCTATAAGCAGACCAAGTGGTATATGACCTGTATACTCAGGAAGATAGTAAGCAGTACTTCCACCAGCATGTGCCACCAGTGGTGACAAATCCATTGTATGTAGCACAACTCCTGAGTATGGGCAGGACATTCACATCAAAGGACATTATAGGCCTATTGTTCTCAGCACTCATCACACCAATAATTGAGTACAATGTACTCTTTTGCATGTACCTCAGCACATACCTTCCACATACCTTCCAGGAATTATTTAATCAAGTGTATCACTTTTGCTACAGTGAGCTTCCACACGTCTTTTTGTTCATACGTAAGTATTCTTTGGGATGCACAACCTATAGGAGTTGACAGTGCAGGACTCACTTTAAGGTGTTAAACAAGATGCATGTGTGATACATGTTCCTGTGATGCACCCAATGAATACATAGCTCATTGACAACATTGATGGCATGGGATACATTCCTGGAAGTGTGCATTGCAATATATATATATATATATATATATATATATATATATATATATATATATATATATATATATCATGCAAACCTCTCAACTAGCCAGGATTGCTCTTAATGTAAAATACAGGTGTAACAGTTTCCCTCTTAACACCCCCAAAAGTGGTAATTTTTGAGGAAGGTGTGCTTAATTACCCTCATCTAATCATTATAGTTATACAGGTGTGTTCATGCAGAACATGAATAATAAGTCACAATTACATATATTATGTCAGTGACTCAGATTACTGGTGGTATTATTCTGATACTGTCCATGAGTGTGCCTGCTTCTGACTACTGTTGTCCATGAGCCTGTTGCTATGTTTCCTGGTTGGTTGAGACCTATGCCGAGATTACATTCATATTCCAGCCACTCACACTCATTTTACACATCTTCACAATATGCACATAACCCCTATTATATATATATATATATATATATATATATATATATATATATATATATATATATATATATATACACATACCGTCCTTAATAAATGTCCTGTCCAGTGATTGTGTCAGGGTGCTTATATCATAAATTATCATCTCCATTGATATGTGGCCTTGTGTGACAGTCACTTAATGTACAATAATTGTGTGGATGATATAACTATATACTGTATTATGTACATATGTGATTAACGTTTATGCTACAACTGTCTTGTTTTTGTGGTGAATGTACATTGCATGCCTTTATCTGGTATACATTATCATGTTTCACTCATACTCTTCCCTTTTTTCATTCCTTCTATTTATGTATGTAGCCCTTTTAAATGCACACACTTCCCAAGAATAGTGTATTTATAATGCAGCCTATGTACCATTAATGATCACCACCAAACCTTTATTTCAGCATGCATAAAACATGTTTGTACTGTACTCTGAACTGACTACACTTTCTTGTAATGTGTTAGAACTCTATTCATTGTCTTAAATTAAACTCTGGTAGTCATTGTGGCTGTCCTCGCAATCATGCAGAACTAGCTTGCTCATAGGTAAACATGTCTGCATATCTGAAGGTGTTCATGCTGCCTTACACAGTTTCCTGGCCAATGTTGCTGGCCACAAAACCGTACTTGTATCCGTGTAACTGCAATGCACAGCATGCATATACAATTAGCACTGCTGCTCATCACGCAAACACGTAAATTCCATGTAGGCTTTGCACTAAGTCTACAGGGAGTTTATTGAATCACTGGGTATGGGTTTTGTGACTTCATAATTTACTGATAAGCCACAAAACTGTGTGTGGAATCAAAAATAATCAAGTCAGAGTAAAACTGTTGCAGAAAACTAACATGATACTTGACAAAACATTTGATGCATGTCTGGCAAGTAAGCACACAGAAAGCATGACTGGGGAACTGCAAGCATGTGAATAAGGAGCTGTATGTAACAAATGACAGCAAAACAAAGTACAGGTCTACTAAAACAAATGCAAATAAAAATAAATTAATAAAAATGAGGATAAGGAGGTCATGCTGACAACCAAGATGATGCCTCGTAATAAATGAGCAGGCAGATACCAGAGTTTGTCTACATGCAAGATAAAGAATTTTGCAAGGCTATTAACTGGGTCTGTAGGTTATGGAGGTGAAGTTATTTTACTAATGAGTATATAAGTTAAAGTGTTGCAGAAAGATCTGCATGTATTAGAACTAAAGAACAAAAAGGAAATATTTGTGCACACTGTTGAGTTGCATTCTGTGAATGCACTACATTCAGAAAAGCTTATGATTAAAGTCAAGAGTGTTGAATCCAAATATGATATTGGTACAAAATGCAAAAAAAAATTATCTGAATCACATTTAACATGTTGATTTTTTTAATACTATGCAGAAATCGCTGTGTAGTTTTTGATGCATTCTGGTCACATATTGAAACTTGTAGGACATATTTAATTTGATTCTCAATACAAATATAGAAAATTGATGTTTTAAGTTGTATCATTTGAAAAGCATTTAAAACAAATAAACATATTCAGCCATCATGTTTGTGAGGCACTTGGTATGATTAAAATCATTCATGATGTGTGGTCATAGGGTGTTATTTTTCCCATAGTACAGTCATTCCTAAAAGTAAGGATCCTGGTCAGGTCAGTAATAATAATACTGTAATAATAATACTGAATAGTCATTAAGTCAAAAGTATGCAGTGACCTGTGGTCATCTGTATGTTCTCAAAGTTCAGGAAATTGTTGTATTTACAGACAAAAATACTGATATGGATAACAGTTATACATGCTCTAAGAAAAGTTCATTTAACCACATGTAAGGTATGGGAATTATTACAAAACGAATAGAACTAAGTGGTATCTCAGTTGCCAGCAGGACTAGCTAAAATAACTGTGTAGCCTCATGTCTGGGACAAATGGATCAAACAAAAATGTTATCCATTGTATATAATTGATAATGTTGTAACTGTGCCTAAAGTGAAGTTTTTCACTGTGCTTAATATAAACAAATATTTTGCCAGATTAGGTGATGAAGCTGACAATACATTGTGAGATTTTAACAGCCCTGGGGATAGATACAGCTCTCTAAGGTTGTTTTTTTGGAAATTTATGATCTGATATTATTGAAAGACTAGATGGTGTAGTCAATATAATTAATTATCCATTCTGAAAGGCATTTAAGTAGGAAAGTTACTTGTGCCTCATTCTGACATTAGCCAAATTAAAGCAAAGAAGCTTGAAGCTGAGCAAAAGTGTCAAATCTGTATATCAGGTACAAGGGACATGTTTTAAATTCTGAAAGTTTTACATTTGAGTTTGATAAATCAGAGAAACTATAAGTATGCAGAAGCTTCATGATAAATTGTTTCATGTGTGATTTTTGACATAGTGAAATATCTTTCCAGGTTTATTTCAAATTTGTCAGATATAACAGTAGCACTTGAGTAGGTACTAGACCATGATATTGTTTGGCTTTTGTCAAAAAACTAGAGCAGTTGTTTGAACTGCTGAAAATGCTAGTGACTGATATACCTACTTTGAAATTCTATGGCATATCACAACCTATTTTGCTGTATGCAAATGCTAGTCAGTAATGACTTGGTGCAGTACTGTAACAAAATGAGGGATGCATAGATGGGTCTATATTACAAGATCGAATGTTTAGGTGATCGAACACCTAAACATTGAACTTGTAATATCGAAAGCAAAAAACAGTGAATGGCCGATTTAACGCAGGGAACGATTTCCCTTGGCTGTTCGCCAGATTTTGCTGTTTGGTCTACTGTAGAGTAATCTCAGAGTTGGTATATTTAGTTGGGGGGGTGTGGGGGGGCACAGCCCCCCACATCAGGAGTGGGGGGGGGCAAAGTCCCCCACTTAGTTTGGGTGCAAAGTTATTTTTTTATTTCCATGGCCAATCGACGTGTTTCCCTGCGCCTTTCGACGTTTTAAGGTTCAGTATTACAAGTTCAATGTTTAGGTGTTCGATCACCTAAGCATTCGATCTTGTAATATAGACGTGACTAGATTATGGATGAAGAGCTTTCACTAATGTTCAGAGAAATTATGCTCTTACAGAAAAAGAGCCGTTGAGTATACATTTTCAGTGTCAAATGTTTTATGGATATATCAATAATAAAGGAGTCACTGTGGAGTCAGAACATAAGCTACTTCAAAGTATATTTTATAAATCTTTTCACAAAGTACCAATGAGACTATAAAAAATATTAAAGTCTTTTCCAAAGTATAAATCACGCATGCTAATGCATATAGCTGATACCTTGAGAAGAGCAAACATGTAAAACTATAAAGATGATTTTGTGGAGAAAGACCTGAAAATCTCAGTTATGAGAGGAAAGCAATGCATACTGTCTACCTGGACCTGCTTAAGCCATTTGATACAGTACCCCACTTGGGTATAGTTGACAAACTCACTGAGCTGGGCATAAATCCCTACATAGTTCATTGGATTGTCAGCTGGCTCACAGACAGGAACCAGGAAGTCAGGATTCATGATACATTTACACTAAGAGACTGGTCACCAGCTGGGTACCTCAGGGCTCTGTTCTGGAACTGCTCCTATTTGAATCTACTTGTCAAAGGTAAAGGCTAATTACAAGAGCCTTTGGTTGACCACGTTCACAGATGACTGCAAATTGGGAGGCATGACAGAATTCCCCCAGTGATACAAACATCTTACAAGATGGTATAGCACAGACAAATGACCAGTGCCTAAGTTATGGATTAAAATTCAATGTCAAGAAATGCATTATAGTGACTTTTGGGAAAACTTCCACACAGGCTAGTTACTGTATCAAGAAAACACTCCTAAGAATTGACTCAGTAGTCAGGGATCTAGGAACATATGTAGCTAGTTATATGAATATGTGGCCAATGTAGTAAGAAAATCATTCTATGTAGCCCAACTTGTAAGTAATGGCATAGCAAATAGGTCCAAGGAAGTCATAGTGCCACTTTATTCTGCCCTTATCACACCCATTATTGAGTATAATGCTCCGTTCTGCGTGTACTTGACCAGACTTATACAACAGTTGGAATGCCCACAAAGAGACCTTACCTGGAGAATCCAGGGTGTAAACACATTGCCCTATACAGATTGTCTTAAAGCCCTATCTCTATACTC
Source organism: Protopterus annectens (assembly GCF_019279795.1). Taxonomy (NCBI): domain Eukaryota; kingdom Metazoa; phylum Chordata; order Ceratodontiformes; family Protopteridae; genus Protopterus; species Protopterus annectens. The sequence goes on from NC_056731.1 coordinate 1,392,565,824, forward strand.
TGTCTCCTACAGGTTACAGAGAGGTGATCTATGCTTAGCATACAAGGCATTCTCAGATCCAGCACTGATGTATCTTTTGCGCATTCACAAAACAAATAGCATCAGAACCACTAAATTCAATTATTTACATTTTGCTTGTGACTTAAATAAAACATGTTGGTGCAACAGGTATGTGTCTCAAAGGATCCCTATGCTCTGGAACAGGCTCCTCATCCATGTGGAGCAGAGTCCATTCCTAGCCCTATTTAAGTGTAACTTGACCAATGGATGGAAAATCAGAAATTCACCCCAGGTCTGGCCTCCATGTCTCTGACAGAGGCAGAGAGTAATGCTCAAACTACCATACTCCCCCACCACCATCACCATATCACCTCTAGAAACTTCCTAACTAACATACTCTCTCCTGATAAATGCCCATGACACATAAGGGCACAACTGAGTTGGATTGCATGGCTAGGCTTATTAAGACCCTGGTGGACATTAGCCTAGTATATATCTATGAATCTATGAACCGATGAACCTGCATCAAATGAGAAACTGGAGGAGCATAGAAATATTATAAATGATGACCATGAACTGCAGCTGTTGTCAGATATATTTTAAATGGTTGGTCAGATAAATCACTGCTAATATTTACTTTTTATACCAAGATGAGTCTTCCTTTGTGCCAGGTCATTATTTAGGGTCTATATTAGAAGAGCAAATGCTTAAAATAGCGAATGCTCTTCTATCGAACTGAAAAACCCAAAACTTTAAAATGTCGAAGCTTGGATCAGCGATTTTGTTTCCCAGGGAAAAAAAATCGCTAATCCAAAAAAAAAAAAAAAGAATATACAAACAAAATAAAGTGGGGGCCTTCACCCCACACCCCCCAATGTGGGGGGCTGTGCCCCCATACCCTTCAACTTAAATTTACCAACTCCGAGATCGCACCACAGTGGAGAAAACAGCAAAGTCCCGAGAACAGCCCACGAATTTTTCCCTGGGGAAAAAAAAAATCACTGTTCCATCCCTTCGACATTTTGTGGTTTCGGGTTTTCAAGTTCGATAGAAGAGCATTCGCTATTTTAAGCATTCACTCTTCTAATAGGAACCCATTATTTATGGGTGACAGAGTCCTGCTGACTTGCATAAATTAATTTTGAATTAAATGTAAGTCATATCCGGGAACAACTAAATGCAACAAAAGAAAAAAACAATGTATTTCTTGATCTAAGAGGTCTGAAAATATTGACAAATGGTAAAGAAATGAAAAGGAATCAAACACAAAAGGAGCGATGCTGTAGCATAAAATATTCAATCTTCCTTGGGTGAAAGTTAGAGAAGTGTTTCTGTACAAAGATTTGCATTTCCTCCTATGTGCAGATTTGCTGTTCCAGATTTTCAAATGCAATGCATTTCCGTGAAACCATAAATGATAGTGTTATAGCAGTCATGAAACCTGTCTTTGCTAGGCATAGTATTTCAGAGGAAATGATAATAGACAATGATCCACAATCTATGAGTAAAAAATAATCTCTAAAATTGTGAGCAAATTGGAATTTAAATATACCACCTTGAATCCTATCTTGCAGTTTATGTGATTACAAAAAAAAAATGTAGAGTGAATTGCCCAGACAGCTAAAATGTCATCACAAATTGTAACAATTTAGAGAATTTCTGGAAAGCAGGACTGTACCACTGCAGCCTGTATGCCTTTCATCTATGCAGTTAATAGAAGTGTTAAGTTTTAACTGCTCATAGGTTAGTACTTGGCTAACTGCCTTTGTGGGCCATTTTGAGCCTAGCCAATTACCCCATGTTAGAATCAAACCCTGCACCTTTGGTTTATATAGCAAATACCTTAACCATTATGTCAACCTCCACCCCAACGTTTACCTTATACTCCTTTTTAGTACCTGACAGCAGAAAACTGACATTGACTTGTTGCACGACAAACATCAACATACATTTTATGTTGATAGCTCATTCAAACAGGGAAAAAGTAAGGATGAAGGTGAATTTTGGGCTTCCACAGAAATGCAGAGCACCTGACATTGGGACTAGTCTTGTAGAACAGGTCATTTCATATATAATTTGAGGTCATAAAATGTAATTGTAAAGAAGACTCATGAAAGCTTTGATTAAGCAGTCAGGTCCAGCAGTTGGGTTCAGTTAATCTGTACCCAGATTCACATGAAAAGATCCTACATAAATAAATCATCACTGCATTCTTGGACTAAAATGCTTCTGTGGGTGGTAATTAAGCTCAAATGAAAATTCTCTGTTGTTTGAGGCTGATGATGAAAAAAATATTTCAGATCCATAAGCTGCCAAAAAGGACAGGACTCAATCTTCTTTTCAACCTACTATGACTAGATATACAAACTACTGAAGACTGAATGAAAAACTTGTATGAGATAATGACTGTACATATGGTATAGATTTGTATTATAACTTTGAATCAATTGTTTGAAAAATGCTATGTACTGAATAAATGATATGTGCCGAAGCATCACATGATATGCACAGTACAATGCTAATAGCATATATATAGGTTTAGTAAAGGAAACAGCACTAATTTTTAGCATCATTAAGGGAAATTACCATTACTGGGATCAATGTGTCACATAACCATCTTCCTTTTACAGTACAATACAGTAAAGGTGCTTGTTGAATGTGCATGCATCATATCTAATGCCTCTCTATTTCTTCATCTTGGAGATGTGCATGCCTTTCAGTGCACATATGTTATATAGTCAACCAGTCTTTTAATTAATATGAAGAGAAGATAATAGACAGTTTGATGTGGTCTTACTTTATGTCCAGGAGAATGCTAATTCTGTTCTGGTCTTTAACCTAATGGGTGTACTATGCATTCAGCAGAATACTCAAATATGTTATTACACCATTCTTTAGGTCAATTTCTTAATTAATAATTTTATGTGATTGGAGACTGTACGGGAGGTAAAGGCTATGTTCTGTGATGTAACTAATTAATGTATCTGTATCCCTGTCTACTAAAAAAAATCCTACATATCCAACAGATGAAAGTGAATAAGCTAGAGTGACATGTTTGATGCACGTGAGTTATACCCACAATGTCTGCAGTCAGTATTGCAATGACATGCTAAAGCTGCCTAACTGCACACACCCATTCATCGTAATTCTTATGATGAACCATGGGACATGCGGGCCATTCATCGCAATTTTTATTTTATTTATTTATTTTATTTTATATTTGTTGACCGGGCTAGTCTAGCTGGATACATATCCTTTTTCAGTAGAGGCCCGGGGAGAAAAGCTCCGATTATGATAAGATTACTACATACAATAGTTAGAATAAAAAAACAAGCTTAAAGAATACATTTTGAAGAACAAAATGATTGTAAGGAGAGTACAAGCAATTTGAGTGAATCAAAGTTACAAAGTCTTGGTATAGGTTTAAACAGCAATTAAGCAATGAGTTATAAGGTACAATCAGCACAAGTTCAAACAATTTTTGACAAGAAAAGCAAATTAGCATGAAATGCAAATTGACATTCACTTAGTCAAAGAGGGAGAAGAGAAGTAGGCTGGAAGATATAAATAGAGAAGAGTTAGCTTGTAATAGTTAGAACTATGGAGGGGCAGTAGCCCAGGAGGTAGGGGAAAAAGGGGCAGAGAAAGGAGAATAAGAATATTTAGTCAGGCATTGAGCAGGGACATAGCCAATGTATTTTTAGGTGATCTTTGAGGTGTTTCTTAAAGAGTGGAGTAGATGAAAGAGAGGTCAGTGTTGTAGGAAGGTTGTTCCAGATTTTGCCCACCACATTGGTAAAGAGTGAGTCCCCAGCTTTGTTATTAGATTTAATGTTGGCAATTAGTAACTTGCTAGCTGAGCGTAGCGTTGTAAGATTTTTATATGGGGAGATCAGGTTAGAGAGGATAGGAGTGTTAGTAGGGTGGTACAGAATATCGTAGTTGGTTTTGTAGTTCTAACCATTTGAGTTGTTTGAGGTTGAGACAGTGGTGGGTTCTATAGGGAGAGCCAGTAGCAAATCTAACTATGTTATTATAGCTAGATTCAAGCTTGGTAAGATTGTGCTTAGATAGATTGGTATAAATGGCAGAAGCATAGAATAGGGTAGAAGTAAGATGAGCCTGGGCAGTGGAAGTTCTAGCCAGTTGTGTAAGGAAGGGTTTGATTCTATACAGCGAGCCTAGTTTTTTATTGATAGTTTGAATAGTATTATTGATCTGGTCATCAAAGCTGAGGTTGTGATCAATGGTTATACCCAGAAGGCGTGCAGTAGGATCAGGGGAGATACAAGTTCCATTATAGGAGTTAATAGTGAAGTGGATCTGTGGTGATTTTCTTATGATGAACCATGGTAGGTAACAGCTTAGTGTTTTACATTATTATCTGAAGATGGACTTCATACTAAGCACATACTCTGTTCCTTTCCTGCTTGCAAAACTCATTTATTTATTTATTTATTTTATTTTACATTTGATTACCAGGTAAAGTGTCCGACTGGACTGAGAGCACATTTTCAGCGGAGACCTGGGGAGAAAAGCTCCATGTTTATAAAGTTTTACAAAGTAGTAATATGTTTTTACATAATAATAAAAGAAGGAGATATAATTTTACAAAGTAATAAAAGTCACAAATAGTTATACAATGTGGTTCAAACAGAAATACAATATAAGACAGAAAAGCAACTGGCGGGTTGTAAGAATACAATGAAATACATCCTCAAAACAATGGATATAGAAAGAATACAGACAGCTAATACAAGATTGAGGTATAAGACATTATGTGTAGATTGTGTTCAAGGAACAGTGGATTGTAAAAGGTTGGAGAGAATGTGCTGTAGTTATCACATGTCAGAGGCAGAAAAGAGTAGGATCCCTAGTCAGGGTTGGAGCAGGGACAGAGCCAGTGGTTGGTGAGGTATTCTCTTAGACTTTGCTTGAATTTGGTGGTGTTGTTAAGTTTTAGGATGTGCTGGGGTAATAGGTTCCAAGACCAGGAAACTATGTTAGAATACAGTGAGTCACCAAAACTGTTAGCAGATTTGGTTACTTTTAGCAAGAGTTTATCAGAGGATCGAAGGTCTCTGAGGTTAGTATGAGTTTGAACTACGTTTTTTAGGGCCGGGCAGAAATTTGGTTTGGTTATAATGTTGTGGGCAACAGTGAGTAGATTTAGTTGTAGTAAATTGGGTAGCTCAATCCAGTTGTTTTCTTAGGGCCAGTCAGTGGTGTTTTCTGTAGGGTATGTCGGCAGCAAATTTAGCTATTTTATTATAGCATGTCTCTAGGAGATTTAGGTTAGTCTTTCGCAAATTAGTAAAGATCTGTGATGAGTACAGTAGAGTGGAGAGAAGAAATGACCTGGCTGTAGCTACTCTGGAAGTAGTTGTGAGATAGGGTTTAGCTCTATAGAGTTGACCTAATTTTATATGAACTTTTTTTCTAGTTATTGCTATGTGCTTGTCAAGTTTTAGTTGATTGTCTAGTGTGATGCCAAGGAGTTTGGTGTGGTCTACTGGTTCGATTGCAGTTTGGTCAGAGGAATAAATGGTAAGTGAAGAGAGTTTAGAGGTTGACATGCATTTGGCGAAAACCATGAGCTTTGTTTTCTTTGGGTTTAGGATGAGTTAATTGTCTGCAAGGTAGGTTTCCATACCTAACAGTGATTTTTGTGTTTTTTTCCTGCAGTTTGAGGGTAGTGGGAGCAGAGCAGATTACGGTGGTATCATCTGCATATTGGATTATGGTGGCAGACTTAGTGGCAGTGTGAAGGTGATTAGTGAATATGGTGAAAAGTAGGGGACCTAAAATATAACCTTGTGGAACACCTACTGAGATAGAAAGGGGGGGGGTTAGTGCATTTGATGGACTGTTGTTTACTTGAGAGATAACTATGAAACCAATGAGAGGATGAGGAACTCAGGTTGTATGTAGCAAGTTTGTTGAGAAGTTTTTGATATGTCTAGAAAGACTGAAGAGATGCAAAGGCCTTTGTTTTTAAGGAGGTTTACTGTGTTGGTGAAACTAATCAAGGCAGTACTGGTGCTGTGATTGGGTATGAATCCATGCTGTGTGTTAGATAGCATGTTTTTTTTAATAAGTAATCAAGAAGTTGATGGCAGATGCATTTTTCTAGGATTTTAACTAGGGGAGAGAGGAGAACAATGGGATGATAGTTGGAGAGGTCAATGGATTGGCCACCTTTGTGGAGAGTTATGATATGAGAGATTTTCCAGATGGTGGGGATGAAATTCTTAGAAATTAAGTGATTAATGAGAATGGATACAGGATAGCAGACAGATGAAGCAGCTAGCTATAAAAAATTGTTTGGCAGAAGGTCGGCAGCAGGGGATGAGGGTTTAAGCTTAGTAAGAAGCATTCTGATATAGCTAGCCTGGATTGGTGATATTGTGAAAGAGTTATGGGAATCAATGGGAACAGGTATGGTTAGAAGTTCATTTGTATTGTTTTGTATGATGGATGTAACAGAGATGATGAAATGTGAGTTGAATTGTGAGGGTAGGTTATCTCATAAAGTGTGTCACCAGTACTGTGTAACCTGGGGAATGCGTAAAGGAGCATGAGGGCCGTTCAGACAGAAAAAATCTATTAGTTTCATCTAACTTTATTATTCCACACTGGTGACAAATAAAAGAAAGTGTTTGTCCGGAGAAACTTAATGTGAGTATGGGCATCATATACTGATATCAGTTTTCAGCACTATAAGTATATCTAACCGATACCCAGTGAGTGCTGCAAACTAGATTCAGATCAGATGAAATAAAATACTATTTCACTGAGAAAATGGTAGGGAAAATGGGAAGAGGTCTCAGGAGATAAAAAACTCAGAACTCAGCTTTAAATCTCCATGGGATAAATGGAAAGCCAATGAAAAGGAAATGTGAAAAGTTGCACCTAAAGGCAAACAACATATAAGCAGACATTGTAAACCCATGGTCTCCTTCTCTCACCATACTTAAATATACCATATATTTATTTTAGAGCAAAAATTGGAAATGCATTGGTATTATGGTACAATGTACTTTATATCTCAGAACAGCTTATACTTCACAGACCCTCAACACTTCAGTAGCAATGAGCAAACAAGGAAACTTAACATGCTGAATGATAGCAGAAATGTTATGTACTTGTTTGTATCTTTGTTTTACAGATGGCATGGTTGTCCATCAGTTAGCATTATTTACAGCACTTAGTCATCCATTTTGGTTCGCAGCTGCAGTATCTTCTGTATGGATTCTATCCTCCTACCTGTAGCTACACGGGTTTTCACAGGGATTTCCACTTTACTCCCATATCGCAAAAATATGATAATAGGTAAAATGACAATACACTAAGTTCCCTGTGTGTGTGTGTGTGTGTGTGTGTGTGTGTGTGTGTGTGTGTGTGTGTGTGTGTGTGTGTGTGTGTGTGTGTGTGTGTATCCTGCAGTGGATTGGCATCCCCTTCAGGAATGGTTCTCTGTTTCACGTCCATTGTTTATCAGAACAGGCCCTAGCTCCACCAAAAACCTGACTAGGGTAAGGTAGGCATCAGATAAACAAATAAAGGATTTGTATTACTTTTTCAAATGGATTAGTCACTAATAGGCATATTGACAGAGTGGACACCAGGAGAAAATTCCAATAAAACAATAGTAAAAATTTTAAAGAATGTTATATGTGAATTTACACTGCATAAGCTTAAACAGGGAAAAAACAGCAATACAAAATTCAGTGTACATCTGCATAAGGAGGTATTTCACCTGTTTAGTACATACCAGTGACATCAGCCAAGGATTTACCATATTAAGATTATTACCACATAGGAAGACAGTATATATTATACTGCTATGAGAATTCCATTCATGTGCAAACATGTACAATTTGCACTAGAATTCAAAATCTACATATTTGTCCTCTCAACTATCCAGATTTTCAAAGAATGTCCAGATTTTTGCCACATATTTTTTTCATCTGCTCCTCATAAAACATGTGGTTTTCTGTCAAATCACTGAGGATTAAAGTCAGTAAATAATGACATATATTTGAATTTCAGTCTTTATATCCTTCAGAAAATACAAATTAATACAAATCATATTACTCTAGCAAATTTCTATGTTTCTAAGAGCAATATTTACAATCTGTCCTTAGTTTTGAGCCTTGTTCCTTCCCATTATTTTAGGCTTTGTCCAGATTTCTTGCACTAAAAGGATGAAAGGTATGCCTCAGACCATCCATTGTGAGGATTCGCCCTTTCACAACTTTAATCTTCTTCTGGCTTTATCCCGGTTAGGGGTCGCCACAGCGGATCACCTGTCCGCACATTGAATGGCAGTGGAGTTTTTACGGTGTCGAGTTGCCAGCCCGGCGCCCAACCTTCCACAGAAGGCACACTCACACGCACACCTAGGGCCAATTTAGAGTGTCCAATCCACCTGCAGCATGTCTTTGGGATGTGGGAGGAAACCGGAGCACCCGGAGGAAACCCACGCGACCACAGGGAGGACATGCAGACTCCGCACAGAAGGCACCCCAGCCGAGGATCGAACCGGAGAACCTCTTGCTGTGAGGCGGCAATGCTAACCACTGCACCACCGTGGCCGCCCTATAATCAACAATTCAAGGCCACTGTTCCTCAGGGAAAAGAAAATTTCCTTTAAAACAACTTCAGTTAAAAAGAGTGCCTTTTTTTCACTCAAGTTCATTCAAAAACCTGTCCATCACAAGGTGGTATCTGATTGCATACAAACGTACATATAGCCAACATGGTAAGCACCACTGCAGTGATAAACACAACTGTTCAGAACTAGCAGTTTGTGTTTCTTAGCTCATAAAGACGCACACACACACACACACACACACACACACACACACACACACACACACGCACACGCACACGCACACAGACATGCACACGCACGCACACACACACGCACGCATGCACACGCACACACGCACGCACTCACGCACCACACGCACACACGCACATGCACACACACACGCACACACACACATTAATGCTGTCTGCCTCTGAGGTGTAGTCATATGAAATATCTGAGCTGCACATTTTTTCCACAGTAGCATTTTTAAAGTTTCATTATTTGTAACCAATTAGAAATAAATTATGTCCTTTCTAGGCACATAAGGATATTTAAGCACTGTATCCAAGATCAGTAATTTAATAACTCCCTCATGCCAGCTCAAAAGCTCAAGTAATTCCAAAAGTTATGATGATCCAGTAAAAGGTGATACATCACATCTGTGTTCCAGTTTTTGTCTTTGTGTTTTCTGTTAGTGAACCAACATGGCATTTCTTATTTTTTTTTCTTAATTTTTTTCTTATGTCTAAGTTTCACATGCATTATACTTTTTGTACAGTAGCAGGGACAATCAAACCATGAAAACTGAGCAGGATGCAGGAATAGATAATGCACTTCATGAAAATAATAGTTATGCATAAGAAAGATGGACGAACAATGGAAGAGAAGTGTAGGGGAGGGAGGTTGCCGAAGTGGCAAGCTGCCATATATAAGCAAGCTAGATACAGTTGTGGCCTTCTGCCAGTAAAGTAATATCCAAGATGTAGTATTATAGCCACTATAAAATTAGTTTTGAAATCAAGGAATAATTTGCAGCGCATATTTTAGGGAAGTGATACCATTGTGGTTAAATTAAAACATGCAGGAAGTATTAATCTGGACAATAATTGTAGTCTGATGTCTGGAAAGATGCATATGTATGCACTTTCTATCACAGTGTCTGACCTAGATAATCACCAGACTTTAAATGTCGTGACTCATTTCTTGCAGCAGCAAATTCTGACAAAACGTAAGGACAAATCAGTCTAACAAAGTTATGTAATAAGCTGTATAAACTTTATATATCACATCTAAGCAGCAGCAACTAGATAAAATAGTCAATTAAAAGGCCACATTTAAGAATGAAGAAGATAATAACTAACTGCGATGAGATATTATTTCCTAGAATGCTGTAAAGAGAACAGATTCCTTGCCACAGCGAATTCTACTGACTTGGCCAGACTGGGCACGTTAATGTATCACAATATAGCTTCAGATGTGATTCAGTGATGTGCAGCTGTAATTTTCAGAGCAGGTCTCCCTCAACCACTTCTTAAGTTCATAATAAGTTCCAGATTTTCCTTCAGTTTCAATCCTCAGATTTCTTCTTGTATTGCTTATCTTCCTTTCTTCTATCACTAGCATAACAGCAGTGCCTCATTGCCTCTAGTTCAGTTTTATGCTGCTGGAATTCAGTCTTTGAGCTTGACCCATTTTTGGCAGCCTATTTATAGGCTCATACTAAGCTAACTGCCCTTGCGAGCCATTTTAAGCCTGGCCAATTATCCCTTGTGAGGCTCAAGCCCTGCATCTTGTGTTTGCAAGGTAAACACCTTAACCATTAGGCCACCCTCCCAACCCTTGAAATGAAATCTGCTGCAGGAGGACGTGAACCAGGAATGCCTGTTTGTAAAGTGAATGCTCTGCCCACTACACTACTGCTATGCTATTACTTGGATTACAAGGATCCTTTTTAGTTGCTATATGGGCTACAAGGGTAAAGTGTATACAATATACAAGACAATTCTCAGGCTAGTGTCAGCATTTCATTTGCTAGAGATTATAGAGTTTATTTAGCTAATAATTCAGCCAATACTGCTGTTGACTCATTAAATACACTCAGGTACAGGTGCACTGCTCTTCCTGTCATAACACTTCAGAAAGTCCTGCTACTCCCTTCTCATTTTCTCTCTGGACTCTCCTACATCATTCCTTTTGTTCTCATTCATTCCCACCCTTCATTCCTGTGATCACACTCCGCCTTATAGTTTTCTGTCAGTATTGAAGCAAAGCCTCATTCTGTGTCAGTACTGAATCACAAAACTCATTATCTGTCAGTACGGACACAAGGAAGTAATTCTCTAACAGTACTGATACACGGAGCTCATTCTCTGTTGTAGTACTGAATCAAGGAATTCAGTACTGATGCAAGAAACTTATTTTATCAGTACTGATTCAATAAAGTTGTTGTCTGATAAAGTGTACTAGAGTGATTTTTACCATTTTAACTGGTAAAAGTTACTTTTAACCACTTCTAAAGTTTACTGAATTGTGCTGCTCAGTGTGCCCAGGAAAGAAGCATCATTTTTGGCTTGACCATGGAACAAACTACAGGGCCCAAGGTCAATCTTACATCCAGCCATAAAAAGAAAAAACTTAATTAAACAGCCTATGCCACCAAAGAATGATAGCAATTTTCCTCAGCAACAGGTGGGTGACTATCCTGTGGCCAATGCTGTCTCCTTAGACAACTCATCTTTTTTTCCCAGATCCCTCTGTTGTAGCACATACAGCCACTTATGAACCAGGAATTAACTGTATCTTCTGTGGCTGTTGGAGTCCCTCAGTGGGCAAGGGAGAAAAACCTTTGTTGGTTTAGGAGAAGGGGCAGGGAAGGTACCCCTTCTTAGCAAGACTATTTTGCCCATTTCTGGCAAGCTGCTGCTGCCATTAATTAACGTATGTGTCCCACCTTTCCTGACAAAATGAAAAAAGAAAACTAAACATTTACCTTTTCCTGTTCCAATGCCACTAGACATGAGTAGTTTATTGGGTCTGGCTCAGACTTTTATACAGGCTTTTGACCCTTCTTATATGGCGGTTTCTGGTAAAAGAAAAAGAGATTCCTCTTTTCCTGAAGAGATTCATGAAACTGAATCTAAAGTGGAATGTGATGGGATAGATACAGATTTTTCTCCTCAGATTTCTGGTTCACACACAGAAGACAGCATGGCATCTGAATATCCCAGTGAGGGATTCTGTTTCTCTGTGGCTATTTCAAGAATGTGCCAGTGTTTTCAGTAGAAGAACACTGAGGATTCTCGATCCCTGAGGAAATACTATAAACTCTTACAACTGGAATTCCAAGAACCTCCTCCCATCCTCCATTGCTGTCAGCATTGGATAATGCATTTGTCACTGTCTGTGGTTTTCCTGACAGCCACTCTGCTTATTCTAATAAAGCAGATAGAATGTACAAACTTCTTCAGTCTGTCAAATTATTGTGCACTCATCCCATACCTGACCCAGCAGGTATAGATTTAGTTAATCCAGCTACTGACAATCATTTTGTTAATTTTAATCCTTTTCATTCTGATGAAGATAGCAAAACAATGGATACATTTGGAGGGAAAAGTGTAGGCTTCTGCTACTCTAATTTTTAGAATTTTGAATTGTCAGGTTCATATGGTAAAGCTTATTCTAACTAATTGCAGAAGTATGAGGAATATTTTATCTGCAGTTCCCTCTTGTGAGGAAAAAGCTGCTTTGTGTGGTTTAGTTCCATCAATTTTTCAGGTTACTACTCACTGTTTAAAGTGTGTATATGACTGTGCAGATACTACAACCAGGGATGTTGCACTGGTACTGTATTGAATACTTTTGCCTAACTCTGTTCTCAGAACTTCACAGATGATGTAAACAATAAGATTTTAAATTCTCATTTCAAAAGAGATTTAGTTCTTGGACCCTCTTCTGCAAAAGTTATCAAAACCTGTGATGAGGGATGTAAGCAGATACAGGGAATCTCTCAGAATTTTCAGTCCTCCTTCTCCAAATGTTCTAATGGAATTTCTGTTCCTTTACCCAATTTTACCAAGAAATAAACTAACAGTCTCAACAACATGCTGGTAACCAACCTTTAACAAAATGAGCTACTGTCAGCCCAACTATCTGGAATTTTGTAAATAATTCTATGTCATTTGAAAATATTAATATGATTTATATAGAAGTGTAACAGAAGGAGATACAGCCAGGAATGTAACAAAAGGAGCTACTACCAGCCCAACTATCTGGAATTTTGTAAATAATTAAATGCCATCTGTGAACATTAATATGATTTATATAGAAGTGTGACACGCCACTGATTCTAAGGACAACCACAAAGCATTCTATAGCTATGTCAAGAATCTCAATGGCAACACCCAGATCTGCTCTGAGTTACAGCACAACTGCATGAAAATTACAGAACCAATTGATACTGCCAACATCCTGGCAGATAGGTTCAGTGCTAACTTTACCCCCTCACCCCCTAAAGGACCCATATCTTTAAGGAAGAATGCAGAGTCCCTGTAATCACAACTACGCAGGTAAAAGCTGCACTCCCTAAAGCCAAAAACACAGCATCCATGGGACCGGACAACATCCCAGGCTGCATTTTACACGAATTTCAGAACAAACTGGCTCCCCACCTAAACATCCTGTTCAGTCATAGCCTCACATCAGGCTTTGTGCCCACTGAATGGTGTACAGCAACAGTTATCCAACTCCACAAAGGGGGAGCCACCACTGATCCCGGGAACTAGCGCCCTTTAGCCTGCCAAGACTGGTCTGCAAGGCTATGGAACGTACCATCGTGGAACTCATAAACAAAGACATTGGTAACCTCCAAACTCTGGATCCCACCCAGTTCGGGTTTGTGAAAGGCAGATCATGCCTCCTGAACCTAACAGACTTCTTTGAGGCAGTCACCAAAGACATAGATGAGGGCAGGGTGATTCACACAGCCTATCTTGACCTCACCAAGGCTTTCAACATCACCCCCCATTCTGGAATTATAGCTAAACACACTAAACTAGGTATACATTTCTACATCACAAGATGGGTTGCCACCTGGCTCACTGACAGAACCCACACTGTAAAAGTTGCACACTCCAAATCTGACCTCAAACCAGTGACAAGTGGAGTACCACAGGGTTCAGTCCTGGGACCTCTCCTGTTTGGTATCTACTTATCTGAAGTACAGGCTAACACAGTAGGCCTCTGGCTAATGAAGTTTGCAGATGACTGCAAACTAGGAGCCAAGTTGATTCCACAAATGATCTGGAAATCCTACAGAAGGGCCTCAATGAGACAGATGCCTGGTGTCAGAACCATGGCCTCAAGCTCAATGCCAAAAAGTGCATTGTCATCCCCTTTGGTAAAAACTCTGTACCCATGAAATACTACATAGACAGCAGTCTACTTAACACTGAATGTGTGATAAGAGACCTTGGGACCCAGGTGGACAGCAGTCTGACCTTTGATAGTCACATCACCACAGTAGTCAGGAAGTCCTTCTGCGTGACACACCTCATCATAAAAGGGTTCTCATCCAGGAAAAAAGACGTCATTGTTCCCCTCTACTCGACACTCATTAGACCCATTATAGAGTACAACGCCCCTTTTGGAATGTACCTCACAAGACATCTGCAGCAGCTGGAAAGGCCACAGAAGTACCTCACAAAGAGGATTACTGGCCTCAAACAGATGACCTATACTGACCATCTCGTAAAACTCCAGCTTTAATCTGTAGCATATCGCCTACTCTGAGGTGATCTCTGCCTAATATCTAAAGCTATGTCAAACCCAGAGCTGTTGGATATGCTACACCTAAAGAAATCCCAATCCCTCCAAGCTACACACTCTAGGGACCTAAACCTTGTCACCACAATAAACAGGACATGCTAGAGGGATAGATTCCTGTCCCGGAGATTTCCCATACTCTGGAACAGGCTACCCATCTATGTCAAGCAAAGTTCTTCATTAGCACTCTTCAAGAAAAATCTTGATGAGTGGATGGGAAATAGGAAATACACCCCAGGGATCACTTCTGTGTCTCTGCTTGACAGTGGCACAGGAAAATAACTTTCTTGGGTGGCGTAAGCCAGGGAACCTTGTTGGCTAGGCTTATGTAGGCCCTCGGGCCAATAGCCTAGTACCGACCTATGAACCTATGAACCTAAGAAGGAGATACTAACAGCCCAGCTATATGGAATTTTGTAAGTGGCTGTGTGTCATTTGTGAATAGCAACACAATTCATATGCCTGTATTACACATATGTTAGAACTGTATGTCATATTGCATAGACATGTATGCTGAAGTGATATATATTATACACTATTGAAACTGTTTAGATGTATGTATTTTAACAGGGGAGACTGAAACTTCAGAAGGCTGGTTGAGGTTGAGTTACTTTATGGCTGGACCATAAACAAAAAAAAATGCTCTCTTTCAGTTTCAGTGCAGTAGCAGACATAATGTCTAGAACTAGATTTTTTTTTTTGCATTGTCTTTAAGTGTAGAGAAATGTAAATTGTTTTACGACTTCCACCATTTACCAAAAGATTTGAGGTCTGTGTGTTTTCACAGATAGATGCTAAATGCTACAGCTGCATCAATGGTTTTCACCTGGAATAGTCAGATGACAAGAAGTGATGTCATACTGCAAGTATCCCAGCAGTAATATTTGAAATATTAATTTAAGAACTCTCTGAAAGAGAGAGAGAGAGTGAGAGAGAGAGAAAGCATTTTGTATTTGTCTTTGACCTGATGGCATCAGCCGGAAAACCCACTCACCACAGCTGTCTTGCCTTGCTCTGTAAGTAAGTTTCTAGCGTATAGTAATTCTTTTATATATAGTTAGGAACATAGCAAAGATTATTTTGATGTTTTTCTTTATTTATCTGAGACTATCCTGCAATGTTGTTTTAAGTATTTCCTGTGATTTTGAACTATGTAGTTAACTGTGATTGTTTACTGAGTATTTTCTTGTTCTTTTATTATTTATTATTAAATATATTTAAACCTTTCATTTTTGCTGATATTTGTGAGTCATATTTTAAGCTCTTAGAGTACTTACATATCTCTTTGTTGACAATGTGCAGGCCGCTCCTAATAGCCTTCCTCTTGGTCAAACAATCATTTTGATTAATAGTAAAATTACATAGTAAGAGTTGACACCCTTTGCTAAGGGCCTTAAAGTAGCTGATAAGTAGTGGCTGGCGACAGTGAAAACTACCTTATAGGCTGGGCAGAAGGGGGCATAGCTACTGAACCTGTGTCAGCCTTTCCCAGGTGTGTGTGTGTGTGTGTGTGTGTGTGTGTGTGTGTGTGTGTGTGTGTGTGTGTGTGTGTATATAAATCAAACCTCAAGGTGTGTGTGTGTCAGCTATTTGGGCAGGGACATGAAGCACTGGTTGGACAGAGGGTGCTGGAGGTCTTGACTTTTCCATTCAGCTGAGATCTCAACTCTATAGCTGTGCCAGTGGAGAGTCTTACTGGGGATCTGGAGTAAGAGGGAGAAACTGCCCCAGACTGACTGTGGTCTCTGTGTGCCCTTAAGGGAAATTGCACTTTACTGTGTGTGTGTACTTGTCATCCTCCCAGTGTGTACATCCCCCACTGTTACTAGTGGTGAAGATTTAGGTTCCTTAATTACTGGGCCAGTGATGGAGCATCACATATTAATTGGTTTGCAGTGGTGGGATATCCACATATTAGGATTCAGTGTTGTGGATATTGAATTCCTGTAGCCTGTAAACAGTGGTCACTAAGGAAGGTGTTTGTACTCTCAACCAGCCACACAGTGAACATTCAGAGTTTCATATCACAATTGTTTTATTATTTTTTTTGTTAGCTTAGTTAGTCAGGGAGAGCAGGCAAGGATGTCAGCACAGTAGTATGGCAAGCTGACAAGGAGCTAGTTGGCTGAGATGTGCCAGGCTAGAGGACTGGTGCATGGAAACCTGACTAAAGCAGACATGATTGCAGCCTTGGGCACAGCTGCATCATGAGCCAGCAACCATGAGGGCAAACAGGTTGGCCTTGGAAATGTACAACTCTCAGAAAATGGACAGTTCAACCTTTCCACAGAGGACTTAAAAATCTGTCTGGAGTTAAAGAGACTTGAACTGGAGGCCAAACATTTGGAACTGGAATCCACAGAGAGACTGCAGCAGGAGAAACAAATTAAATTAGCAGCAACAGAGAGACTGAGATGTCTGGAAGCTGAAGAGAATGAGAGGCAGAGGCAACATGAAAAGGAGATGCTGACTCTTCACCAGGGTCATAGAGGTATTGGGGAAGGGAGTAACCAAACCCAGAAGCAAAAAGGTCAGTAAATTTCTTCCACAATTTACAGATGGGGATAATTTTGATAGTTTCATTCATATATTTGAAAGGGTATGTAAACAGTATAATGCTGACCAAGGGCTCAGGGTACAGTTCCTGATCCCCTTACTCCATGGTAAAGCTGTAACTGCTATTTTTAAATTGTCTGATACTGATTGCTTAAAATATAATACTGTTAAAACTTGTCTTTTAGAGTGTTTTAAGTTAACACCTGAAGCTTACAGGAAAAAGTTTTTTGAGCATAGACGCAAGGCAGATGAAAGTGTGTGTGAATATATTGCTGAACTAAGCACTTATTTTCATAGGTGGGAGAGTTGGTGTCAGGTCACCACTTTTGAATGGCTGGCAGACCTTTTAGTGAGGGAACAAGCCCTTAGCACTTTGCCTGAGGATATGATAATCTGATTAGCTGATAGGCAATGCAATACTGCAGATGAGTTGGGGAAGAAGGGAGACCTATATCTAGCAAGCAGGGCACCACTGCAGAGGAAAGAGATACCCAGTGCTGCTCATGGATCTAAAGGAACCCATGGTGGGCAGCCTAAACTGCCCCAACAGAGTCCACCAATAACAGAAGAAGCCCATAGTCTGGGTACATGTTCAGGACCAAAGGTTAAATGTTTTAAATGCAACCAGTGGCGCCATGTAGCATATAAGTGTCCATGGAGGCAAAATGGGGAACAAAAGGTGGGAAAGCCAGTAAGCAGGAATGAAAGAATGCCAGCAGTGAGTTGTCTGGAGACAGCAAGGGCACCACACTACCACAAGAGGTTATATCCTATCTTAGTAAATGGGTAATAGGCCACTGCTAAGAGAGACACAGCCTCTGACATAACCATTGTGAAGTCTGCAATGGTTAAAGAGGACCACTACTTGCTTGGGCATTCTACTCTGGTCAGAGCTTTAGGAGGGACCACATTCCAAATACCTTTGGTTAGGGTTCACATTGACTGGGAGGGTGGAAAAAGAAGCCAGCAAGTAGGTGTGATTGAGGCTTTGTTTTCACATGTCCTGATAGGAAATTATTTTGATAATGCAGTACCTTGTATGCATGCAGTGACACGCAGTCAGGCTTGGAGACAAGCATGTGGGTCTGGTAGCTTGGGGGGACCCAGACAGACCAGAGACTTGAAGCCAGGACTGGTGTGGTGGTTACTTCAGGAGGGAGCTACCCTGTAGCAGTGAGACTGAAGGTGAGCCACAACTGCTTGTGGGTACTGATGTTCCCTTGGACAGAGTGACTGCAAGGCAGAGGTGAGTAGTAGTACCCAGGCTGACAGTAAGGCACCGCTTTCAGAGGATACCAGACTTCTTGTGGAAGGGGAGCTGGGAAGGGTCACAAAGAGAGAGTTGAGACAGGCTCAGCTGTCAGACCCTACATTACAAGGCCTGAGGGAGGTAGCTGGTGAGGCACCAGATTTTCAAGGGAAAGGGGAATCTGTATACTGGGACAAATGGCTACTGTACAGAGACTGGACCCCTGAGGGAGGGCTAGAGGATGGGAGAATACAGAAATTGGTAGTGCCAAAAGCCTACCATCTGGCACTTCTAGCCATAGCCCATGACATTCCCTTTGCAGGTCATATGGGCATAAAGCATTCAAAGAGACATATTATGCAGAACTTTTATTTGGCCTGGGATTTCCAGAGATATAACAGGGCACTACAGAACCTGTGAGCAGTTCCAAAGGGTAGGTAAGGCAGGAGACAAGTTGAAAGCTTCTTTGATGCCTTTGCCTGTGTTTGAGGACCCATTTCAGAGGTTAGCTATGGATATGGTGGGGCCTCTAAGTACCCCAAGTTCCACAGGGAAGACGTATATCCTAGTGGTAGTAGATTATGCTACCAGATACCCTGAGGCAGTGTCACTGACCTCCATTGAGGCAGAAAAGGTGGCAAATGCTTTGTTAGAGATTTTCCAGCAGGGTAGGTTTCCCCAAATGAAATACTGACTGACAGAGGTGGCAATTTTATGTCAGACCTGCTGGCTTGTCTGTGGAAGTACTGTGGGGTGAAGCACCTAAAGTCCACCCCCTACCATCCCCAGACTAATGGTTTTGTTGAGAGCTTAAACTTTGCACTCAAGACCATGCTACGGGTATTTGCAGACCAGTTCAAGAGACAGTGGGACAAATATTTGCCCCACTTGTTGTTTGCTTACAGAGATGTGGCCCAGGAATCCACAGGTTTTTCATCCTCCGAGTTGCTGTATGGGCATAGGGTGAGAGGATCTCTAGATTTGATTACAGATGAGTAGAAGGGTGAGCATGAATCCCACAAGGAGTCTGTTGTGGCATATGTCCTAAACCTCAGGACAAGGTTCAGGGAACTCATGGGCTTTGCCCAGAAGAACCTGCCAGAAGCCAACAGCAGAAAAAGGGCTGGTATGACAGGAATCCTCAAGCTAGATAGTATATAGTGGGCAGCAGGTTATGGTTCTCATTCCTGTCAGACACAACAAGCTGCAAGCAGCTTGGAAGGGACATGTCAAAGTGGTAAGGAAGGTCAATGATGTTAACTACATGAGAGAACTGCTAGGCAGGATGCGCAAGCTGTACCATGTTAACATGATGAAATCTTGCCATGATAGAGAGGCCCTGGTGTTAAGTATTTGCAGTACAAAGCAGGAGGAGTCTAAGGGGGGATCTATGGCTACAGGGAGGCAGACAGCCAAATTCCAAATTACTAAGGTGGAGCCTAGGGTTACAGGCATATGATATGACAGTGTAGCACCACAGTGGGGTTAGTAATGTCAACACAGATGGGCTCTCAAGACAGAGTTTGGGGTAGTATACCCCCACATAGGCTCACTCTCTCAAGCAACATTTCTCAAGGGTCACTTGAAAAACTAGCTTGTGCTTTTGCGGGGGGGGGGGTGTAAAAAAAGGAGCTACTGCCAGCCCAGCTATCTGGAATTTTGTAAATAATTATATGTCATTTGTGAATATTAATATGATTAAATACAAGTGTGACAGAAGGAGATACTGTAGCCAAGCTATCTGAAATTTTGTAAGTGGTTGTGTTGTCATTTGTGAATAGAAACATGACTCATATGCCTGTGTTACAAATGTATTAGAAATGTATGTCATATGGTATAGATGTGCTGAAGAGATATTTTTATACACTATTGTAACTGTTTAGATGTACATGTTTAACAGGGGAGACTGAAATTTCAGAAGAATGGTTAAGGCTGAGTTACTTTATGGCTGGGCCATAAACAAAAGAAATGTTATCTTTCGGTTTCGGTGCAGCAGCAGACATAATGGCTAGAACTAGAAGTTTTTTGTATTGTCTTTAAATGTGGAGGAATGTAAATTGTTTTATGACTTCCACCATTTACCAAAAGATCTAAGGTCTATGTTTTTTCATAGATAGATGTTAAATGCTACAGCTCCATCAATGGTTTTCACCTGGGATAGTCAGATGAAAAGAAGTGACATCATGCTGCAAGTATCCCAGCAGTAATATTTGAAATATTAATTTAAGAACTCTGAGAGAGAGACAGAGCATTTTGTATTTGTCTTTGACATGACAGCATCAGCTGGAAAACCCACTCACCACAGCTGTCTTGCCTTGCTCTGTAAGTTTCTAGGGTATAGTAATTCTTTTAGATATATTTAACAATATAGTAAATATTATTTTAGATGTTTTTCTTTATTTATTTGAGACTATCCTGAAATGTTGTTTTAAGTATTTCCTGTGATTTTGAACTCTGAAGTAACTGTGATTGCTTACTGAGTGTTTTCTTGTCCTTTTATTATTTATTATTAAATATATTTAAACCTTTCATTGTGACTGATATTTGTGCGTCATATTTTAAGCTCTTAGAGTACTTACATATCTATTTGGTGATACTGTACAGGCCACTTCTAATAATAGCCTTGCTCTTGGTCAAACTACCATTTGGATTAATAGTAACATTACACAGTAAGATTGGACAACCTTTGCTAAGGACCTTAAAGTAGCTGATAAGTAGTGGCTGGGGGCAGTGAAAACTACTTTATAGTTTGGGCAGAAGGGGGCAGAGCTAGTAAACCTGTGCCAGCCTTTCCCAGGTGTGTGCGCGTGTGTGTGTGTGTGTGTGTGTGTGTGTGTGTGTGTGTGTGTGTGTGTGTGTGTGTGTGTGTGTGTGTGTGTGTGTGTGTGTGTGTGTGTGTGTGTGTGTGTGTGTGTGTGTGTGTGTGTGTGTGTGTGTGTGTATATGTGTGTGTGTCAGCTAGGGCAGGGACATGAAGCACTGGTTGCACAGATAGAGTGCTGGACGTCTTGGCTTTGCCACTCAGCTGAGATCTTAACTCTATAGCTATGCCAATAGGAAGTGTTATTGGGGATCTGGAGAAATAGGGAGAAACCAGCTCCACACTGACTGTGGTCTCTATATGCTCTTAAGGAAAATTGCACTTTATTGTGTGTGTATTTGTCATCTTCCCAGTGTGTAGGTCCCCCACCATTTCCAGTGGTGAGGATTGAGGCTCCTTGATTACTGGGCCAGCGATGGGGAGTGACACAGCCATTTAAAAAATTATGGCAGGGAGTTTCCAAAAAAGAAACCAGAAAACATACAAAACAAAGGACAGTCAAACAAGTCAGAATAACTATATAAGGTACCTTGTCCCTCCTTCAAACCTGGCAATCCCCATTCTCTCTTTGGCAAAAGATTTTTCATTCAAATGGGTGCTGAGACTAATACAGCAAGGTTACAAATGGCAGTCGGAAGAAATTCCTCCTTTGCAGGAAATTTTTCCGCATCTACCAGACCAAATGTCTATCTTTGCAGAGTCTTTTTCAAAGTGTCAGGAATGTCTCACTTGAGTGACATATCTCTCACACAGTCTGGGATTCAAAGAGAAGATTCAAAAGACTTTTATGACTTCCTCACACAGGATTGTGTTCCTGGGGGGGGGGGGTCTGGGGGGGGGGGAGCTTTTCTTCCACAGGAAAAATAGATCTATATTTAGATTTATTTCAAGGATTTTCCACTCAGACTTTGGTCACTGTGAGGAAATGCCTCAGGATTCTTCATCTAATAGAATCTATGATTCTTATGATATCCTTGACAACATTCCACATGAGAAAGATACCTGAAGTCTTTTTGGTCCCTGCACCAACACCAGTTATCTTTTCAGATTCCAGTTCTGAGATTTGTCAGAAGAGAAATCACTTGGTGGAGACTGAATCCAGTTGTTCATTTCTTGTGAAAGCAAAAGGAAGGGACAACCTGTGTCAAAGCAGACTATTTCTAAATGGTTGTCTCAGACTATCACCTTTTGTTACTCCCACCACAACAAAACTGTTCCAGGCAGGGTCAAGGAACAATCTATCAGGGCCATGTTTCATTCTATGATTTTTTTGGAAAGGGCTGGATGTTAGACGAATTCTAGAGGCAGCAATTTGGTCCTCTACATTCTGTTATTGAGCACTACAAGCTAAATTCCTTCTCCATGTCCAGGTCAGGCTTTACTAGGACCATTCTCCAGGGGCACCTAGACCCTTGTTTCACCTCCCAGTTGTTCTAAGCTATGGTAATTTACCCATATATCTTAGACTACTGTAGCAGTGAGCAATATGAAGAACATACTACAGCTGTGTAAGTAAACTTACGATAACAATAGATGCTTAAATGATCACTGCTGCAGTAGCCACACCTCCCTCCATTCCCCTTATATTTTAGTGTTTTTATGCAAGAAAGTGGAGATTTGATTTTTGTTTTTCTAGCAATAACTTCTTGAGGCTCACCCTCCCTGTCTGTGTTGGCATGAAAGCTCCAAAGGTCTTGGCACCCAAACCTGTCTTTTAGTCAGTTCAACATGAGCTGGCTAACAAAACTAGATAGATGTTAAATCCTGATCAAGATATAATCCATAAAGCTTAGGCTATTGCATCAGTGATCAATGGTCGATCAGTGTACTATCCCATTAAATAAACAAAATAAATAAATACTGTTATGGTACATTTACTTACACAACCGTACTTTCCTTTGCCCTCAGTACTAATATTAGTAACTCATTCTCTGTCAGTACTGATTCAATCCCAGTACTGAATCAAGGAAGTCATTTTCTGTCAGTATCTTAATTTATGAACTATAATGAAATATAAAACTATGCTATAGTCATGCAAAGCTTATCTGTGCAAAGCTTAATGGATAATTTAACAGCTTTAAGATGTTACTGTAGTTTATTATTTATTAACCTTTGTAATAAAAGGAAATGATATCATTTTATTTTTATTTATTTATTTTATTTTATTTTACATTTGTTGACAGGGAAAGTCCGACTGGACACAGGTCCTTTTTCAGCAGAGGCCTGGGGAGAAAAGCTCCACATAAGAAAACTCAACTTACAGACATTTACAGTTTATACTAAAGTAAGAGATCACATAGCATGACAAGATCAGGCATTAGGCAGTTATTACATGAGGCAAAGTGTGTACCTTAACATTTATAAGTAAGTTCAACATACAGATAATTTACAATTTATACAGGAGTAAGCGATATCATGAGAAAATTGCATATTACACATTTCTGACAGTGGAAGTATTTATAATATAGCTAACGATACATGTGAAAGAAGACAGCTGACATATTTACATGTTTAATATTTTGATTATAGTCAGTTGACATGCATGTGGATTACAAATTATTATGTGAATAGTTGTTATGAGAGAGGCCAGTTGTAAAAAGTGACACAAATATTAGTAGAATTAGGAGTCTTTTCAATTTGCTGCTATTTTATCATCTATTTTATACTGTATTTGCTCTCCAAAGATGGCTATTACTTCCTTCAGGTAAAGGTTGAGCAGAGAGAATGGGCAATTAGCAAAATGTGCCTCTCATCCATTCCAGTAGAAGAGTGTCATTATACAACTTTTATCCTACAATGAAGGAGCAGTTTCACTGTATCCCAGTAGAGGTCCCTCAGAGTACCAGGAAAGGACTGGGAGGTCAGCCATTTCACTTCTTTTCACCTTTTGAGGATGAAGTCTTGGTGCCAGAGACAAACAGTAACAACAAGACTGTATCTCACAATGTTGTCTAGTCAGCCTTTCTCCATCGTCCTGTGGGTCACCTTGTTTTCTGTAAATGAAAGTGAACCATAAATATATGTCTGCAGTGTGTACACCACTGGGATAATATATACATATATATTACTACAATCTAATCCTCTAAATATAATTATGTGGATGCCTAGATGTACAGCATTAAAGATCATTGGAGAAAAGTATCTATGGAGGTACTAACACACATATTAACAACAATGCCACCAGAGTCAGTAAACAGTAGTGAAACAATGGACATTAACAGATGTGCAGCTGACACCACCAAATATATATACACAAGCCCATCAGCTATGTGCAGCATCTACATGTCACATGAGCATACATGTACATACAGCAGCTGCAGTAGTTGGCATGTGCGTCACACACACACACACACACACACACACACACACACACACACACACACACACACACACACACTCATATATATAGTGTATTTTTTATTCTTTGGGTGAAAGTATTAGTCTCACTAGGCCAGTGGCTTCTTTTCAGGGGAGACCTAAAGTGTTTTTTTTTTTTTTTGCTTGTTTTTTTCTTTTTTGCTGCTGGGGAAATTTGTCCAGAGCATTGGGGAATGTCCCCTAGTCATTCCAATAGACACCTTGGGAGCTTTTCCCCCCACCAACTCAAACAGATGAGACTTTGGTTTAACATGTCATCCAAAGGTTGACACAGTAGTGCAGCACCCCTTAATGCAGCACTGTAGTGTTTGCAATCCAGTGAATTAGAGTGGGAATAGATCCCCCACTCTTCTGACTTTCCAGAACCAAATGCAAATGTGTTATCTATTGAGCTACTGACATTGATGTGCCATGTTACATGGGCATCCATCATTCTCCAGCTCTGTTCTCCCCAAAAACATCACTTGTACTAACATTGCATGAAACAACAACAACCCCAAAACACACAAGCAAACAGTAAACATCAGCTATCACGGTGACTGCTCAGGATAAAAATCATAGCCTGATACTATATTGCCAAAGTATAAAATAAACTTAAAGAACTTAAGAAAATAGCTTTCATTTTTTTAAAAAAGTGAATGGCCAAACCTCAGAAATCAAATGGCATGATTTCTGCATAAAGTCCAATTAAAAAAATGAAAGAAAGAGACAATCAAAACTCTTTACAGAGTCAAATAGTACCATTGTGAACCATCTTAGTTGCTCTGTATCCTCTAATCTCTCTGCAAACTACCAGACCTAATTTCTGCATAAAGACCAATTAAAAAAAATAAAAGAAAGAAACAGACAACAGAAACTCTTTACAGAGTCAAATAGTACCACTGTGAACCATCTTAGTTGCTCTGTATCCTCTAATCTCTCAGTAAACTACCAGTCCTAACTTCCATGCTTTGTAACATAACATCAGAACTACAGGGGCCCATGTAGGTATGTGATCAGATGGTGAGAAGTGCCATTGAGGCCAGTCTGATGCCATGCATGCCAAATAGCAGCTGAGTGTCATGACGTACATCATCTATGAGGTTGTTCAGTACAGCCATCATTAGTTTATATGTCTCATGATGCCTCCCATGCCCACAAAGCCGCTTATTGTAACCTCAGCATGATGATACACAGGACCAGATCTGCTAGACATGGCAGACATTAAACATGGTTTGGCAAGATCACATGCAATTATGGTACATGCATCTGCAGATGCTTGGGGAACCCAAAGAACACTGTGTTCACCTGGAGCCAGGAGCTCAATTACTCAGTTGTCTGACTGACCCAACAGCCCTGCAAATCATCCAGTACAGTCACATGCCACTGCTAATATGGGGGCACCATATAGCATAACATGTTGACAGTTGTCCTCCACCCTGGCCATTCTTGAGGATACTAAGTTGAAGGACTTTCAGATAATGAAGAAATTTACCCCATGATGCCTCACAGTAGAACCCTTATAGAACAAAACAGGAGCCATCCTATAGAACACTCTATAGAAAACTGTAAGCAGTGCCCAGGGGATACCTGTTTGCCATTTTATCAGAGAAGAAAGTGATGTACGATAGTACACAGTAAACAAAAAAAAAGACAGAAATGGCTTCTATAGGGACAATAAATAATATGAGCACACTTCCCTTGACTATGATTCCCCCCTCATTCCCATACTGCATATACGTTGCTGTTCTCCCTGGTAGCCAGTGTCTCCCCATCCCCATACTATGTAAGTACCATTAAGACACAAGACTTTGCTCTTCTTGGTAGATAGTGTGTCCTCACATCCCCATACTGTATAAATGTTTCTGTTTTCTCTGGTGGATAGTTTTCCTCCCAGTTCCTGCACTTTGTAAATGCCATTAAGGCATGACACATTTTTCTCCCTGGTGGCTCATGAGTCTCCAACCCACATCTACAATGTTATGGCTTGTGGCAAATGGTCCCTCTAGCCCCATGTTGCAGACTTTGCTCATTAGCCTAGGGGTGTGTTGAAGTAGGAACTGCCACTACAATCTCCACACACACACACACACACACACACACACACACACACACACATGCACACGTATTCACATTCATTGTGCACACACATCTCATCTACCCCATGCTTAACCCCCATATTGGTACTACCAGACAGATACACATTGACATATGCAGCACCTCACATACACACATAGACATGCACAAGACTACCTGGCCAATAAACTCTCCATCATATACCTCTACCATGATGGAGTACCATGAGCAACTAGGAGCTGCTTTGCTAATTTATGCAGCCAAGTCATACTCTGAATGACTCAGCTGACTAAATGCCTGATCATAGCAGTTCCAAGGGGAGAGCACATGGCTAATTAGCATATACCTTCTTCTGGAATTTCTCACACATGTAGAATGACAGTGGAGACAGTCCACCATGTTGCTACATGTCTTCACATTGCAGTATCAGGGTAGGGCTGTCTCTGAAATACAAATGGTTACCATGAGGAATACACCTTGTGTACACCTCACAGTAACCTTTCAAAATTTTGCACACGATATGCAAATGAAGACACCTGAGATGATGGACTGATTCAGCAATGTATAAAATGGACATGCTTCACCATGGTGCATAGCTGTTTTTTACCCCCCTCACAAATCATGATGTATGTGAGTTAGCAATGCTTCAATTAACAGCAGCTATAACTCAGCAGCATGTGTTAATGGCTGCCATTCGAGCAAATACCGGTTGTTGGAAGTTGCAGCCATCTGCACAAATGGAAGAGGTACAGTGTCTGAGATACCTACAACATAGTGACCAGCAGATTATAGCTCATTTCAGGATGGATGAGGAGACTGTAAGGGACCATGTCAAACTGTGTTACCCACAAGCAGAACTGAGGGAAATGTGTGATATATGCATTCCTTGGATACTAAGGTGTATGCAGCTTTAATTATCAAGTCATCTCATGAGAACTGATAGGCATGTAATGATATCAGCCTCACAGATCCTGAACCACTTTCTCAGCATTATGCTGCAGCATATAGAGGAGAATATCTGGTTCACCGGGACTGCAGAGGAAAGAATCAACACCATGCTGGCATTTTACAATATTTTTATTTCATTGACATTGTGGGAGCTGTACACTGTACACACAGATTGCAATTTAGACCCCACTTGGTCTAGAGGAGCTGCAACACATCCATAGGAAGGGCTTTCCCTCCCTTAACTGCCAGGTGGTTACTTATGCCCAGGGCATTAACTATAATGTGTTCATGCACCACCCAAGAAGCTGACATGATTCTCACATCTGTCTCATGTCTGACCTTTACCACAGGTTCTTATGAGGGGATTTTCCACAGAACCATCTAAGTGGTTGCCATAGATACAGGGTAGGTAGACAGGTCTATACACACAGATGTCATGTAAGCAGCGAGCAAGCCACATTGCTTGTTTGTATGTTGCAAGTGATGCAAGGATGTCAGGGAGGTGAGAAGGGCAAAATCATTATCGCTTGAACGGATGGGAGAAGACACACAGTGACAGCTGACAACATTACGAGATAAGGTAGAATCATGGCAGGTGAACACAATAGCCATGCATTCCAGGAGGTTTTGGGGACCCAGGGATCACATCCTGTAGTGGTGCTCAAGCTTCTTGTGTTGGCCTGCCATGTCATGGTTTGATGTGGCCTATGACTGGGAAAAGGTAGAAGTGAACATTCAGCCTGCTAGGACAATAGTGTATGTTAATCCTAATACATGTCATTGACCATGGAAGAGGTGGTAGACTGTGTATTCACAGACAACAGAGAAGGGGTAGAGTTATCAGAATGTGCAAATGCAGCCTGATGAGCTGTCTGAGGTGCTAAGACAGAGAAGGGCAATTAGCTATGACCAGGATGATTCTCACAACTGGACATAGCTGTGTGCCTACAGGTGACCATGATTCCATTTCACCAATGGCCTCTGTAGTCTGCCGTGGGAAGAGTCTGTGTCTGACTTCTCCTCAGTCTGACACTTATAATGGCAAGGAAAGCATTGCCGCTGGCCAGAGGGTAGTTGCAATGTGCCTCATGGAGGAAACATTTGCCAACCATGCTCTGAGCAGCACTGTCTGCTCTCTTTTCCTATACTCCAAGTCACAGTGCACTTTCTGCATCTCTTCCTGGAATTCACAGACCACACTCCCTATTTCCACAATGCTATGGTTGGAAGATGATTGTGCCTGCATCATTGACTTACACATCCACTGGCTAATATCAAGTGCCATAGCCATATCAGGAATGGTCCCACCCCCCCATATCTATTCCTTGATCTGGGTGTGCACATTTCAGATGATGTGTGCAATGTGGGACAGCAAAGGAAGACCATAAGGGACTCACAGGTAGAAGCCCTGGTGTGTGCTTATGAGGCTGTTTGGGCAACCTGTTCCTCCACTGAGGCCTCTGTAATCGTGTATGTGGATGATCATGCCACCAGCAGTATTACAGACTGTGCCACTGTGTCATCAGACTATACCACCTGCATATTGCCATCACTGTGAGCCATACATGTCCTATGCTGTTCTGTTGAGGTGGACTCTTCACCACTGGAACCTGTGAAAATGAAAATACACATGACAACATTGTCTGTCCCCACCCAATATGCTACTATAACCCCTTTTGCCATGCACACTGCTACACATTAGAATGCTGCTATAGTATACTTTGACATACATACTATCTAATGCAGGTTGTCTCAGTTATAGACTAATGTGCCTGAAAAGACAGATATGCTAAAGGGCCTTGGTCAGTCCATCCCTTCATATGCACCACAGTGTGTTATACTGTACTGTAATTTCCATTACTAACCTTGTTGCTACCAGCTCAGCTTCCATATCCAAGCCACCTCTAGGTGTGAAGGGGACCACTCCCCCTGGTTGGTGACTTTAACCAAATCTGCTCAGTCTCTGTGAAGCACTTTTGTGTTGGTAGTCCACATTTAGTAGTAGACCTGTCTGTTGCAATGATCCATGCTTTTTCTTTGCACAAAGTATCATATCAGTCACCCTTCATTGCACCTGTTATAGATACTGAATATGGCCACCTGAAATCTTCACATTCTGTACTATTCCCAGAAAAATCCCAACCAAGTACTGGCTGTCTGTGGCAGCTTTGCTATGAAAGTGTATGCCATGTTTGCAGAGGGTTTGCATTACCAGTTTGTTGTTCTTACTGAGATATTTTACCAAGCAGAGCTCCTTCTTAAACAACATAAAGCCTTCTTTCCAGGGCTGGATCCTACATAAGGTAACCTGGGCAGCTGTCTAGGGCACAGCCACACATTAAATTAAAAACAAAATCCAAATAAAAACTCCTGCTGCTTTGTACATTAAATAAAATCCCCCCATTTCCATGCATTAAAAATAACTCCTGGTCCATACACAGTTACACAGTCATTTAAGTCAGTGACTACACATCCAATTGCTGATATGCATGCCAAGCCAAGAAGTGATGAGCCAGTGAACTCAACATCCAGGGAATTTGTGTGGGATTTGATTTAGAGGAGGGACTCATCTGAATTACTTTCTGCAGATGGAAGAGTCTATTTTGTTTTGCTTCCAAACAAGTTGAGAATGCTTGTGCCACCTCTGAATAGGTAGCCAACATGTGTGTGTGTAAAATAATCCTGTTAGAGGAGCACTGCCTATTTATGTGACTTGCTAAGAGTCAAACCCTGTACCCTAGCTGTCAAAGGAAAGAGCCATAGTCCTCCACACCAACTGCCAGATCTCCAGCAATTTTTTTTTCTTTTGGTAAATTGCTGAGGACCAATGTCTGTAATTAGAGTTTCACAGTTTTTTTTTGGTTAACAAATAAAAATGCTTATGCAAAACATGTTGTTCAGTTAACTTTTTAAGTGATTTTTTAGTAGACGGTATGATGACCATGCCCTAGCCCAGCAATCAAGGAGCCTCAATCCTCACCACTAACACCAGGGAGGTCGTCTCCTAGAGGAGGAAAGGATGACTAATACACACAGAAAAGTACAATTTCCCTTAAGTGCACACAGAGATCACAGTCAGTCTGGGGCTGGCTGCTCCCTTGCTCACCAGGTCCCCAATAAGACTCCCCACTGGCACAGCTATAGGGTCCAGGTCTCAGCCTAACTGGGCAAGCTAGGACCTCCAGTACCCTCTCTGTCCAACCAGTGCTTCGTGTCCCTGCCCAAGCAGCTGACACAACACACACACACTTTGAGATAAGTATTTATACAACTTCACAGACACTCCTGGGAAAGGCTGACACAGATTCTCCAGCTGTGCCCCTTTACCCAGACTATATGGTAGTAATTACTGCCACCACCCAGTTAATAATATCAGCTACAAAAAGGCCCTTAAAAGGGTGTCCAGTTATTACTGTGCAATATTAATATCCAATGGTAATGTGACTATAGAGTCTAAGGCGTATTGGAAGGACTTATACAGTAAACTCTATAAATATATAATGTACTCTAAAGCATACTTCATCTCTACACAAAGCAGCCACAGGTAGAAGGTTTTAAAAATATTTAATAATAAATAATTAAAACACAAGGCAAAACTATTACACCACAGAGATATCTAAGAGTTCACAGATCACACAGAAACTTAAAATAATATCATAGGAAAAATCTGATTACACAGAAAAATACTTAATCTAACTTTCTAATCTTTAGCTAATCTTACAGAAAACACAGTCCTACTTACATACATAAAGAGCATAGGCAGTGCTGGTAAGTTAGATGTCCAAGATCAAAATGCTCCAGGTCTCTTGTGAGAAATAGTATTTAAACATTACTAACAAACATGTCTCTAAGGCCCTCCCAAAATTACATCATTTTTGACACTTAGGTTTTCCCAGTATTCATATTGCATCATCTTAAAACCTGGTCTGAGTTCTCAGGCCACAAACTGCATTATTTAGCAATCTAACATCTCCTCAGAAACTTACAATGATACAAGACATTTCACATGTATATGCTAACAGAAACTAAAGCAATAAAAGCACCTTCCACATCTAAATTCTGGTCATAAACTTTAGCCTTAAAATAATGGACATGAAATCTTTATCCAGCCACGCTCGGGCCGAATTCTAGCATGAAAGGATACAACATGCTTCACTGGGCCAGTAGAGTGCAATGTTGTCACATATTTTGCAGTTCCACATTTTACAGTGTTTTCTTATATTTAAAAACACAAGCCTGTATTTTACATTTATTTATACAGTTGAATGAATTATATATTAAATTCTATTTGACTAGCCTGGCAGCCTTCGCCCATCTCTCCCCAGTCATCACCCCCACCCCCCCGGGGAACTCAAACAAGTTTTTCAAGTGCCCCTTGAGAAATGTCGCTTGACAGTGTCAGGTCTGTCTGGGTGTACCTCACTCCATTCCCTGTCTTGAGAGCCCATCTGCATTGGTATTGCTACTCCCACTGTGGTGCTGCACTGACATATCATATGCTTGCAACCCCAGACTCCATCTTAGCAACTTGGCATTTTGCTGACTGGCTCTGTTTAACCATGTTAGAGGGTTGTGATCTGTCATCACAGTGAATTTTCTTCCATACAGATAAGGCTGAAGTTTTTGTAGTGCCCACACTATGGCTAGACATTGCTTTTCTACCGCTGCATAGCATTCGTCCCTGGGTTGTGAGCCTACGACTGAGATAAACCAATGGGTGCTCTTCTCCCTCTGAAGAAATCTGGCTAAGTACAGCCCCCACCCCATAGTTTGAAGCATCCACCTGCACAACAAAGTCTTTGCTGTATATGTGAACGTAGAAACATGCTGGTTATACACGGCAGTACAATTGCATAAAAACTTTAATCTTCGATAGCAGAGAAGTAAGCGCTTTCACAACCAATAACAGTTGCTTCATCAGACTACATATAAAATCAAACATACTCATTTTATATTTGTGATGCAATACAAACTGTCCAATCACTGAGATACTAATTAACACTTGAAAAAATTTAAAAGGGTAAGTACACATTTGTGAAAATGCTTGTAAAAAATATATCTATATACATATATACATCTAGGAATTTGTATTTTAAATATTATAATATAATATATCAAGGAGTTTGAAACATTGAATTTATAATATTTTAAATACAAATTTTATATATTTTTTGTTATTCTTTAGAAGTATAATGCATGTGCCTATTTATTTCTGACTTGTAGGTTGGTCATATATGTGTGTGTATATATATTTCCTAGATGTATATATGTATACAGATATATTTTTTACACACATTTTCACAAATGTGTACTTACCCTTTTAAATTTTTTCAAGTGTTAATTAGTATCTCAGTGATTGGACAGTTTGTATTGCATCACAAATATAAAATGAGTATGTTTGATTTTATATGCAGTCTGATGAAGCAACTGTTATTGGTTGTGAAAGCGCTTACTTCTCTGCTATCGAAGATGAAAGTTTTTATGCAATTGTACTGCCGTGTATAACCAGCATGTTTCTACGTTCAGATATCCTGCTTCAATGTGGTTATTTCATCTGGAGTTTGCTTCTTTGCATTTTCAAAGTCTTTGCTGTAGTCTTGACTGGCTAACACAGGGGGTCCTCCCAAAGCTTCCTTAAGCTTCTGAAATGCCTGCTCACATGCTGGGGTCCATACTACCTTATCTGGCCTGTTCTTCCTTGTCAGGTCTGTGAGGGGAGCAGCTATGGTACTATAATTGGGAACAAACTTTCTGTAGTAACCTGCTGTCCCTAAGAATGCCCTCACCTGTTTTTTAATAACAGGTGCAGGCCATGCCTGAATAGCTTCCACTTTGGTAGGTGCTGGCCTTATCTTACCACTCCCCACTCTATGTCCTAGGTAAGAGACCTCTGCCATACTCACCTGACATTTGCTCAACTTAATGATCAACCCTGCCCTCTGTAGACTGCCCAGCACCTCCCTGACATGCTGAAGGTGCTCTTGCCAGGAATGGCTGTAGATAGCAATATCATCCATGTAAGCAAGGGCAAACCCTCCTGCTCCTGCTAAGATATGATCTACCAGCCTCTGGAAAGTCGCTGGGGCATTCTTCATCCCAAAGGGCATCTTTGTGAACTCATACAATCCAAAAGGAGTCACAAAGGCTGACTTCTCTCTAGCACTGGGAGTCAAGGGCACCTGCCAGTAAACCTTGATAAGATCAATGGTTGTAAGATACTTAGCCCCACCCAGCTGCTCTAGGGCCTCATCTGTCATAGGCATGGGGTAAGCATCCAACTCTGTGTGACTATTTAATTTCCTGTAATCCACATAGAACCTGTTGCTGCCATCTTTCTTTGGCACCAACACCACTGGTGTGGCCCAGGGACTGTTTGACTCTTGAATCACCCCTAGTTCCAACATCTCCTGTACCTCCTCCCTCAGAGTCTGTTTGACTCTCTCAGACACCCTATAAGGGGCCTGCCTGATAGGCCTGTGGGGTCCTGTATCCACCTGGTGCTGCACCAGGTGAGTGCTCCCTGGTTTCCTGGTGACTATGCCCCCAAACTCCTGCAACACTGCTCTGATTTCTCGAACCTGGGTAGGAGATAGATGCTGGGACATTGCTACCCCTTCCACCGAGGTGTCAGCCCGATCCTCACTGAGGAGATCAGTCCCTAGATCTCCCTCAGACTCCTCCTGTAATCCACTGCAAATGCTCAGCACAAGGACCTCCCTATCATGGTAAGGTTTCATCATGTTAACATGGTACAGTTTGTGCTCCTGCCATCTGCCTGGCAGTTCCACCATGTAGTTAACAGCACTTACCTTTCTTACCACCTTGTAGTGTCCCACCCAAGCTGCTTGCAGCTTGTTGTGTCTGACAGGAATGAGAACCATCACCTGCTGCCCTACAGCATACTCTCTAGCTCGAGCATTCCTGTCATACCACACCTTTTTCTGTTGTTGGGCTTCTGCCAGGTTCTCCTGGGCCAGGCCCATGAGTTCCCTGAGCCTTGTCCTGAGGTTCAGGACATATGCCACAACAGACTCCTTGTGAGACTCACACTCACCTTCCCACTCATCTCGAATTAAATCTAGAGGTCCCCTCATCTTATGCCCATACAGCAACTCAAGGGGTGAAAAACCTGTGGATTCCTGGGGAACCTCTCTGTAAGAAAACAACAGATGGGGCAAATATTTGTCCCAATCCCTCTTAAACTGATCTGCAAATGCCAGTAGCATGGACTTGATTGTAGAGTTTAACCTCTCAACAAGACCATTAGTCTGAAGATGGTAGGGGGTGGTCTTCATGTGCTTCACCCCACAGAACTTCCACAGACAAGCCAGCAGGTCTGACATAAAATTGGCACTTCTGTCAGACAATATTTCCTTTGGGAAACCTACCCTGCTGAAAATCTCTAGCAAAGCATTTGCCACCTTCTTGGCCTAAATGGAGGACAAAGCCACTGCCTCAGGGTATCGTGTAGCATAATCTACAATCACTAGGATATACTTTTTCCCTGTAGAACTTGGGGTACTCAGAGGACCCACAATATCCATAGTTACCCTTTGAAATGGTTCCTCAATCACAGACAAAGGCATCAAAGGAGCTCTCACTTTGTCTCCTGCCTTGCCTACCTTTTGGCATTGCTCACAGGTCCTGCAGTACCCTGTTACATCTCTGGAAATTCCAGGCAAATAGAAGTTTTGCATAATATGCCTCTTTGTACGTTTTATGCCCATATGACCTGCACAGGGAATATCATGGGCTATGGCTAGAAGCACCAGATGGCAAGCACTAGGCACTACCAACTGCGGTATTGTCTCAACTTCTAGCCCTCCCTCAGGGGTCCACTCTCTGTACAGTAACCCTTTGTTCCAGTATACAGATTCCCCCTTTCCTTGAGAATCAGGTGCCTCCCTAGCTACCTGCCTCAGGCCTTGCAATGTAGGGTCTGAGAGCTGAGCCTGTCTCAAGTCTCTCCTTGTAACCCTTCCCAGCTCCCCTTCCACTGGAAGCCTGGCATCCTCTGACAGCGGTGCCTCACTGTCAGCCTGGGTACTACTACTCACCTCTACCTTTGCAGTAACCCTGTCCAAGGGAACATCAGTACCCACAAGCAGCTGCGGCTCACATTCAGTCTCACTAATACAGCGTAGCTCACTCCCTGAAGTAACCACCTCAGCAGTCCTGGCTGCAAGTATTCAGTCTGTCTGGGTCTCCCCCAGGCTAAGAGACCCACATGCTTGTCTCCTAGTCTCACTGCATGTAACTGCATAAGTACGTAGTACTGCCTCATCCAAATCCTTCCTTCTCAGGACATCTGCAGGATAGTAGTTCCATACCCCTGTTGTCTCAAGACAACCTTCTGTTGGCATTTTGTCTTTACCACTTATTGGCTATCTCACCTTTGGTTCCCCACCTTGCCTCCATGGACACCTGTATGCCACATGGCCCCACTGGTTGCATTCAAAACATTTAACCCTAGCTCCTGGACATGTACCTGGACTAGTGGCTTCCCCTGCTACTGGCGGATTCTGTTGGGGAAGTCTGTGCTGCCCACAATGGGTTCCTTTAGTCCCATGAGCAGTACTGGGGGGTCCCTTTCCTATGCAGGGCTGCCCTGCTTGCTAGGTATAGGTCTCCCTTCTTCCCCAACTCCTCTGAAGTAGCACACTGTTTATCAGCTAACCAGATCCTCATGTCCTCAGGCAAAGTGCTAAGGGCTTGCTCCCTTACCCCTGACATCCACTCACCCAGCTATGAAAATAAGTGCTCAGTTCAACAACATATTCACATACATTTTCATCTGCCTTGCGTCTATGCTCACGAAACTTTTTCCTATGCATTTCAGGTGTTAGCTTAAAACATTCTAGCAAATGTCTTTTTACAGCAGTATAATCAAAACAGTCAGTGTCATGCATTTTTGCTAAAAAAGTTACAGCTTTACCATGGAGTAAGGGGGTCAGGAACCATACCCAGAGCCTTTGGTCAACTTCATACTGTTTACCTACTGCTCAACCAATGAAGGTATCAAAATTATCCCCCTCTTTTAACTGTGGAAGAAATTTACTGACCTTTTGTGCTTCTGAGGTCCGGTTACTCCCTTCCCCATTACCTCCATGACTCTGACGAAGAGTCAGCATTTCCCTCTCATGCTTTCTCTGCTGTTCCTGTTCTTCAGATTCTAGGCTCCTCCTTCTCTCAGCTGCTTCCAGTTCCATATGCCTAGCCCCCAACTCAAGTCTCTTTAGCTCCAGCTGGATTTTTAAGTCCACTGCAGAAAGGTTGAGCTGTCCATTCTCCGCGGATATTGTATCTCCACAGTCAGCCTGATTATCCTCCAGGCTGCTGTTTTCTGATGCAGCTGTAACCAAGGCTGCAATCAGGTCTGCCTTAGTCAGGTTTCCATGCACCAGCCCCCTAGCCTGGCACATCTCCGCCAGCTGGCTCCTTGTCAGCTTTGCATACTCTTCTGCTGACATGCTGCCTGCTCACCCTGACTAATACTAAGCTAACAAAAAAAATAAACAATTGTGATCTAAACTCTTGGTATACACTGCGTGGCTGTTTTAGAGTACAAAACATTTTTAGAGATCACTGTACATAAGCTTCGGGAATTTGCTCTACCCCACACCACTACAAGCCAATTAGTATGTGAAGTAGATCCCACCACTAACAAACACTTGTGATGACCGTGCCCTGGCCCAGCAATCAAGAAGCCTCAATCCTCACCACTAACACCAGGGAGGTCGTCTCCTAGAGGAGGAAAGGATGACTAATACACACAGTAAAGTACAATTTCCCTTAAGTGCACACAGAGATCACACTCTGGGGCTGGCTGCTCCCTTGCTCACCAGGTCCCCAATAAGACTCCCCACTGGCACAGCTATAGGGTCCAGGTCTCAGCCTAACTGGGCAAGCTAGGACCTCTAGTACCCTCTCTGTCCAAACAGCGCTTCGTGTCCCTGCCCAAGTAGCTGACACAACACACACACACACTTTGAGATAAGTATTTATACAACTTCACAGACACTCCTGGGAAAGGCTGACACAGATTCTCCAGCTGTGCCCCTTTACCCAGACTATATGGTAGTAATTACTGCCACCACCCAGTTAATATTATCAGCTACTAAAATGCCCTTAAAAGGGTGTCCAATTATTACTGTGCAATATTAATATTCAATGGTAATGTGACTATACAGTCTAAGGCTTATTGGAAGGCCTTAGACAGTCTTCTTCTTCTTCTTCTTCTTCTTTCGGCTTTTCCCGGTTAGGGGTCGCTACAGTTGATCACATATCCACTCATGACTGGCAGTGGAGTTTACTGTTTTGAGTTGCCAGCCCAGCACCTAACCTTCCACAGAAGGCACACACATGCACACACTCACGCATAGGGCCAATTTAGAGTGTCCAATCCACCTACAGCATGTCTTTGGGATGTGGGAGGAATAGGGAGCACCCGGAGGAAACCCACACGTAAACTCTATAAATATGTAATGTACTCTAAAGCATACTTCATCTCTACACAAAGCAGCCACAGGTAGAAAGTTTTAAAAATATTTAATAATAAATAATTAAACACAAGACAAAACTACTACACCACAGAGATATCTAAGAGTTCACAGATCACACAGAAACTTAAAATAATATTGTAGGAAAGATCTGATTACACAGAAAAACGCTTAATCTAACTTTCTAATCTTTAGCTAATCTT
Source organism: Protopterus annectens (assembly GCF_019279795.1). NCBI lineage: Eukaryota > Metazoa > Chordata > Ceratodontiformes > Protopteridae > Protopterus > Protopterus annectens. The sequence continues at coordinate 1,392,603,949 of NC_056731.1, forward strand.
AGAGAAAACACAGTGCTACAATCCTACTTACATACATAAAGAGCATAGGCAGTGCTGTTAAGTTAGATGTCCAAGATCAAAATGCTCCAGGTCTCTTTTGAGAAATAGTATTTAAACATTACTAACAGACATGTCTCTAAGGCCCTCCCAAAATTACATCATTTTTGATACTTAGGTTTTCCCAGTATTCATATTGCATCATCTTAACACCTGGTCTGAGTTCTCAGGCCACAAACTGCATTATTTAGCAATCTAACATCTCCTCAGAAACTTACAACGATACAAGACATTTCACATGTATATGCTAATAGAAACTAAAGCAATAAAAGCACCTTCCACATCTAAATTCTGGTCATAAACTTTAGCCTTAAAACAATGGGCATGAAATCTTTATCCAGTCGCCCTCGGGCCGAATTCTAACATGAAAGGATACAACATGCTTCACTGGGCCAGTAGAGTGCAATGTTGTCACATATTTTGCAGTTCCACATTTCACAGTGTTTTCTTACATTTAAAAACACAAGCCTGTATTTTACATTTATTTATACAGTTGATAGAATTATATATTAAATTATATTTGACTAGGCTGGCAGCCTTTGCCCATCTCTCCCCAGTCGTCACAGATGGCATAAAGTCTATCATTTTAATGTTAATATTTTAACTATGAATATATTTTTAATTTAGCTTGTTTTTGCAGGCACACAGGTGTGAAATGTAGTATGTCTGAGCTACAACAGTTTGTCTAGCTCTTAGTACAGATGAGTAAGGCTATGAGATGTTATAGAGCTGCTTCCTGTAGTATATGATTTGATTTTTTTTCAGCTTTTATTTGTCTTCTTTGTGGCTCTGTTAGGTCTGCCCCTGAAAAGAAACTCTTGAGTCCGTCCCATGGCTGTTAGCAAATGTGTTAGACATTTGTCTTTTGATTTCTTGCAGCCTTCACATATACTCTTAATTAGTGCTTCACTATATGCCATTTGAGTATGAATCATAGCATGTATCTTGTAGTTTAATGGGTTGCTTCATGCATTTTCACTAAATGTGACTTTAAAGGGAAGAAAGTTTACTGTTTCTCATGCTAAGTCTGTTTTCACTGTGAGAGTGTTTTGTTTAGAAAATGTCTATCAGTGTTTTTTTCTGTAAAATTTAAAATTAAAATTTTAAATTAAATCCAAATATCTGTGATTACTGTATGTACACTAACAGGTTTCAACAGTAATTTATGCTAATTGGGGAGAGACAGCCAAATACTGATATATTGGTATGGCTGGGAGGGACCCGATTCAATACCCTGCAGAGGGCCCCTTTGGTCCCCAGTCTGGATCTGTAGACTCTGGAGGTATATACTGTGAATACAGCATTATTAGCCATTTAAGTAGGTCAAACTTGTACTGAGTGACGTTGGGGGCGATAGCTAATCTTGATGACAGAGAAGGCACTGGGAGGTCAGGAATGAGAAATAGATGTCCTACATACATGTAAGACCCCCCCCAAAAAAAAAGGTATGCCGTATACAGTAATATTTCTGATTTTTATATGACCTGTTTAACAAAACTGCTGCATTTATGGTGTCTTTAATTGTTTTGCTTTATTCATTATAATAAAGAATGAATCATTTATTAATAAGCCTAGATTGTGTAATGTACTCTAATACTCTAAATGTGTTGTGTTTTAGTAGTAGAAACATGTTGCATTTTAGTAATATAATTTTGCAGTGCCTTCTTTACAGCATCTACCTACTGCAAATGGGTTGACATCAGTTAGGTCATGAGCCGGATTCACGAAGGCTTGCACGGAGTCTAAGAGTAGAGTAAGACTCCATGCAGCCAACATGTCTGCCGAGCGATCCAGGAACAGCCGGCAGGGGCATGCAAGAGAGCTCCTAAAACTCCTTTTACACGGACAGGGCTAGAATATGCAAATTACCTAATTTGCTGCAGAAAGTTATGCAAATGAGGTAAATTTGTGATCCAGGAAACCATAACCTGTCCGAGTAAGAGTAGTGTTATGTGTAGAAATGTACTCGGTTGTCAACTGAGCACCGTTCTGCAAATAGCAAAATGGAACCGTGACAGTTCCAAATAAAGGATGCATCCAGTTGAGAAAGCATGCCAATGGCCAAATATACGGCCATTGGCAATTCTACCCGTTGCAAAAAAAAAAATTAATATATTTTTTTTTACCTCAATCTCCAAAGTTTAAGCATAGTGCAGTGTTGCGCAAATGTGCTGCACTGTAGAAACCTAACAAAAAAAAATAAAAGACAAAAATAGGCATTTTATTATAAATATACATCTGCCATGCAAGTGAATGGCAGGCTGAAGACAACATGGCTACTGAGTAGAGGTTGCTAAGGGGGGAAGCTCAAGTCTAAGATGTAACCAAGCATTAGTAGGCAATCTTATGCAAATGAGGGTAAGGATAGGGGAGTATCAGAGGAGAAGATAGGTGACATCATGAGGGAGGTACGTATGAAAGAATGTAAGCACATTGGAGCAGAGAGGCATGTGTTTGCTGTCAGTTACCCATCACTGGAAGAGGCATGTCAACAGGTATCCTAGCTAAAGGCAAGAAATTGAAGGTGTATGCCTGGACAACACTACAGTTTCTTACAGAAGTGCCTGCAACGTGTATACACGCGTGTGCATGCCTGTAAAACCGAGTTAGACTGTGTGCGTGCGTGTTTTCCTGTGTGCTCGCGTTTAAGCTGGAGTAAGCAAGTGTAAGGTTGTTGAAACCTGTGTATGCGCGTTTGCACCTGTGTGCGTGCGTTTAAGCCGGAGTCAGCAAGTGTTAGGCCGTGTAAGCATGTGTGCGTGCGTGTGAGCTGGTGTGCGTGTGTTTGCGCTTGTTTGTGCGGCGCTGCCCCCTGTGGAAACAGAAAGGGAAAAGGAAGCACAACAAATAGTAGGAAGTTAACCTAGGAGAACTAGCAGAGCTAGCAAGTGAAAACAATCAGAATCAGCCAATTACACAGGCAGTACACTAGCCCAGCCCAGCACTTAAAACTCTGCAAACAACTTTCCACTATGTTTTTCTCAGAGACACTGCAACACTGCAGTAAGCTAATAGATGTGAAAACTGAAAAAGCTTTACTGAGACAAAGAAATGTTAGGGACTGCCATTGCTGTTATAAGGCAACATATGCAACATGCTGAGGGCGGTGACAATGCGAATGCTGCTGAGCAACCCACAGTGAGGAGACGGAGAAGAGTGTACAGGCCCAGGGTAACCTACCAGGGGCTACATGAGCTGGAGATAGTGGAGCGCTATAAAGTGGACAGAGACCTCATGCAGCAAATTGCTGAGCTGTGCAGGCCACGCCTCACACACAGAACCAACAGAGGGGAGCCCATCCCAGTGGAAACCAAGGTATGTGTTGGCCTAAGAATACTAGCAACAGGTACCTTCCAGAGACCAACTGGTAATATGATGGGGATTTCACAGGCATCAACATCCAGGGTACTGCACCAGTTCCTGAATGCCATGTCAGCACATGTCGGTGATCATGTATATTTCCCCAATTCCCGTGAGGTATTGGCCAGCAATATGCGTCTTTTCCAGCAAATAGCAGAATACCCTGAGGTAGTGGGTGCAATAGACTGCATGCACATATGCATCAAAGCACCAGCTGGTGAGCGGGGTAGGGTTTACTTTAACCGCAAGGGTTTCCCCTCCATCAACTGCCAGGTCATGTGTGATGCCCAGGGCCTAATAATGAATGTGTGTGCTGGCTGCCCTGGAAGCTACCATGATTCCCATATCTGGCATCTGACACAGCTGTACCAGGCATTTGCCAATGGGGACATCCCTTATGGTCACCTAGCGGGGGGTGCTGGATATGCACTGGAGCCGTGGCTGATGACACCCATCAGAAATGCACACACACCTGAACAGAAACGCCATAATGAGGCACACGCAAAAACACGAAATGTAATCAATTGTGTGTTTGGGCTGCTCAAGTCACGGTTCCGGTGCCTGGACACATCTGGTGGAGCCTTGCAGTACTCACCAACTACATGTACCCAAATAGTCATGGTATGTGCTATGCTATATAATATGATCCTGCAAAAACAGCTGCAGCAGGAGCAGCATAGGGCCGAGCCAAACAGCCCCCACCATTGCCAAGGCCATCACAGGCAGAGCGTGACTCGGAGGAGGAACAACCTGAGCCTGCCCCAGTAGGCAGAAGGAGGCATGCCCAGTATGCTTTAGCCTTGGCAAAGAGGGAATGCATAGCATATACACTGGCTCAGTAGGAACCCTGGAAATGATACCTCTCTCTGACTCGCACATATAGTAAAAGGGATGCCTAACTTGACACTACCTGTTTTCAAACATGTATAGGGAGTGTAATATGTGCATCCGACATAGGCAGCCCTGCAGCACCACCTGAGGCATGATTGCCATGTGTTAAGCAATATAAAGCAGTGCTAAACAGCTTTTACCACTATTTAGTATATGTAAACAAATTTGCACACACTAAGTAGCACAACTTTGGGCAATGTTGAGCAATATTGGGCAGCGTTCAGCAATGTTGGTTAACGTTGAGCAATGTTGTGCAAGTTTGGTCAAAGTTGGGCATAGTTGAGTAAAAGCAGGTAAACATGGTCATATTTGCTTTATTGTTCCTTAAGCAGTCTGGTCTGCCCAGTATGAAAATATGAAGCAGTGACAGTCCTCAAATCCAGGATACTGTGCACTATAGTCACAGTACTGAACCACTAAACCATTACAGTATTTCACTGGTCAGCCTGTAGGAATAAATGTTGATAAGTCTATGCAAAGTGTCTCCTGGAAACCCCGCAGGCACAGCATAATCCCTGTAGAGTTATGACACAAAGGTGAGCCCTGCATTAAAAATACAACTCAATTTACAACACACGTATAGTATAAATGTTAATATTGGGCGTGTTCACACATGTCAATAAATGTAGTGGACTTCACACAGCAACATACTGAAAGGTCACACTGGGCATGTTCACACACTAGAATAAATGAGGCAAATGTCAGGCAACAACATACTGAAAGGCCAAACTGGGCATGCTCACTCACTTAGGCCATGTCTGAGTACAGCAGTGGGCCACACATATCAGGCAGTTGCATGTGTTAACCCAGGAACCTCTCACAATTCACCAATCTTGACTTGTGCAAACAGTGATATGACAACAGACACATATATAATATATTGGAACCCTGTCATAATCAAATATGTACTACTTAGGTTGGTCATAGAAAGTTGAAAAGCAAAGAAAAAAAAAACCTGAAATCAGTATCATCAATAAACAATGTGCACTGCAAACACTATCCAATCCAGGTCATGGAAAGATTATCTGCGAAGGAGTCCATACAGAACCATGACACTACCTTCAGCTATGTCATAAATAGCAATGTATACTCATATATGTCCTGAGTCAGGGCCAACTGTAAATGACTGACAATGTCAACATCCTGTCAGACAGGCCCATACATACATACGTACCCACCTCCCACTGACAAAAGGCCCTATCATCATACCAGGAGATATCACATATAGAATGGGTAAACAACTCCTTCCAAAGCTGAAAACATGGCATCAATTGGATTACATTGTGCCCCTATATGTTTCATAAGTGAACTGCAGAACAAACAGAGCCTGCACCTGAACAGTCTGTTGAGCCTCACCCTCTCTACAGGATATGAAACTGTTGAATGGGTTACAGCAACATATGGCACACTACACAAGTGTTGGTGCACAACAGACCATGGGAACTATAGTCTTATAAGCCGATGAAGTCAGATCTGCAAGGCCATGGAGTCCATCAGGATTGAAGTCAGAAACAGAGCTATTGGAAGCCTTTAAACACACAACCCTACCAACTTTGGACTGTTCATGGGCAGATCATGTTTCCCAAACCTGCTAGACTGTTTGCAAGGCAGTCACCCAGGACATATATGAATGAAATGAGCTACACATGTCCCACATACACTTTGAATAGGGCTTTTCCAACATCCCAGACACATGTCATATCCAGAAAATCAATAACCTGTGCATAAATATGTATTGTCATCGGATGGATTGGCAACTGGGCCACAGATAGATCACACAAGGTAAGAATTGTGGAGTCCTGTTCAAGCTGGTAACACCTGCTGTCCCCCATGTCTCAGTCCTGGGATTGCATAAAACTAAGTGCACACACATTACCATGTCTAGTCTGATGATGTCAGCATCCCACAAATATAGCAGTGTAAATAAAAACTCCCAGTAAAGCATATAGTGCGTTGTGTTAATTTGTATTTCTCCAGTATCATAACATAGTTAGGTAGGGGTTTGAATCCTGCAATTGCTGAGTGTGTGTGTGTGGGGGGGGTCTGTGTGATTTCCTTTGAGAGTACTGCCCTTTTGGAGACTAGGCAAACACCTTAAAAGTGTTATATTCCTGTTTGGCAAGTCTGATGATGTCAGCATCCTACAAATATAGCATTGGAAATGAAAACTCCCAGTAAAGCATAAAGCGCGTTGTGTTAATTTGTATCTCTCCAGTATCATAACATAGTTAGGTAGGGGTTTGAATCCTGCAATTGCTGAGTGTGTGTGTGTGTGTGGGGGGTCTGTGTGATTTCCTTTGAGAGTACTGCCCTTTTGGAGACTAGGCAAACACCTTAAAAGTGTTATATTCCTGTTTGGCAAGTCTGATGATGTCAGCATCCTACAAATATAGCAGTGGAAATGAAAACTCCCAGTAAAGCATATAGCGCGTTGTGTTAATGCATATCTCTGTAGTATCAAAACATAGTTAAGTAGGGGTTTGAATTCTGCAATTGCTGTGTGGGGGGGGGGGGGTATGTGTCTGTGTGATTTCCTTTGAAAGCATTTCCCTTTTTATAGACTAGGAAAACACCTTAAAAGTGTTACATTCCTGTTTGGCAAGTCTGATGATGTCAGCATCCTACAAATATAGCAGTGGAAATGAAAACCCACAGTAAAGCATATAGCGCATCATGTTACTGCATATCTCTCTAGTATTATAACATAGTTAGATAGGGGTTTGAATCCTGCCATTAGAGTGTGTGTGATACTGTTGCTCAATGTGTTCTGTGTTTAGCTTTTACTACTGTATGGCATATCAGTATAACAACAGTATGTGCATTGCACACTTCAGGTATCTGTGTGGCAAATACATATATGTACATGTGACCTCAATTAGTTCATAGGTGTGAAGCCTGCTTTCTACATGAATACATCTGTTACCTATGACAGATTATGCTGCTGTTTCTCAGACCTTTGGTCACATATGTATGTTTGTGACAAGGCCAGCCACTGTAATGATCTGTGGCCTAGGACATCTGTGTCACACACACTCATGACAGTTTCTATAGAATAGTGTGAGTGAGGGTTCATGCCTTGGGTATATTTCAGACATGTTCAAACACAACAAAGTCTGTCAATAATGGACATTCATTATAGGTGTACAACAACTTTGTGGATATGCATACAGACCCCTTATTGGTTATGTGATACACCAAGGGACTTCAGAATACCTATGGAAATGTGAATACCAATGGACAGATGACATAACACTTGGTTGTATGTACACATCGGTACCCCTTCTACATGTTTGGGGCTACTACCTATGTGGTACTGTCGGGATACTATGTTTAACAAATGTGGATGACTATGCTATATTTGGCTTACAGCTTTACAGCATGGATTGGACAACAGGTATCTGTCTGTATGATACCCTTGTGGAGGATAAGTGTCTCATCCGGAGAATGCATTGTAGGCCACTGTATGCATTTCCAGATGTGGACAGACATATCCCTAGTGTGTTTACCTGTACCAAAGAAGGCTATATGCCAGACAGGCGTGGTCCCAGGAATGGGTGGCAGTCAATACCACTGGTTACTGATATAGTATAGTACCGGACGGATCCAAATGCTACTGAGTTTCCTACATCTGTGTGTCAGTTGTCAAGAAATCATCTGACGATTGGTCATAGTCAGGCTGTTGAGGTTGTGTACACTACAAGAATGCAAACCAATGACAGATAGTAACAGTATCACCCACAGCATAGTGTCAAACCATGTCATACACACATGTGTACCCAAGTTAAAACGTATGTGTATTAAAATGCATACTGGCCACCAATAGAAACAATGAAGTCTTGACACTGTGTAATACATGCATGTCAACCTTCCCATGTGTCCACTATGCACGTACATGTAGACAGTGCACCTCCACCATGTTCACAAATGTACACCTGCAAATCTGTATTTACAGTACTCTTCATAAACATCTACTACTTGCCAGTAATCACATTTCTGTCACATACCTGTTTGTCACTTTCAGGTCCGTCTGTTTTTTTTTTTTTTTGACAATTTTTTTTGGTGTTGCCTAAGTAGAGATAGCTTCTACTTAATTCCCTTTCTTATTAATTAAGTTTTTTTTTTTACTTAATTAATATATTTGGTGGCTGATTCACTAGAGTATTCGTACTCAATTAAACTTTTGCGTTATTAAGTAATAACTCCTATTTACTCATACACAAGTTCTGTGAAGCTGTATCAGGTGCAATATAATGATTGCATGTGGGGATAGCAAGTACAGTCTGCTTTTATAGGTATCAGCACATGTGCATGTGATGACCTCTGCACCAATTAGTGCACAACATTTGGTAAATGCATACAGTCTGCTGTGTGGTAATTGCAGTACTCACTGTCATAACAACCCAATGCTATAAAATGCTAAGTTTTGTAGGCATAGCCTTTTCAGATTTCCAGAGTGGGGCCCATGCTTGTTTGCTGTGTACACTGTTGTTTAAGTCAGAAGGTTGGTATACTTCTTATATCTGAAGCTAGAGGTGTAGACAGTGATGTACATGTTGTACTCAGACCTGACTGTTGCCACTTCCAGTACAGAGCTATCAGTGTAGTGTTTAACTCACCCCTACAAATGCTTAGACAAAATATATGTGAGTATGTAGTTTCATTTCTACTTATGTAATTGAATGCCATACAAAAGTAGTTATTGAGAAGTATTCTTTTGACACATGAACTGTTTGTGGACTATTATACTGTGCATATTGATGTACTCACTTCTGCAGGGTTTGTGTACTTTTTATTGTTGACATTAGCACAGGAGTCTCAGGTAAACTGGACAATTCCATTACTGAGTATGCCTATCTACATCCTTGGTTGACCCTAAACACATGTATATTTAAAATATGGTGGAGGGGATGCAGACATACAGAGAGCATTACGTCTTATTGTGTGAGTGTTATCTTACTGGACTTAATGGATTGGTGTGTACCTGTTGGTTTATCAAGGCAGGTGGTCTGTCTGCATAGGTCCCAACTGTGAACCTATCCAGATGGTAGACAGATGCTAGCCTGTTATTCTTTGTCTGTGCAACCCACAGGTGTTTTCAGCACTGGTACAATGGCATTGTTACAGTCAGTTGCTACCAGTACATGGCTAGATCCTTTGGTATTTCTGTGTTGTACTCCTACATAAGGGTATGCTTGTGGAAGTCCACACAAAGCTGTTTGCAGAGTGTATAACAGTAGATGAGCTGATATGCCTGTGTGTTTGTGCCTCTGCCAGGCCTATGAAACACTCAGATACATATTTGCTTGGAGTCAGGGATAGGTAGTTAAAAGTATGGTACACCTTCCAACTAATAGAGACAGTAAGTGTAGACTTGAGTGAAGCAGTGCATGTGGATTTGTACTCCTTTTATGAAGTACAAGCGGTGTCTACTGTTATTATTGTGATTATTCATTGTGTAATGCAACACCTCTCTGACTAATGTCAGTACTTTTCAGAGGGATTCAGAAGGACACAGCTAAAATATGTTTCACAATCAGGAAGTATGGCCACTGCCCTAATCAGATATGCCAGTGTTTGCCCTGCTATGATACAGTATGGGGGTTGTAAAGTGCCTCAATAACATTATTTGCTGATAGAATGGCTGCTTCTCTTATCACAGTCATGTAATGCAATTCCACAACAATTGCTGGTAAAGATACACAGAACAAGCTTTTTGTTATGGCCTCCCTATTTTTCATTTACATTCACTCATTGTTTTGCATGATATATTTATTTCAGCACAAAGTTATTCTATATCTGCTGTGGCTTAGTGGTACGTCATGCAGTCAAGTGTGCCCGAGGTCTGGGGTTTGAGACTGAAAGAGGTGTTTTATTTTGCTGCTGAACAGAACAAGGGCCCTGACATACAGAGTGATTAAGGCATTTTTAAGCAGTTGTAAGCGGGTTTGCGTGGGTTTGCGCGATGCTTAGCAATACTTAGCTAAGTGCACACATGTGCACACTCACTCAAACCCGCTAACTACTGCTTAAAAGTGCTTACTCCTGCTAACCCCCACGCTAATTTCTTTGAAAGAAAAGAAAATGGGGAGATAGGAAAGTTGTGAAAAAGGAGGCACAAAGAGGGAAAGACAGTAGGAGGACGGGTGTAGGGAAGGTCCATAGCTGCCCATTTCTTTACCAGCAACAGCTGTGCATATGTTACAAATTTGGAGTGAAATTTGAAACCTTCCACCCCTGAGAGAGGGGTGAAGACAACAAAGTATGTTGTACTGCCAATTCTAATTATCAGTTTACATGTCCAGCAGACATGTGTGCGAAATGGGCAGCTATGTATGGGGCGTAATTTTTTTGTGGGTACAGATTGCCCTTTTTTTTTTTTCCAGGTGAGAGTGGAATGTGAGGTAGAGGAAGTAGGTATATTTGGGGAGGTAGGTTGGGGAGGTAAACAGACAAGACAAACAAGACGCATACAGGGCCAGAGTATGACACATGGGGTGGGTGAACACAATTGATGAGGACGGATGTTTAGAAATCGCAAGCCCATGAGCCCACATGTGGTAACAGTGGGACTGAGATCCCCACCCATGGGCAGTCACCACTGAACCTTCACAGACCCGAGGGTGGCTGTACTGGGGGCTGCGTAGGAGGGGCAGACTCACCCATGAGTCACTCCACTCTCGCCTTGAGCTGGCGTAGGGGATCAGCGACTAAACGCTGGATCTCCCTATGCACCACAACCCAGACCCTTCCAAGGGGTGACAGGTGGCCCTTCTCTGCCCACACTTGCATGGGGGGGTGAGCCCCATCCCCTGCAGCGTGTCCACCTGAAGGTGGCACAGGACCAACGGAGGAGGGTAGCCTGGGCTGGGCACCAGACCTGCTGGTGTCAGGTGCAATCGCCAGCTAAGGAGGGACAGGTGGGTCCGGTGGGACCGGCCTTCCCATACATTCTGTGATTAGGTGTGTTTAATTACAACATAGACAACAGCATTCCAAAATAGTTGTAACAGCATGCAGTAATATTCCCATTAACCCAACACACCAGGGTTACAACAGTTGAGCAGCAAGCATAACACATGCATATATTGAACGGCAGTGGACATTACAACAGCATGCAGGGATGATTGGTGGCAGCAGGCCACCAAGATTGTGGTGTTTGAACAGGGCACATGCATCAAAGAAAATGCAGATTTTTATAGAACAATAGAACATATGTCCCAACAAATGTTTTCAGATTAGACATACCCATTGAGGTGTGGAATTGCATTGTTTATGCACATGAAGTAGGGTGTAAAAAGAAACCTCCATTAACATCTTATTAGTACTTTTACTCTACACTACATTCCTATTGACTGCAGGTGTATATCCCCTACATGTATTATTACAATAGGCAACATGCATTAGATTGTGTAATGGGTTTGGCTAGTTCATTATATACCTGACCTATATCTGACATACTAACTCTCCAAGATGCAGATGTTACTGCTACATAGTTATATTTTATTTTTATATTTATGTATCTACATATCTGGATGTGTTCACGTGACTTTTTTAGTTAAATTTCTACAAAACCCTACATTTTATGTATTACACTCACATTTCTGGGGAACACCTTGACAAGCTACTCGTGTGCCAGATTTACATATGCATGACAGCCATTTACCAACCGTTGAGGACTGTTATATGCTTCACAGCTACTGGCACTTCCTTCATCCACTTTATATGGGACTGCACAACTGTGGGTTGAAAGCACTTTATACAACAGTACTATTTATTTAATGCAAGGGTACAACAACATTTCAAAGTAAGTGACACAGACACACTCCAAGTATTATACATTTATTAATTACATTAAACACTCTTTTCTACAGGCTCTCTCCTTTATTTGATATTACAGTGCATACGGAAGACCTATTCAGGACATATTATTTATTTATTTATTTTATTTTATTTTACATTTGTTTACCGGGTTAGTCCAACTGGATGCATATCCATTTTCAGCGGAGGCCCGGGGAGAAAAGCTCCACACAAAAAAAAACAAATAACACATAGACTTACATACAGATAAATTCTTGGTAGCATAATAGTAATAGACAGAAATAAGACATACAAATAAATTGACTTTTCCATGATATGCAAAGAACAGAAATATGAATTCATTAAAAACAATATACAGGAGGAGATGAGAGTTGTAGTGATATGGAGAGATATGAGAAGAGAGAGAGGCCATTAGGGAATGGCATGAGGGAGATTAGGGACTTTATGATTAGGGCGGTTTAGTACAAGGACAGAGCCAGTGAGCGTTAAAGAATAATTTGAGATTAGTTTTGAATTGGCTGAGAGAGGTAGCTAGTCTTAGGTAGTTTGGAAGGGAATTCCATAGCTTTCCAATGGAATTGGCATAAAGAGCGTCACCACCCGAATTGTTAGATTTCGTTGTTTGTACCAGGACACTATTTGAAGAACGAAGGCTATTTAGATTGGAGTAGGGGGTCAAGAGTTTGTTCAGAGAGGGGGTTTTATCTGGTTCCTTAATTATTTTAAATGCTTCAGTAAGTTGGTTAAGCTTGAGAAGACTGGGGAGTTCTAACCAGTCAAGTTTTCTTAGGTTAAGGCAATGATGAGTACGGTAAGGTTCTCCTGTTACAAATTTGGCAATATGATTATAAGCAACAGAGAGTTTGTTAAGCTCGTTTTTTTTGAGGAAGGAAAATACCGGAGAGGCGTACAAAAGGGTGGAGAGAAGGTGAGTACGTGCAATGGTTAGTTTGGTATTAGGAGTAAGAAAGTTCTTAATTCTATACATAGAACCAAGTTTCTTGTTTACTGTCTTTATGGTTTGATTGATGTGCATGTCAAATTTGAGCTTATGGTCAATAGTGACACCTAGTAGTTTGGTATTGGTGACAGGCTCAATGATGGTGCCATTAGTGGACTGAACGTGGAAGGTCATATTATTAGAAAGCGGAGGGTGTTGCCCTAAAGAAATGGCTAAGGTGGGGAAAATTAGTAGTAACTTAGTTTTTTTTGGGTTTAGGATAAGTTTCCGTTCAGTAAACCATTTTTCCACTGCAGTAAAGCAGTGTTGGGTGACTACCTGAAGATTATGGATAGAAAGATCAGAGCAGATCAATGTAGAGTCATCTGCATATTGAATGCATGTGGCTTTGGGGGTGACTGAATGGAGATCATTAATGAATACGGAGAAAAGAAGGGGACCAAGTATAGAGCCTTGGGGAACTCCTATTGTGTTAGGTAGCAAGTGAGATAGCTTGCTTTGCCACTGAACTGCTTGTTGTCTACCAGAAAGGTAAGCTTTAAACCAGTTTAGGGCTGAGTTATCAAGGTGAAGGTTTTCCAGGGTGAGGAGCAACAGTTCGTGATTGACCATGTCAAAGGCTTTTGACAAATCAAGAAATAATGCAGAAGTAATCAGTTTGTTGTTACGGTTGCTATTGACTGAGTCGACAAAGGAAAGGAGGGCAGTGGTTGTTCTATGATGGGAGCGAAAACCATGTTGAGTTTTGGACAAGAGATTGTTTTGGGTGAGATAGTGTAGGAGTTGCTTGTGAGCACACCTTTCCATTATTTTTGCTATTGGGGACAGTATTGCTATCAGTCTATAGTTAGAAGTTTCCATGGAGGAGCCACCCTTATGAAGTGGGATGACGTAAGATATTTTCCAAAGAGAGGGGATTGTGACCTCTGTTATAGTTCTGTTAATCAAGATTGAGATGGGGTAGGCTATAACATCTGATGCCATTTGTAGGTATTCGGCTGGGAGACGATCAGCCGATAGGGTGGATGGTTTAAGTTTCTTCAGTAGGGTTCTGATATAGGAGGTGGATACTGGTTGAAGGTTAAAGGCGGGTGGAAATTTGCCAATAACTCTGGTAATGGAGGAGGAAGAAGAAGGTAACTGACTAGCTAGGGACTGGATGGTCTCGGTGAAAAAAGAGTTGAATGTGTTAGCTACTTCTTCAGAATCTTTACCGATAAGTTTCTCGGGGGTGGGGGTAGAGGATTTCCCAGAATGAAGGAGGTTGTTGAAACCTGCCCAGAACTTCTTTGGGTTATTCTGGTGTTTGTCTTGGAGGTGACAGAAGTAGTTCTTTTATCCCGGTAATGTCTGATTTTGTAGAGTTTCTAAGCTGCTGAAATTTAATGCAATCTTGAGGTGCTTTCGTGGTTCGCCACTTGTCCCATGCCTGGTTTCTAAGCTTAATTTTTAACTTGGTTTCTTTGGTCAGCCAAGGTGCTATCCAGACCTTGGATCTGATGAGTCGGTTTGGAGCGTGAGACTCCAATATATTTAGAAATGTGTCGTTAAAGTATGTCACACTCTGATCAAGGGGAAGTGTTTTTAACATGGACCAGTTGCAGGATTTGAGTTCAGCTAGGAATTGTTCTGGGAGAAATTTCTTCTTATTTCTAACAAGTCTATATATAGGGGGATTAGTACAGGTCATTTTATGTTTCATGATGAAAGTGACAAGGTGGTCACTGAGGTCTTTGGGGAGGGTCCCGGTGGTATAATTTAGTGTATCTTTATTGGTAAGAATCCAGTCAATGGTGCTTTCTTTTTGATTAGCATTTCCAATTCTTGTTGGAGATATAATGTTTTGGGAGAAGCCATGTAAATTAATGGGCATAGGATTCATCTGGTCAGAGAACTGGTACCAGTCAATGTTAAAGTCGCCTAGTACAATGGTTTCTTGGGGGTAGTTCGTGGTTAACCAACTTAGGGTTAGCTCCAATGTTTCTAAGTTTTTCCCAGGTGGGATATATATTACAATAAGATTGATGCTTTTATGGTTGTTTAGGCATACCTTTAAAGGTATACCTTTATTGATAGGTTACAACACTCTTTTTCAGACTCGCTCACTTATTTTATATGACAGTACATGCAGAAATAGTATTCCAGACTTATTTTACCTTTATTAATGGATTACTACACTCTATTTCTGGCTCTCTGACTTATGTTATATAACAGTACATGCAGAGAATTTATTCAGGGCATTTTATATCTGTATTATTGGGCTACAACTCTTTTTTCATGCTCTCTCACATATATTATATAACAATACATGCAGAATAATTACTAACCTGCCTGGTGGCACAGCCGTAGCAGCCTATCTGCATAGGCTTGCTGATTCACAGCACGGACACCTGCAGCTGTGAAGTAAATGAAGGGATATCGAGACATACCTATCCATTATTTTGACTATAATAGCATGTCTTACATATTGCATTCCATGGCTACCTACTCAGAAGTGGGGCATCTTGCATATGATGGGCCTCCTGGATCCATTGGTTCAGTAGGTCCTGCTTCCATCTCTTCAGGTCTGCGTGGTGGTGACGGACCTGCTCACCAGTCCGAGGGACGCCTGTGACACTGGTGAGTTCATGAGCCAACCGGTTCCAAGCCTCTGCCTTATAATCCATCCATTGGAACTGGCCCTGCAGGAGTCGAGAATCATGACGATGGACTAAGAGCCAAACCATGTATTTTGACTCCTCAATGCCCCAGCGTTGCGCTCGAAAGTGAGTACCCTCTCCAGCACCAGACATTCTAACTGCAGATGGGAGCTACAGTCAGTTATGGTGAGTATTCCCACCTATGGAGCTTAAATATGCCGCATTTCCCACACTTTTTTGTGATTGGCCATTTCTGAAAATTCTCGGCTGACTGCAGACCTGCTTAGCAATGGTTAATCTACCATTTATAAGTATATGTATGTTAACAGTGGATGTTTACCCTAAAATGTCATGGCTTAGTGGTTCAGTACTTTGATTATGGTGCACAGTGTCCCAGGTTCAAAACTTGTCACTGCCTTTTATTTTACTACTGTCCAGACAGGCTAGGGGGTGTGGCTGTGTTTAGGCAACTTTGCTCAACATTGCTCCACGTTGCCCGATGTTGCCCGACTTTGCTTCATGTTGCCCTACGGTGCACTGGTTAGCACAGTGCTCAGCTCCATGCAAACTTATTGCGCTGGGTAAAGTGCTGCTTAGCTGTGGGCAACTAGATTGCGCTGGGTAAAGTGCTGCTTAGCTGTGGGCAACTAGAATGCACTGGGTAGAGTGCTGCTTAGCTGTGGGCAACTAAATTGCGCTGGGTAAAGCGCTGCTTAGATACGGGCATTTATATGTCAAGATCCTTCTTACATTTCTATATATACATTTTGTTCACTGATACATAGGCCATTTCAATGCTTTTTAGTAATATTTTAGTCATATATATGTCAGGAATTATTTCATATGCTAATTTAAAACATAAAATTGAGAGGGGAGTGGTGGGACTCGAACTGTGAATGCTTCCTCTTTGTGCGAAGGCTCTACCACTACGCTATTGCTTTTTGGATTGATTTGCATAAACATTTGTTGTTATGCTCTTCAATGTCGACATTGCTAACTCTAACTAAGCTATGGGTACACCCGCGCAAAATATGGGCAGCTATATCGGGAATTAGAAAAAAATTATATTTTACCTTTTATAACTCTACTGGGGGTTTACAATGTGAGGGAGTGTAGTGTTGGGTATGTTGACATTTGAGCGAACTCGCTTATGTGTGTTGACATTTCACAATTCAGACACTTGCAGGGGCGTGGACCTTAGGGCTTCTCGGCAGTCAGACATGCCCCCTGCCTTCCTGCACGGTCCGTGTTAGACTTGGAGTGGAGTCAGCGTGCCCTCATGAATATGCATGGCACTCTGATGTCAGACCGTTCAACTGCAGTTTCCGAGTAAGACTTATTTAGTCTTACACAGAGGTTTTGTGAATCCGGGGGATAGTGTACATTATTTGGAGTGATGATCAGAACCACCTGACATTTGGCATCCATTATGTAGTCTTTGGTGCATATGCTGTGAACAGTCTTCTGTAGAAAGATTAGATTGTAAAGGATTTTTGCATTTAGCTCAGTTACTTTGTAAGTTAGTACAGATGACTAACGCTCTGAATTCTTAATAAACTGCTTCCTGTGGCAAGGATGCAAGGTTTGAATCTTTCCACTTTCATTTACCTACTGTGTGACATTGAGCAAGTCACATAACCAGACAGTGCTTTGGAGCAATTGGGAATTTGGGCGAGGTTCCTCAATGGTCTCCAGGCCTGCATGCCTATTAACTATGATTCTGTTATCATTTGCCAGCAATTACCTGTTGCATAGCAAATGAAGTTCAGGAAATGTTATGGCAATATCACAAGAACATTTTTTTAATGCAATATATGGGATTTATTCTCCAAGCGCAGCAGGCACTGCATTGTAGATGAAACACTAAAATGCAAAGTTGTTTGCTAGCAGCAACCTGTGCATTAGTAATAGCTTTCTTTTAATGTAGAATTAGTCAAATGACTTTTATTTCTGCAGAGATTTTGCATGTTGACTTAACATATGTTATCCGGTGGTTAATATTTCTTAAGCTCTCATGAATACTTTCCATTTTAAACTGTGCTACACTTGGCTGGATCTTATGATATGATGCTAGTGATCTTTATACAATTTCATGTAATTATCTAAAGCTACCAATACAGTACATGTAATTTATTTCTTTGCAACAATAAAGAGTATATACAGTCAACAAAACGGCTATAACTGCTGGTGGGGGCTCTCTGGGGATGAAATTCTCTTATTCTCTAATCATTTGATAATTTTACACAGTCTTTAGTCTGGATTTGCAAGACTAGTGTGCATGCGTGTAAGAATTTTCTTCTTTCCTTTATCTTTTTGTTGTTGTTGTTAACCAGGTTAGTCCCACTTAAGCTGGAATACTTTGGCTACTGTGTGTTTTTGTGAAACTAATTTGAAATATGTGTCTTTGGTCATTATTATAGTTATTAATCCTTTGAGACAGAATATGAGAAGAATGCTCAGTGTAGCTATAACTGCTGGGTTTGGGGGATAGCAGTGATTAAAACTGACTCTGCTAAGCTGGTAAAGATAAAAAAAAATCATTAGTCTGTCCTTGCAGAGTTAGTGTGCATGTGTGTAAAGCAAACTGGAACACTGTGATGTGTATATACTCGATAAAGAGTCATAATTGTTGACCACGGATACTGGTGGCTTACAATGATAGCAGTTTGCTTGGCCTTCTATTGTTAAAATATTCTGAAATGGGTACATTTGTCATTATTGGTTCATATGTTTTGTTTCACTGCTTACTGCAAAAAAATGTTCAAAACTACAAATTTAAAACACACTCTAACAAATGTTACTGTGATAAGCAATAAATATAATTTAAAACAATCAAGAAAATGAATCAAAGAGCACATGCACTTATACATGGCACTAAACGTGTGTGGGTGAACCATGTTTTGAAAATAGCCTGGATCCAAGGTACACTTAATATACCATTGACCAAAATGCATTTCCAATGGATGTAAATTTCAAGGGAAGAGAAGTTTACTGTTGCTCTTACTAAGTCTGGTTTCAATGAGAGACTGTCTCGTTTTGTTTTCTGTTTCGTTTAGAAAATGACCTTCACTGTTTGCGCTATAGAATTTTAAATAAAAGTTTTAAATTAAATCCAAATCTCTATAATCATTGTAAAAGTAAAGATGAAAATAGTATGCACACTGACAGGTTTGAAAAGTATTTATGGCAATGGTGGGAGAGATACAAGTAATGCGACACTGGAATGGCTATGGAGAAGGGGGTCCTGATCCACTACTCTGCCTAGGGCCCCATCTGAACATGACTCAGCTCTGCTTCTTTCACCCACATGCACCATCTTACTAATGCATGGTAACCCTACCTCTGCCCTTATCCCAACCCTACCTTAGAAAAAAATATTTCCGTAACATTACCACTACACAAGACACTCAGACACTCACCACACATAGCAACACAAACACACACACCACTAACTCTGTCCCTTCCCTAACCCTTACTTTAACACTGACTTGCAAACACTAATGCAGAATCTTTCAATATATCCAAAAGTTAGGGCATTCAGATCGAAAACTCAGACCTACCTTACCCATACACACTCAATCGTCCTTCATTTGACATTTTCAGAACTTGATAATGAGTGCTCTTAACATATTTTCCAAGTACTTCATTCTGCTGATGAACTGACAGTTCAAGACAGTGAAGTGAATTAACACACACACACACACACACACACACACACACACACACACACACACACACACACACGCACACATGCACGCACTATATATGTATGTGTGTACATCTATATCTATCATATATATACTCCACAATACCAAAGAACGGTGCCCGATGAAAAAAGGTGCTCGGAACTGCTCAAATGTGAATCCACACAATATTCCAGCACTCGAATAAGCAATCCTCAGGGCTAAATAACCACAGAATACCAGAAAGCAGCGCGCAAAGAGGTTTAATGCAGGCAGGTTCAGCCACTTGTTCCACTAACCAGGTTTCGTCACATGGCATTATCAGTGCGTTACCATGAAGGGAAAAAAACTTATTTGAATACATAAACTTTAAAGTGATGGTCCAGGGACACACACACAGATTGCTTTTTCTAATTTTTTTTCTATATCTATTTATATAAACTGCAAGAAAAGCCCAGCCAAGCTAGAATTTTAATTGTATGATACCTTAAACCTCATGTAATGGAGGCCCATAGGATATATGCAAATGACCCCTTAAGGACATCAACTGTTTCAGCTACATGGCTTGGGCATTCAGAAGTCATGTTGTTGAAAGACTTGACATCCTTAAGGGGTCATTTGCATGTATCCCAATGGCCTCCATTATATGAGGTTTAAGGTATCACACACACAAAACTCTCACGTGGATGTTTTTTTCTTTCAGATTTTACTGAATGGTTTGTCTGTGTGACCTTTTTCACCCTTTGGTTTGTTTTATATATATATATATATATATATATATATATATATATATATATATCTATGGATCACCTTTAACACACCGAACATTCAGTACACCGACAACAAAGATTTCACGCCTACTTCACAGACGTGTAATACGCTGACACCACACATTACCGACACCTGATTGACCGACAATGAAGAGAGCTACGTTTAAAAGTATAGGTGTACCGTATTCACCATCCAAAACCCATGAGTTGACAATGGCAGACATAGCATTACTAGGACCAGGACTAAATGGGAATATTTACCCTGTTGTAAAGTCCCAAAGGGGGAAAGAAATGTTAGAAATTGAAGGCTACCTATACCATCTAGAGCATACGAGATGTAACAAGCATTACTGGGGATGTAAAGAAAAGCCAAGCACGCATTGTAAGGGTAGAGCAGTAACCCTTAAGAGTACAGATGGAGAAGAAATAGTAAAAACAGTTGCCCATCACCACAGTGCGGATCCAAGTGAGACTGAACGATATACAGTCACAAATGAGGTATAGGTGGGTGCCCATTATAGTAAAGACATGCCGTGCTCTATTGTGGAAGATGCATTAGCATCTACATCCATGGCTGCTGTCCCCAATATATCAGATAGGAAGGCTCTGTTGCAGACTATAGGTAGGGTTTGCAGGAAATGTCATTTAACCCCAGGAAGGCGTGAAGTCACATTAATGAATGTAGTTAGCAGTACTTACAAATTGAAGGAAGGCTGCTTCATTGCTAAGTGCATGGCTGATACCCCAACTGACACCATTGTTTATGCATTCACCACTGTCAGTAACTTGTATGACCTTAGCCGAGCCACAATCTGGATGATGGACAGCACATTCTTTCAAAAAGGTGTTGCATGCAGGTAGCTGTATAGCATACACAGGTTGTTAAAGAGTGGGTCTTACAGCAAAGTTGTACCCCTATTCTATGCTATCATGAGCAAGAAATCATTGAAATGTTACAATTACCTCTGGCATGCTTTGTTTGCTCTATTGTTGGAAAACAGCTTTGAATGCAATGTTAAGTACATTCTCTGCAATTTTGAGATAGCTGCCTTAAAGAGTGTTAGAGTAAACTTCTCCGATGTCCAGTCCAAAGGGTGTTTATTTCACTTTGGACAGAAGGTTTCAACTGTCCATTAAGTCACTGGTTGAGCTAGCCTTTCTACATGAGGAAGAAGTGATTGACACATTTGAATTGGTAAAGAGTACTATCCCTAATGAAGGACGTGAACTTGTAAAATATTTCTCTGACTATTATGTCCATGGGAAACTGCAGAAGTTTCATACTAGAACTACCACGTCTATGAGGTTTCCTCCACTGTTCCCTGTAAAGTTTTGGAACATAGCCCAACGAAATGATTTGTTTTTGCCACAAACTCAGAATTCGGTGGAAGCGTGGCACCGCAGACTGAAGTGTTTACTGGGTAGTCGTGCCACAGATCTGGATGTCATCATGCATGATTTAAGTAGGGAACAAGACCACATAGATGAATTAAGAGTAAGAATGGCAACTGGTGTGCCTCCGTCGCCTAAAAAGCGCAGGGTGTTACAAAGACTTAATCAGTTTCAGCAGGTAATTTAGAATAAAGCTGAGTATTCATCCCTAGAGTTTGTTCAGAGCATAGCTCGATTATTGAAAATGTAATGTGGAGAAGTGACTTTGTGTGCATTTCACGAAATGGTTATAACATTTGTGCATTGTATTATTATCCTACATTAACTGCTGTTTAACGCTCAGTTACTATAATGTAATGTTTGGACTATGCGGTGTATTTGGTTTCACATACAAAAGTGAGAACGACCTAGTACGGCTGGTACGCATTTCTGTTGGAGGAAGCTGTTCTCGCATTTACTGCCTCTGGGACTTGGATATGTTGCAATATAATTTATTTGTTCTCCACTCATTATTTTGGACCTCTTAGTGTGATTTGAAGACGTTGTTGGCCTATTTCATGCATGATCACTACTTTCTATTAGTTAATGATGGCACTTTCATGTGGGTTTATGTACAACTGCTGTGTTCCTCATTCTCAAATGGACAATTACACATTCATTTGTCACTGAATTTAATGTCGGTGTATGGTAGTTCGGTTTATTGCACTGTCGGTGAGTGGGAATGTCGGTGAAGTGGTCGTGGGATCTTTGTTGTCAGTGTACTGAACATTTGGTGTGTTAAAGGTGATCTATATATATATATATATATATATATATATATATATATATATATATGTGTGTGTGTGTGTGTGTGTGTGTGTGTGTGTGTGTGTGTGTGTGCAGATATGTATATATATATATATATATATATATATATATATATATATGGGTCAACTTTTAAAGCTCAGCATTTCAAAACTTCATATTTCTTATGATCGAGACCATAAGATCGATGTTTTGAAATTTCAAACTCTTTAAATGGAGATCACCATACAGCACAGAACAGGAAATTTACTGTTTTCCTCACTGTAGTGCGATCTCAGAGTTGGTATATTTAATTAGCAGGTGGTGTGGAGGGTGCAGGGGTTGTTTTTATATTTTTTTCAAAGCTTTGAAGTTTCAAAACTTCAATCTTATGGTCTCAACCATAAGAAATATATATATATATATATATATATATATACATACATACATACATACACACGCACACACATGCACTTACACACAGACACACACACACACACACACGTATATCTGTGTGTGTGTGTGTGTGTGTGTGTGTGTGTGTGTGTGTGTGTGTGTATATATATATATATATATATATACACACACACAAACACATGTATATATAATGCTGAATGCTGGACAAGGTGGGTATTATCAAGAAATAATGAACGACCCAGGGTTGTTCTGTAGCCTAACAGTACAAAGATCCACACCAAGAAGGTTCATTATAATGCTCTTGTTCTCCAATTAGAACATCTGTGTTATTTATTTTGGTTTTCTAGAATTAAAGGAAATTGATTATTTCTTGATTTTTTTTTTTTTTTTTTTTTTAGAAAAAGTACTCCATTTCGTTGTTTACTTATAGTGGAATAAATATTTCTCATATTGTATTTTTAGAAATGGCTAGATAATAAGCAAATAGTAAAGGTTTCTAACTAAAACATTTATTTTTTATTGATCGACTGACTGACTGACTAATTCATTGAGTCTATACCCATTCATCATCTCAAACTATCTAGCTGGGAAGATTCATATTTAGTGGAGTCCCAGGAAGGAAATCTCAAATCACAATGCAGTGTGGTACATGAACAGCATATAATACTTAACCAGACTTAAACTGCACAACTGTCATTAGAATTTTATCTATATGTAAGCTGCATGCCAGATTGGTTAAGTTTAATAGACATATAACAATATTTGGAAAGTGAACATTACTGATATGATTACAATACAAGTAAGATCAACAGAAGTACCATCATATGATAAATTATCAAGCTGAATTTTCAGACATTGTATTGGTAGCACTTCCAGCATTCAGGCATTTTATTGTTTTGCTAGTGGTTGTAATAGTTTACCATATTGCCAAACATATAATGTAATCTTCTACTGTCATTTATTTATGTTATTTATTTATTATTATTTGTGTAATGCATTTGATTACTTGGAAAATCTGACTGGGGATTAAAAGTCCTGTTTAGTGGGGGCCCTGGGAGAAAAACTCCAATAAAATATATACACATAAGATACATACAGTATACAGAGATTGCAAACATCTCTGATAAGACAAAAAAAGTACAATAAGATCGATATTTACATACAATGTATACGGTTCATTCATATTGCAATATGCAATATATAGAGTGTCATTCTCATTAGGTTAAACCACTAACAGCGATGGATCTTTGTGTGCATTCAGCACTTTGATTTACAAAAGGAGAACAATAAAATCATATATTCACATATAATATACAAGGCTGCATTCATGTTGCAATATGTAGAATTACTTCTCATTATAACAATTAACATTGGTGGATATCTGTAAACAGACTTCACCTTTAGATTCATGAAATCAGCTGTACGAAGAATATTCTGTAATAATGGAGCAGAGGATGTCGATAATTATAATAATACATTTGTGCCCATAAGAATTAGTTTGCAATTGTTTTGTGAGGGGTAAAGTGGATTTTCATCCATATGAAAATGTTGAAGGAAGTATGAAAGATGTTACCTGTAATAAAGAGGTGTAAGGTGGGGTGTTACCTGAAGAAATGCAAGAGTGCAGCCAGCAGTCTGCTGCATGTTTTTTTTTTTATTCCTTATATATAACTTTATTGAAAATTAGTGAACCAAACATCAACATAAATACATCAAACACATATTAAAAATGGTAACCATGATAACAATATCATAATGACATGGAATAATGAGCTGGCTTATTTACATTAAAACACTGAAAGAAAATTTATGCAAAAATATACTCCAGAGCTCTGCCCATTTACTCATGTCTATTTTGTTATTAGATATGTTTTTCACTTATACTGAGACACTTGAAATAATGCTGTATTAATCACCTTATAACACTTTTATTTCAATAACATTCAGCAAATGCAGTTCTAACCCATGCTAATATAGGGGTATCTAACAATAAGTCTATTGAATATATCCCAAAGATCCAGAATTGAACATCAGTGATGGGGGGAGGGTTTGCTTGCAAAGTGCCCACACAACACAACTGATAATAGTACTCCATATTCCTTGTGCCATGGGACACTCCCAGATTAAGTGATAATAATGAGCTCCAGTACTGCCAGCACCTATTGTTAGAGAACAGTCCATTATTATAGAGGGAAATAGGTGTATCTTGCAATGTGTATAATAAATTAAAGGCACCAAAACTATAAAAAGCCGGTACATAAAACCAAGAATTTTATTATAGAAAAAAACACCTTCAGTAAGCACTTCCATCTCTTCAAACAACTGAGACTTCATCAGACTAAAGATGCATGATTAAAAACTCCTTAAATATTTAAAATCTCATCATGTGCTTAATTGCCAATTAATGTTTTAACCCTTTTCTTTTTAAATAAGCTACAAAATATTCTCGATTATTCAAACCAGGAGGGTAACATGGATGTTCAGTGAAGTAAGTTATCTTAGAAATCAGGGAAGGATGGACACTAACAAGTCTATGAAAAGGGATTTTAGAACATCTATGCAGATTCAGAATAGTACTGATGCTACAGCCATTAAAAATATTATAAGCAACAATTGGAAGATTTTTAGTGGTAGTTCTCAGATCATTAATGTAGTAGTTGACTGTCCTTTATTACTTCCAAGAGAAATTAAGCATGCCAAAAGTTATAAAAGGGACATGGTTAAATGCCTGAACTGCAATCTGTGTGATTTGCTGTACACTGATTCCAATGAAATTACTATCAATATATATAATATAAAGATCAAAGGATGTTTTACTTGTAAGTCCAAACCTGTGGCTTACCTGTTTTTTTTTTTTTGTTTTTTTTTTGTGTTTCATGTATGGCATTTTATCTGGGATGTATTGTGAGAGAATTATATATATATATAAAGAATATATGAACGCAAATATGCAGTACAGGCAGAAGACGAAAAGAATGCCTTGGGAAGATATTTTAAAAATGAGAAATGTAAGGCTGTTTTCAAGTTCTTATTACTGGATTATATAAAAAATCCAGAGAAAATGTTTAATGCTGAGGATAAATTGAGGTGGTTGGAATACTCATGGCACGTCATATTAAATGAATGTTACCCTCCTGGTTTGAATAACTGAGAAGATTTTGTAGCTTATTTAAAAAGAAAAGGAATAAAACATTAATTGGCAATTAAGCATGTGATGAGATTTTAAGTATTTAAGGAGCTTTTAATTATGCATCTTTAGTCAGATGAAGTCTCAGTTTTAAGAGATGAAAGCACTTACTGAAGGTGTTTTTTCTATAATAAAGTTCTTGGTTTTATGCACCAACTTTTTATTATTCTGCTATTTGAGTTAGTCTGGTTTATACTGTTCAGTGATAATAACACCAAAACTAGTTAACTGTGACCAAGTTTTTTTTTTTCTGGATAAGTTTTAAAACTCTCTGCCACTCTCTTGCAGAGATACTCTCACTAAGTAGACAATTCTATTTAAACAGTAAATTTTGCAATGGGGACAGTGAGGCAAGTTGCAAGCATTGGTATAAATAGCCCACTTTGGAATATAAATTGTCATTTTGCCCATCAGGTTTAATGATTCTGAGTAAATTTCCACTCTTGGATTGTTCCTTTTTCCCAAAGTCCAACTCTATGAGACATGATCGCATTTGATAAAATTACCACACGAAAGGGGATAAAGGGGGCTACAAAACCTTAAACTGCTACCAGCTATATGGGACATTTGAGACAGTGGTTATTAAATCAGAAATGAGGGAAGTATTTCACTAAACCATGTGTCTGTCAATCTTACTGACAGAGTTGTTCCAAACAAATGAGCTAGCAAAATTTCTAGTGAGTATTTTTTGATTTCTAAGGACTGGCCTGTGACAAAAAGCGATACTGGCAGCATAGCTATCTAGAATTTTGTAAATAATTATATGTCATTTGTGAATATCAACATGATTTATATAAGATTCTTATGTTACAACTGTATTAGAACTGTATGTCATGTGTATATCAAACTGGTACAGAAGTGTTGTTGAAAAGGTTTTTGCAGAGTGCTTAAAATGTAACCACAGTGTGCCCTACTGGAAAAGAACAGAAATGTACAAGCACTATTGTAACTGTTTAAATGTATAGATTTTAACATGAGAAACAGGGATACAGGAGGTTAACCTCAGTCTAGTAAATTTCAGAAAAATAGCTGAAATTAAATGACTTTATGGTAGCTAGAGACAGAATGTCTACACTAGGGAGCTCTCTCTATTGTCTTTAAAGTGAACTAATTACTGGTTTTGAATGTGAAGAAATGCAATTGTTTTATGACTTCCATAGTACTATCGTGTTGACATAATAATTAAAAACTATTGTTTTCCTTCTATTGCAGCTGAGGTCTGTAAAGCCTGCTAGCTTGTCCAAAGTATGTAAAACAGGTTGTATATTTGGTCAGCTGTATTACATATTCATCTGCAAACCAGTTAGTGAGAGGGCAGAATGTACTTTTAGTGCAATGTAGGCTAATGCATGTTCTGCTTGTATATATCTTTTGAAGGCTGACACAGCCAAAATGAAAATAATAGGTGAAAGCAGGCAACCTTGGTTGAGTGCCACATACCATGGTGTTGGGTGGTGAAAGTATCCCATTAGTAAGAACCCTTGCAGGGGAAATTCTATATAATAGCTTGACTTAAACAAACTCATGCAGGAGTTTATAATAATTTAAAACTTCCAATATAAAGAGCCATTGGACAGAGTCAAAGGCTTTCTGACAGTCAGTAAGTAATGCTGCCGTGGGCTTATTTTCCATTTGGTACATTTTTCCTCTATATCAAGCCAAGTTCTAATTGCATCCTGCTCCCCCAACTTACCTTTGACAAAACCAAGCTGATTGGTACCAGGCAAGTCACCACTTTCTCAAGTCCTATGACCAGAGTTTTGCAAAGAATTTTAAATTAGTACTGAGAAGAGAAATGGGTTTATAATTCTATGCCTCTGAGTTTTCTTTCTGTAGTTTCAGAAACATTAAAACTTTAGCTTGAGCCATATTTTAGGGAAAACTCTGCAGTGATAAATCCTTATATGGCACAGGTTATACAAAGGGAGAAAGAGATTATGTTAAGCTTTATAGAATTTAATGGACAGACCATCAGGTCTGTGGGCTTTTCCATTTATTTGGGATTTAATCCCTGCTGTTATCTTTTGTATGGGTATGGGTGCCTTAAGAGATGTATAAGATCAGACACAACATTGGGGTGGAGAAGTCAGAAAAAGAGGGAGGACTAATATAGGGGTATAGCTAATGGTAACAACAATGGACATATTCTTTACTAATGACTGAATTTATTACAATAGGGTCTGAAAACATTGTTCCCTTTGTGTTTTTAATAGTGTTGACTCTCAAATATCCTGTGTGCAATATATCTCAGAGTTAATGCTATTAGGGTGCATATTCTATGCATTTCCATGCAATCACTTTATTACAGGTGATGCCCCTGGTCCAGTAGCATAACTTACATAAGTCCCATTTTTGCATGAATTTTGATATCTTATGTAAAGCTTTTAATTTCCCTCAGTGTTCCCTAGGACCACCCTCTCTCTTTTTTCGGACTTCTCCACCCTCAATGTTGTGCATCTACTTTGCTTGTATGCAACTTCCAATTTATACTCCAACTCTCTAAAATGCTTGATGTAGGGGACCATTTGTTTTAAATTATTGTATAGTGCAGTGCTATAGTCTGGTGTGATCTTTACTCCATGGCTAGCAAGCTGCAAGTTCTGAGAATCAATTCTCTGTCATTAAAGTCAATACATTTAAATATGAAATCTCTGGGAAAATTGTTGTTATGTCCTATGTGGTTGAGTCTATGTGCCTGCTCAATGATTGGGGTTACATGGATATCTCCTGTTTAATAAAAAAACAGGTTCTCCTCCTTTGAACCCCCCCCCCCCCATAAATGGATTATTCTTAAATTGTTGCAACTGCCTTGATTTTCAATATTGTCAGTCTTTAGCTCCATTTTCTGTGCATTCAGTTCTAGCTCTTTGCATTTTGATGTTTGTTGTTGGAAGGAAACCACTGATCAGACAAATCAATCTGTTGCTGAGTAAATACATTTTTTAGTTTTGTAAGCTTGTTCTCGTGGCATGAAGACATAGTTCTAATTTGCTGTATGTCTACTGAAGTGGATTTTAGCAACTCAGCATCTGTATAACTG
This sequence comes from Protopterus annectens, assembly GCF_019279795.1. Taxonomy (NCBI): domain Eukaryota; kingdom Metazoa; phylum Chordata; order Ceratodontiformes; family Protopteridae; genus Protopterus; species Protopterus annectens. The sequence continues at coordinate 1,392,632,947 of NC_056731.1, forward strand.
ATTTAATTGCTTTGAGTCCTGTTAACTCACTCTTACTGGAGGCCATCCTTACATATACACTAGGCCAGATTTGCACAGAGAAAATCTTGGGTCCAAGCTATACACTAGCTGGATGAAATATACTGGTGTCTTGTAATATGTACTCATGAAACTATAAACTGATAACGCAGCTAGTAATTTGCAACATTCTGTATTGTGGGCACATAAAATTATCCCAAAGGCGGACATCAGTGACTAAGAACCACACTTAGACATTCTCCTTCATGTGCATTCTTATGAATGCTGCTAGATGTTTATTGTGTGTGGTTTAAATGACTTTAGATTGTCAATTTATCTGCTAGAGAAAAGGCTGGAGCTCCACTTTTTGAGGGAATGATTTCAATACAGGGAAATTTCAGCTGTGTTGTTTGATTTGGTTATTAGTAGTTGATGTTTCTATGTTGAGTGCAGAATTCTACTAGTACAGTAGCACATGATCACAGCCTTTAGATAGTGATAATGTTCTGGTTAGTGAACAAGATTATGAATAGTCACTAGCTGTGAGAAAGTTAGGTCATGTGGTAGATCTGTCCAGTTTAACTGTTTCAGAGCCAGGCAGTGCTGTGTCCTATGAGGTAAATTAGCTGTAAAACCAGCAACATTGTTATTAGTATTACTCTAGTTGAACTTTCTGTGTAGTTTGTAGATTTGTGAAAATGGAAGAGGCATACAGGAGATGAGTTGAGGCAATGTGCTTTCTGGCATTATCTGTTAATTATGGTTTTATCCTAAAAAGAGCACAGAGTGTCGGTGTGCCTTTTCTAACTGCCTGTTTTATACCAAGGTCAAATTTCATGTTTTCATCTATGATTATGCTTAGACGTTTGGTATGAGTTGTGATGTCCCTCCTCTGGGCCAGTGATGGAGTCCCAATCCTTACCACAGACACTGGTGAGGGACATTCACTTGGAACAAAAATAGACACACACAGTATTTCCAGATGCAGCTGTCTCAAGCAAAATTTCCCTTAAGAGCACACAGGGAACACACTCCCATCCTGGGGCTGGGTCCCCTCCCCCTCTCTCTCTCCAGGCCCCAAAGTAAGACTACACACTGACCACAGCTGTAGAGTTGAGTCCTCAGCTGAGTGCTTCAAGCCAAGTCCTTCACCACCCTCTCTGAAACCAGTGCTCTGTGACACACACACTCTTTGAGATTTGATTTTCCTCCAAGTAGCTGACACATGCACCCTTTGAGATTTGATTTCTACACACACACACACACACACACACACACACACACACACACACACACACACACACACACCTGGGAAAGACTGGCACAGATTTATTGACTTTGACCCCTCTGCCCTGTCTATAGGGTAGATACTGCCACCAGAACACTCCAAAGCCAGCTACTCTAAGGTTCTTACAAGGGTCTCCAATTATACTGAGTAAAATTAATACTAATACAAATGGTAGTGTTTGACCAATGCAGCAAGGCTTTTAAGAGCAGCCAGTGTCACCAAATAAATATAAGTACTCTCAAAGGTGAAATATTCTCTAAAATACCAGCCACAATGAAAAGTTTAAATATATTTAATAATAAATAAAAAAGAACATAAAAATGCTAAATATCTATTTACAATAAACACCAGAGTTTCAATCACAGGAAATATTAAAAATAACACAGATGGATAAATTCACAGAGATACAGAAAAATAGTACTTAACTAATCTCACTATATTTTCCTGCCTGATCTAAAGAATTACTATTCTCTGGTTACTTACTAAAGCAAGGCAAGATGAAGTAGGTGAGTGGCCTTGTCAGGTCCAAAACAGTGTGCAAAACATCATTTCAGTTCTGGATTACAGAATGACATCACATACATCTGGTCACCTAACTTCTGGTTCCCACACTACCCTCTTTATTAGCAACTGAACCAGAATCTAGCACATATGTGCTACAATACACATAGATGTGTTATAACATCTGGAATCTATAAAACCATTTCAAAAACTTCCACATTTCCAGGGTAGCAATTAGTTCACCCCTAAGGACAGTGCAGTAGGATTCCTAGTCCTGGTTTTCACAGACATTTTGATTCTGGCTGAAATCACAACTGTAAAATACAATCTTTATGGCCTAAACCAGGTAATTTAATTTCAGACGATTTTTCAAAGTTAGCTGGACTGAGATTAACCTCTTCTCTTCCAGTATCCTCTGCTACAATATATTCATTTCAACAGTTACAGTACAGACTGACATACAGGTGTATTTCTTTTCTGTCCAGCAGCACCCATTGTTGGTACATTTTTAACACAAGCAGCTTTACAAATATATTTTTCAACATAAGCATCTGTACAAATTGGTTTTATATACAAATGACTTATAATTCTTTACACAACTCTAGCTAACTATGCTGGCATATGTTACATGTCCACTGCCCTACTTCTCCTGGCACAGCTGGCAATACCTCACATCATCACATCTCACCCCTTTGAAGACTTAAGTTAGTTTTTCAAGTGACCCTGGAAAACATTGCTTGAAAAGAATGAGTCTGTCTGGAAATACATTAATCCATACCCTGTCTTGAGAGCCCACCTGCCTTGACATTACTGACCCCACTATGGTACTGCACTGTCATATCATATGCCTGCAACCCTAGACTCCACCTTAATAACTTGGCATTTTGCTGACTGCCTCAATGCAGCCATGTTAAGGGATTGTGGTCTGTAACTACAGTGAATTTCCTTCCATACAGATAGGGTTGAAATTTTTGCAGTGCCCATATTACGGCTAGACATTTTTTTCTACTGCTGCTTAACATTCCTCCCTAGGAAGGAATCTACAGCTGAGATTTACAACTAAGTGCTCTTCTCCCTCTGAGGAAACCTGGCTGAGTACAGGCCACACCCCATGGTTTGAAGCATCCACCTGCACAACAAATTATTTGCTGTAATCTGGACTGGTTAAGACAGGGGTCCTCCCAACCCCCCATTTGATCATTTGGAATACCATTTGAAATACCTGCTCTCAGGCTGGGGTCCACACTACCTTATCTGGCATGTTTTCCTCATCAAGTATGTGAGAGGCACAGCTATTGTACTATAATTGGAAACAAACTTTCTATAGTACCCTGCTGTCCCCAAAAATGCCCTCACATGCTTTTTGCTAATAGGAGCAAACCACACCTGAACAGCTTCCACTGTGTCAGGTTCTGGCCTGATCATACCACTCCCCACTCTTTGTCCCAGGTAGGAGACCTCTGCCATATCCACCTGACACCTACTTGGCTTAATGGCCAAGCCTGTCCTTTGCAGTCTGCTCGGGACATCCCTGACATCCTGAATGTGCTCTTGCCAGAATGGTTGTAAATAGCAATATCATCCAAGTAGGCAAGGACATAACTTCATGCTCCTGTTAGGATATGATCTACCAACCTCTGGAAGGTTGTTGGGGCATTTTCCATCACAAGGGTACCTTTGTGAACTCATATAATCCCAAAGGAGTCAAAAAGGCTGACCTCCCTCTGGTGGTGGGAGTCAAGGGCACCTATCAGTAGCCCTTGGTCAGATCAATAGTGGTCAGATACCTAGCTCCACCCAGCTGCTCTAAGGCTTCATCTGTCCTAGGCATGGGGTATGCATCTTACTCTATATGACTATTTAGTTTTCTGTAGACCAGACAGAACCTGGTGCTTTCATCCTTCTTTGGTACCAGCACCACTGGGGAGGCCCAGGGACTTCTGGACTCCTGGATTACCCCCAGTTCCAACATTTCCTATATTTCCTCCCTCAGAGTCTGGCTGGCTTGCTCAGGCACCCTGAAAGAGACCTGATTGATAGGCCTTTGGGATCCTGTATCCACATGGTGCTACACCAGGTGGGTACACCCAGGTTTCCCAATGAACATGCCCCCAAACTTCTGTAACACTGCTCAGATTTCTCAAACCTAGGTAGGGGATAGCCGCCTGGACATTGCTACCTCTTCCACTGAGGTGTCAGTCCAAATCTCTCTGAGAAGATCAGTCACCAGATCCCCCTCAGACTCCTCCTGCTCTCCACTGGAAATACTCAGCACCAGGGCCTCCCTATCATGGTAAGGCTTCATCATGTTAACATGGTACAATTTGTGCCTCTGCCTCCTGCCTAGCAGGTTTATCACATAGTTAACATCACTGACCTTCATTACCACTTTGAAGGGTCCCTACCAATCTGCCTCCTGCTTACTGTGTCTGACAGCAATGAGCATTATAACCTGCTGTCCCACAGCATACTCTCAGGCTAGAGCATTCCTGTCATACCAGACCTTTTTCTGCTGTTGGGGTCCTGCCAGGTTACACATCCACTGCCCTACTTCTCCTGGCATAGCTGACAATACCTCACATCATCACATGGGTAACAAGTTCAGTTTTGTTTTACTGTTTAATAAGGTTATGTTCAAATAATGTTTTATGCAGTCAACTCTTCTGGAGTAAATAAAATTAATTTACATTTTTTGAGATTAGAAGTAGTTGAGAGACCATTAGCACTTATGTCCATTTGCACTTTGTGCACAGTTGTGCCACTAGGCTGTTTTGGATAGTATCTTTCCAAAAACAGATCATTGTACTGATACTCCTGGATACCATGCTGTTTAGATATGAACAAATATATGGACTGTATTCTGTTGCATTTGCATATGTATGTGTTAATCTTTTATTTTCTTTTTATTGAACATGAGTTATCCTCCATCAGAATATGATGTACAAGTTTATTGTTTTTTCTGTAACTCTTTTATGGAGTGTCTCAATATACATCATATTTTTCACTTGAGGTTTTATAGTTGGTACATTAAAACACAAAGGGCCAGATTCACGAAGGCTTGCACGGAGTCTAAGAGTAGAGTAAGACTCCAGACAGCCAATATGTCTGCCGAGCGATCCAGGAACAGCCGGCAGGGGCGTGCATGAGAGCTCCTAAAACGCCTCTTGCACGGACAGTGTTAGGTTATGCAAATGACCTCATTTGCTGCTGAAAGCTATGCAAATGAGTTAAATTTGTGATCCAGGAAACATTAACCTGTCTGAGTAAGAGTAGTGTTATTTGCAGAAATGTACTCGGTTGGTAACTGAGTACCGTTCTGGAAATAGCAAAACGGAGCAATGACAGCTCTAAATAAAGGATGCATCCAGTTGAGGAAGCATGCCAATGGTCAAATATAAGGCCATTGGCATTTATATGTGTTGCAAAATAATAAAAAATATTTTCCCCCCATCTCCATGTTTAAGCGTAGTGCAGTGCCGCGCAAATGTGCAGTGCTCTAAAAACCAGAAAAAAAAAAAAGCCAAAAATAGGCATTTTATTAAAAATATCCATCTGCCATGCAAGTGAATGGCAGGCTGAAGACAACATGGCTACTGAGTAGTGGTTGCTAAGGGGGGAAGCTCAGTGTGAGAGATGTAACCAAGTATTAGTAGGCAATCCTTTGCAAATGAGTATAAGGATAGTGAATCCCAATTTTCCCTGCCATGTGAACCATGTCCCTAGAGTGTAAGAGGAGGATTAGGGGAGTAACAGAGTAGAAGATAGGTGACATCATGAGGGTGGTATGTATCAAAGACTGTAAGCTTATTGGAGCAGAGTGGCATGTGTTTGCTGTGAGTTACTCAGGACTGGAAGAGGTGTGTCTACAGCTGTCTGAACTGAAACCCAGAAACAGAAGGCGTATGCTGTGGCTACAACCAAAGTTTCTTGCAAAGAGGCTTACACTGTGTGCGCGCGCGTGTGTGTGCTTGTAAACCCATCTAAGCCTGTGTGCCCATGTAAGCCTGTGTAAGGCTGTCTAAGCCTGTGTGCACGGATGTGCACCCGCCTAAGCCTGTGTAAGCCTGTGTAAGGCTGTGTGTGTGCATGTGCACTCGTGTGCGCGTGTTTACGCTTGTTTGCATGGCGCCGCCCCCTGTGGAAACAGAAAGGGAAAAGGAAGGAAAAGTAGTAGTAGGAAGTTAACCAAGGAGAACTAGCAGAGCTGCCAGGTGAAATCAATCAGAATCAGCCAAATACACAGGCAGTACACTAGCCCAGCCCAGCACTTAAAACTCTGCAAACAACATTCCTCCATGTTTTACTCAGAAACACTGCAACACTGCAGTATACAAAGATAAGTGAAAACTTAAAAAGCTTAACTGAGAAAAAAATGTTAGGGGCTGCCATTGCTATTATAAGGCAACATGTGCAAGATGCTGAGGGTGGTGCCATTGCGGATGTTGCTGAGCAACCCACAGTGAGGAGACGGAGAAGAGTGTACAGACCCAGGGTAACCTACCAGGGGCTACATGAGCTGGAGATAGTGGAGTGTTATAGAGTGGACAGAGAGCTCCTGCCCAAATTGTTGAGCTGTGCAGACCACGCCTCACACACAGAACCAACAGAGGGGAACCCATCCCAGTGGAAACCAAGGTATGATGTGTTGGCCTAAGAATACTAGCAACAGGTACCTTCCAGAGACCAACTGGTGATATGATGGGGATTTCACAGGCATCAGCATCCAGGGTACTGCACCAGGTCCTGAATGCCATGTCAGCACATGTCGGTGATCATGTATATTTCCCCAATTCCATGAGGTATTGGCCAGTAATATGTGTCTCTTCCAGCAAATAGCAGAATACCCTGAGGTAGTGGGTGCAATTGACTGCACGCACATACACATCAAAGCACCAGCCGGTGAGTGGGGTAGGGCCTACATCAACTGCAAGGGCTTCCACTCCATCAACTGCCAGGTCGTGTGCGATGCCCAGGGCATAATACTGAATGTGTGTGCTGGCTGCCCTGGAAGCTACCACAATTCCCATATCTGGCATCTGACGCAGCTGTACCAGACATTTGCCAATGGGGACATCCCTGATGGTGACTTAGTGGGGGATGCTGGATACGCACTGGATCCGAGGCTGATGACACCCATCAGAAATGCACGCACACCTGAACAAGAACTCCATAATGAGGCACACGCACAAACACAAAATGTAATTGAGCATGTGTTTGGGATGCTCAATGTTCTGGTGCCTGGACACATCTGGTGGAGCCTTGCAGTACTCATCAACTACATGTACCCAAATTGTCATGGTATGTGCCATGCTACACAATATGATCCTGTGAAAACAGCTGCAGCAGGAACAGCATGGGGCAGGGCCAAACAGCCCCCCAACATTGCCAAGGCCTGCACAGGCACAGCATGACTCGGAGGAGGAACAACCTGAGCCTGCCCCAGTAGGCAGAAGGAGGCGTGCCCAGTATGCCTTGGCCTTGGCAAAGCAGCAACGCATAGCACATACACTGGCTCAGTAGGAACCCTTGAAATGATACCTCTCTCTGACTCGCACATAAAATAAAAGGGATGCCTAACTTGACACTACCTGTTTTCAAACATGTACAGGGAGTGTAGTATGCGCATCCGACATAGGCAGCCCTGCAGCACCACCAGAGGCATGATTGCCATGTTTTAAGCAATATAAAGCAGTGCTAAGCAGCATTTACCAATATTTAGTATATGTAAACAAAATTGCCCATGCTAACTAGCGCAATGTTGGGCAACGTTGAGCAATGTTGGGCAAGGTCGGGCAAAGTTGAGCAAAGTCAGGTAAACATGCTCATATATGCTTTACTGTTCCTTAAGCAGTCTGGTCTGCCCAGCATGTAAATAAAAAGCAGTGACAGGGCTCGAACCCAGGATACTGTGCACTGTAGTCACAGTACTGAACCACTAAGCCATGATAGAATTTCAGTGGCACAGACACAGCAGGACAATTGTACAGTAATGCAAATGTGCAGTGCTCTAAAAACCAGAAAAAAAAGCCAAAAATAGGCATTTTATTAAAAATATCCATCTGCCATGCAAGTGAATGGCAGGCTGAAGACAACATGGCTACTGAGTAGTGGTTGCTAAGGGGGGAAGCTCAGTGTGAGAGATGTAACCAAGTATTAGTAGGCAATCCTTTGCAAATGAGTATAAGGATAGTGAATCCCAATTTTCCCTGCCATGTGAACCATGTCCCTAGAGTGTAAGAGGAGGATTAGGGGAGTAACAGAGTAGAAGATAGGTGACATCATGAGGGTGGTATGTATCAAAGACTGTAAGCTTATTGGAGCAGAGTGGCATGTGTTTGCTGTGAGTTACTCAGGACTGGAAGAGGTGTGTCTACAGCTGTCTGAACTGAAACCCAGAAACAGAAGGAGTATGCTGTGGCTACAACCAAAGTTTCTTGCAAAGATGCTTACACTGTGTGCGCGCGCGTGTGTGTGATTGTAAACCCATCTAAGCCTGTGTGCCCATGTAAGCCTGTGTAAGGCTGTCTAAGCCTGTGTGCACGGATGTGCACCCGCCTAAGCCTGTGTAAGCCTGTGTAAGGCTGTGTGCGTGCATGTGCACTCATGTGCGCGTGTTTACGCTTGTTTGCATGGCGCCGCCCCCTGTGGAAACAGAAAGGGAAAAGGAAGGAAAAGTAGTAGTAGGAAGTTAACCAAGGAGAACTAGCAGAGCTGCCAGGTGAAATCAATCAGAATCAGCCAAATACACAGGCAGTACACTAGCCCAGCCCAGCACTTAAAACTCTGAAAACAACATTCCTCCATGTTTTACTCAGAAACACTGCAACACTGCAGTATACAAAGATAAGTGAAAACTTAAAAAGCTTAACTGAGAAAAAAATGTTAGGGGCTGCCATTGCTATTATAAGGCAACATGTGCAAGATGCTGAGGGTGGTGCCATTGCGGATGTTGCTGAGCAACCCACAGTGAGGAGATGGAGAAGAGTGTACAGACCCAGGGTAACCTACCAGGGGCTACATGAGCTGGAGATAGTGGAGTGTTATAGAGTGGACAGAGAGCTCCTGCACAAATCGTTGAGCTGTGCAGACCACGCCTCACACACAGAACCAACAGAGGGGAACCCATCCCAGTGGAAACCAAGGTATGATGTGTTGGCCTAAGAATACTAGCAACAGGTACCTTCCAGAGACCAACTGGTGATATGATGGGGATTTCACAGGCATCAGCATCCAGGGTACTGCACCAGGTCCTGAATGCCATGTCAGCACATGTCGGTGATCATGTATATTTCCCCAATTCCATGAGGTATTGGCCAGTAATATGTGTCTCTTCCAGCAAATAGCAGAATACCCTGAGGTAGTGGGTGCAATTGACTGCACGCACATACACATCAAAGCACCAGCCGGTGAGTGGGGTAGGGCCTACATCAACTGCAAGGGCTTCCACTCCATCAACTGCCAGGTCATGTGCGATGCCCAGGGCATAATACTGAATGTGTGTGCTGGCTGCCCTGGAAGCTACCACAATTCCCATATCTGGCATCTGACGCAGCTGTACCAGACATTTGCCAATGGGGACATCCCTGATGGTGACTTAGTGAGGGATGCTGGATACGCACTGGATCCGAGGCTGATGACACCCATCAGAAATGCACGCACACCTGAACAAGAACTCCATAATGAGGCACATGCACAAACACAAAATGTAATTGAGCATGTGTTTGGGATGCTCAATGTTCTGGTGCCTGGACACATCTGGTGGAGCCTTGCAGTACTCATCAACTACATGTACCCAAATTGTCATGGTATGTGCCATGCTACACAATATGATCCTGTGAAAACAGCTGCAGCAGGAACAGCATGGGGCAGGGCCAAACAGCCCCCCAACATTGCCAAGGCCTGCACAGGCACAGCATGACTCGGAGGAGGAACAACCTGAGCCTGCCCCAGTAGGCAGAAGGAGGCGTGCCCAGTATGCCTTGGCCATGGCAAAGCAGCAACGCATAGCACATACACTGGCTCAGTAGGAACCCTTGAAATGATACCTCTCTCTGACTCGCACATAAAATAAAAGGGATGCCTAACTTGACACTACCTGTTTTCAAACATGTACAGGGAGTGTAGTATGCGCATCCGACATAGGCAGCCCTGCAGCACCACCAGAGGCATGATTGCCATGTTTTAAACAATATAAAGCAGTGCTAAGCAGCATTTACCAATATTTAGTATATGTAAACAAAATTGCCCATGCTAACTAGCGCAATGTTGGGCAACGTTGAGCAATGTTGGGCAAGGTCGGGCAAAGTTGAGCAAAGTCAGGTAAACATGCTCATATATGCTTTACTGTTCCTTAAGCAGTCTGGTCTGCCCAGCATGTAAATAAAAAGCAGTGACAGGGCTCGAACCCAGGATACTGTGCACTGTAGTCACAGTACTGAACCACTAAGCCATGATAGAATTTCAGTGGCACAGACACAGCAGGACAATTGTACAGTAATGCAAATGTGCAGTGCTCTAAAAACCAGAAAAAAAAAAAGCCAAAAATAGGCATTTTATTAAAAATATCCATCTGCCATGCAAGTGAATGGCAGGCTGAAGACAACATGGCTACTGAGTAGTGGTTGCTAAGGGGGGAAGCTCAGTGTGAGAGATGTAACCAAGTATTAGTAGGCAATCCTTTGCAAATGAGTATAAGGATAGTGAATCCCAATTTTCCCTGCCATGTGAACCATGTCCCTAGAGTGTAAGAGGAGGATTAGGGGAGTAACAGAGTAGAAGATAGGTGACATCATGAGGGTGGTATGTATCAAAGACTGTAAGCTTATTGGAGCAGAGTGGCATGTGTTTGCTGTGAGTTACTCAGGACTGGAAGAGGTGTGTCTACAGCTGTCTGAACTGAAACCCAGAAACAGAAGGAGTATGCTGTGGCTACAACCAAAGTTTCTTGCAAAGATGCTTACACTGTGTGCGCGCGCGTGTGTGTGATTGTAAACCCATCTAAGCCTGTGTGCCCATGTAAGCCTGTGTAAGGCTGTCTAAGCCTGTGTGCACGGATGTGCACCCGCCTAAGCCTGTGTAAGCCTGTGTAAGGCTGTGTGCGTGCATGTGCACTCATGTGCGCGTGTTTACGCTTGTTTGCATGGCGCTGCCCCCTGTGGAAACAGAAAGGGAAAAGGAAGGAAAAGTAGTAGTAGGAAGTTAACCAAGGAGAACTAGCAGAGCTGCCAGGTGAAATCAATCAGAATCAGCCAAATACACAGGCAGTACACTAGCCCAGCCCAGCACTTAAAACTCTGCAAACAACATTCCTCCATGTTTTACTCAGAAACACTGCAACACTGCAGTATACAAAGATAAGTGAAAACTTAAAAAGCTTAACTGAGAAAAAAATGTTAGGGGCTGCCATTGCTATTATAAGGCAACATGTGCAAGATGCTGAGGGTGGTGCCATTGCGGATGTTGCTGAGCAACCCACAGTGAGGAGATGGAGAAGAGTGTACAGACCCAGGGTAACCTACCAGGGGCTACATGAGCTGGAGATAGTGGAGTGTTATAGAGTGGACAGAGAGCTCCTGCACAAATCGTTGAGCTGTGCAGACCACGCCTCACACACAGAACCAACAGAGGGGAACCCATCCCAGTGGAAACCAAGGTATGATGTGTTGGCCTAAGAATACTAGCAACAGGTACCTTCCAGAGACCAACTGGTGATATGATGGGGATTTCACAGGCATCAGCATCCAGGGTACTGCACCAGGTCCTGAATGCCATGTCAGCACATGTCGGTGATCATGTATATTTCCACAATTCCATGAGGTATTGGCCAGTAATATGTGTCTCTTCCAGCAAATAGCAGAATACCCTGAGGTAGTGGGTGCAATTGACTGCACGCACATACACATCAAAGCACCAGCCGGTGAGTGGGGTAGGGCCTACATCAACTGCAAGGGCTTCCACTCCATCAACTGCCAGGTTGTGTGCGATGCCCAGGGCATAATACTGAATGTGTGTGCTGGCTGCCCTGGAAGCTACCACAATTCCCATATCTGGCATCTGACGCAGCTGTACCAGACATTTGCCAATGGGGACATCCCTGATGGTGACTTAGTGAGGGATGCTGGATACGCACTGGATCCGAGGCTGATGACACCCATCAGAAATGCACGCACACCTGAACAAGAACTCCATAATGAGGCACATGCACAAACACAAAATGTAATTGAGCATGTGTTTGGGATGCTCAATGTTCTGGTGCCTGGACACATCTGGTGGAGCCTTGCAGTACTCATCAACTACATGTACCCAAATTGTCATGGTATGTGCCATGCTACACAATATGATCCTGTGAAAACAGCTGCAGCAGGAACAGCATGGGGCAGGGCCAAACAGCCCCCCAACATTGCCAAGGCCTGCACAGGCACAGCATGACTCGGAGGAGGAACAACCTGAGCCTGCCCCAGTAGGCAGAAGGAGGCGTGCCCAGTATGCCTTGGCCATGGCAAAGCAGCAACGCATAGCACATACACTGGCTCAGTAGGAACCCTTGAAATGATACCTCTCTGACTCGACATAAAATAAAAGGGATGCCTAACTTGACACTACCTGTTTTCAAACATGTACAGGGAGTGTAGTATGCGCATCCGACATAGGCAGCCCTGCAGCACCACCAGAGGCATGATTGCCATGTTTTAAACAATATAAAGCAGTGCTAAGCAGCATTTACCAATATTTAGTATATGTAAACAAAATTGCCCATGCTAACTAGCGCAATGTTGGGCAACGTTGAGCAATGTTGGGCAAGGTTGGGCAAAGTTGAGCAAAGTCAGGTAAACATGCTCATATATGCTTTACTGTTCCTTAAGCAGTCTGGTCTGCCCAGCATGAAAATAAAAAGCAGTGACAGGGCTCGAACCCAGGATACTGTGCACTGTAGTCACAGTACTGAACCACTAAGCCATGATAGAATTTCAGTGGCACAGACACAGCAGGACAATTGTACAGTAATGCAAACACAAAGAAATGCTGTATCATGTCCCTAAAGAGGCATATGGGTAACCTCCCCCACAGGCCTATGCAGACAGAGAACATCAGGCCAGGCAGTGTGATGTGGGTTGTGTAGGCTATGAAGTCGCAATCTAATATACATGACATTGGACGCTAGGATCTTTAGCACAGTAGTATGCCTCAAGCCAGTACCATAGGCAACAGTACAGATGAAATGGTGTACTGTACATAGCAGTGCAGGCATAGCAAATGTGTATAAGTGTCAGGTGAAACCCTCATCCTATGTACACCAACAGTAACAATCAAGTGTGCCTCTGGGTAGAAATGTACAAAGAATAGCTGCCCCCCCTGTATGTAGAAATGTTGATAAGTCTATGCAAAGTGTCTCATGGAAGCCCTGCAGGCACAGCATGATCCCTGTTGATCTATGACACAAAGGTGAGCCCTGCTGTAAAAATACAACTTGATTTTCCATACACATATAGTATAAATGTCTATACTGGGCGTGCTCACACACTCCAACAAATGTAGTGAAACAAACTAGTAACATGTTTGTGAGAAGGGGGTACGATCTTGATGCTTTGAAAGAGGCTGAGAATAGAGTTTGGAAAGAGGTATTTGGATGTGTGGGGAGTATTGATAGTAGGGCATATATGGGGACATTCCAGGGTCCTAAGCCTACTAAAGAACATTTTGTTACTCAGAGTAAGACAGATACTATGTATTATGTGTCTGTTTATAACATTAAAAGTGAGGAAATGAGAACTTTAGTGGAATATTATTGGAATTATTTAATTGGAGATAGGTATTTGGCAAGAATTTTACCACCTAAACCCCTATTTTCTTATAAAAGGGGAAGGAATTTGAAGGATATGGTGGTACATGGGAAGTTTAGTTTACCAGTGGTGGTTATACCTACTTCTTTAACTTTTAAGGGAACATTAAGTTGCAATAAATGCAGTATTTGTAAACAGGTAGAGAAAGCCTTTTATAGTATAAATGGGATGAAATTTGAACCTAGAGAAGTTTATTCTTGTAGGAATAAAGGAGTTGTTTATGCCTTAAGATGCCCTTGTGCCTTATTTTACATAGGAGAAACTAAGAGAGAATTTTGTGTCAGATTCATGGAACATATAAGGGATGTTAGGAATAAAAGGGAGGATAAAACAATTTCCCCGCATTTTAAAATGTTACATGATAGTGGTGCTTCTAAATTAAAAGGTACTGTTTTGGAAACAGTGAAATGTTTCTGTGGAGATGAAAATTTATTGAAACATAAGTTGAAGTATAAAGAAAACATATATATTTTAAAATATGACATTAGTGCCTAATGGCCTTAATAATGATTTAAATTGGAAATGTCTGCTTTAAATTTTTATTAATTTATTGTATAATTAATGTGAATTTGTGGAATACGTATATAAAGATGTGTGTTTTTGGTTGTTACTGTTTGTTACTCTTTGAAGGTGGATACACCGAGGCGCTAAAGAAGAGAAAGAAGGAATAAAAGTTTTAACTTTCTTGCCTTGTGATTTATTTGTACCACAGTCAGTGGTTTGGGTCAGAGTTGTATTTCTTCAGTGTGCTGTGAGAGGAGAGGAGGTTGTATTTGACATATAGTATAAATGTGTATACTGGGCGTGCTCACACACTCCAACAAATGTAGTGGATTTCATTCAGCATCACACTGAAAGGTCATACTGGGCATGCTCACACACTTAAAAAATGAAGCAAATGTCAGGCAACAACATACTGAAAGGTCATACTGGGCATGCTCACACACATGCCAAATATGGAGGTGATAAGGGATCTATGGACAAATGTGGCTAGACATCTCTACTTCCAGAAACACATTCACAAAGTTGTCAGAAAATCATGCTATGTGTTCACACAAACTGCCAAGGTCTGTGCATGTAGGTCAAAGGAGGTTCCCAGTACTCATCAGTCATCAGACCCGTCAGAGAGTACCACAATACACTTGCGATGAATCTGACTAGACACGTTCAGCAGCCAGAAAGACCACTGAAGTACCCTAACAAGAGGATTACTGGCCTCAAACAGTTGCCCCATGCAACAAGACTGAATGTAACCCAATCTGTACTCTGTTGCATACTGTCTACTCAGGAGATCTCTGCCCAACAGACAGGTCCATGTCATGGCTACACTCAGATCTGTACTGAGTTGCAGTTCAATGACACTAAATATACAGACCCAACTGATATTACCACCATCCTGGCAGATAGGATCAGTGTTAACTGTACCCCCCTCTCACCCATGAAAAAGCACATCTCCATAATGGAAGACTGCAAAGTTGCTGTCATCACGGCTGCACAGGTAAAAAACACTCTCCAAAGCCAGTATCACAGCAGCCATGGGACCAGATAACTTCACAGGCTGTGTTCCACACAAACCGCAGAACGAACAGGCACCACACTGACGTACCATGTGCAGTCATAGCCTCACCTCATGCTTTGTGTCTGTTGAATGGTGCACAGTGACGGTTATCCTACTACTCAAGGGTGGAGACACCACGAATACCAGGAACTAGCACCCCATTAGCCTTATGAGCCCGCTCTTCAAAGCCATGGAATGTATCATCATACAACATATAAACAATTGCATTTGTAATCCCCAAATCCTGGACCACAACCATGTTGGGTTTGTAAAATGCAGATCATGTCACCTAAACCTGAGAGATGACATTGAAGCAGTCAACAGAACCGTCGACAAGGGTAAGGTGGTTCACACAGCCTATGTTGATCCTGCCATGGCTTACAACACCACCCCACACTATGGAAATATAGATAAACCCACTAAACTAGGTATAAATTGCTATGTCACAAGATGGGTTGCCAACAGGCTTACTGACAGAACACACACTGTGAAAGTAGCAGACTCCAAGTATGACTTTGGACCAGTGATGAGTGCAGTACCACGAGGTCCAGTCCTGTGTCTTGTCCTGTTTAGTATCTACTTCCCTGAAGTAAACATTAACATGGAAGGTCTGTGGCTACAGAAGTTACCAGAGGACTGCAAACTAGGAGCCATAATTCTAAACACTAAATATGTGGACATCCTACAAAAGGGTCTCACTGAGACAGATGGCTGTTGTCAAAGCCATGGGCTCTAGCTCAATGCCAAAAGGTGCATTGTCATCCCCTTTGTTAAAACCTCTGTAGCCAAGAACTACAACATAGGCGGTAGTATACTTAACACTGAATGTGTGACAAGAGACCTTGGGTCACAGGTGTACACTGGACACAAGTGTGATAATCACATCCCCACAGTAGTCAGAAAACCCTGATATGTGGCACACCTCATCACAAAATGTGTCTCATGCAGAATAGAAGAGGACATTGTTCCCCACTACTCATCACTCACTAGAACTATAATAGAGTACAATGCCACTTTTGTTATGTACCTCACAAGACAACTACAACAACTGTAAAGCCTTCAGCAATACCTCACAAAGAGCATTAGCAGCCAGAAATACATGCCATACACAGACCATCTCAAAATGCTCCATCTGTACTCCCTTGCATATCGCCTACTCAGATGTGTTCACTGCCTAACATACAAAGCTATGTCAAATGCAGAGCTGTTGGACATGCTCCACGTAAAACACTCACAATCCCTCTGACCTTCGGACACAAAACCACGAGTGAAATACAAAAGGAAGGGGTGTACCCATTTACCTTATGAATACCCACACCTTCAGGTTAGTGGCACAGCATGAGGCCTTGGAGACCATGCAAGTGCAACTAACATTGGGCAAAGCTGCTCATCTAATTGTAGCCTGCTACAGATCACCTACCTTGTCACAGGAACCTCACTCAGTATTCCTGAAAACAGTAGAAAATATAGAGGTCCTATCAAACACCATTATATGAGGTGATTACAACTACCTAAACACTGAGTGGAAGAATTACTTGTGTACAACGTCCTTTGCCCAATGTTTCCTAGAGTTTAAAAGCTCTAACACCCTGGAACAGCTGGTCACCATGCCCACTAGAGGTGACACCATACTGGACATGATCATCACCAACATGGTGTACCAGTGTTCCACAACAGAGATAAAACCCTCGCTGGTAATATCAGATCATAAAGTAATCACACAGGACATCCACATCCCGCCCCCCCCACCCAGTCAATGAAACCACCGTGAAGACATTTTCAAAAGCAAACTGCACATGTCCCAAGACAAAAGTGGGAAGTTCCAAAGACCTCTTGCTGTAGGATAATGGTATACGATCTGCCGAATCAGTTACAAGTGAATCCTATGAGCATCTACAGGGATGCATGGATTGAGACATCACAAATAAAACCAAGATGCACTCCTCCAAAAATAAGAAAACAATCTGGTGGTCGTTGCCCATAAATAAGCTAGACAACAGAAGGAGGAAACTAACACCTGATATAGCCAACTTCACTAAAGGAAAGGCATCACTGATCATTATTAGGAAGAAGCAATGATTGCTCATAAAATAATTCAAGGACACTTTCAAAAGACAAATTGCCAAGGACTGTAAGAATGACAACCACAAAGCCTGCGGTAGCTATACCAGACATGTAGGTGTCAACTTCCAAATATGCTGTCAGCTACTGACAAATGGCAAGGAATACAGTGAACCAACTTTCATTGCCCACATCCTGGGGGACAAGTTCAGTGCAAACTTCCCCCCATCACCCCCAAAAGGGCCTGTGTCCATCACAGAAGGATGCAGAGCCCCAGACGTCATGGACATGCTGGTAAAGACAGCCCTTTCCAAAGCCAAGAACACAGCATCAATGGGACTGGATGGTGTCCCAGGCTGCGTCTTACACTAGGCTCAAAAGGAACTACACCCTCACCTACATTCACTGCCCAGACTCAATCATACCACAGGGTATGTACCCAAAGAGTGGCATATACTAACAGTCATCCAGCCCCACAAAGGGGGTGCCACAACAGAACCTGGAAACCATTACCCTATATGTCTACTCAGCCTGGTCTACAAAGCTATTGAGCAAATTGTCATGGAACCCATAAACAGTGACATTGGGGACCTCCAAACACTGGACTCTACACAAACCCACCTTGTTAAAGGCAGATCCTGCCTCCTAAACATAGTTGACTTACTTCAAACAGTTACCAAGGACATAGATGGAGGTGAAAGTAGTCCACACAGCCCACCTGGACCTCACTAAGGACTTTTTACACCATTCCCCACTCTGTCATCATGGACACGCTTACCAGCCTGAACATCAACAGTTATGTCACAAGATGTGTAGCCAAGTGACTCACAGATCAAACACACATGTTCAGAGTTGCGGGTGCCATGTCTGACTCTAAGACAGTCACAAATGGCATCCCACAGGTCTTTGCCCTGTGACCCCACCTGTTCAGTAGACACTGCTCAGAGGTACTGGCAAGCACAGGAGGAGTATGGCTGAAGAGGTTTGCAGATGACTGCTAACTGTGGTCCATAATCGACTCTATGGCTGACACACACATCCTCCAGAAGGGGCTTACAGAGACAGATACCTGGTGTCAAAACAATGCCCCAAGAAGAATGGCAAAGAATGCATAGTCATCCCCTTTGGCTAAAACAAAAAGCAAACAAATTACCACATAGGTGGTACTCCAGTATGTATGGAGAAAGTCATGAAGGCCATGGGGACCACAGTTAGATAGTACATTCTTCTTTGATGATCACATGGCCAAAGTGTTTAGACATTCCTTCTATGTAGCCCACCCAATGTCACCTAATGTAACCCACTTTGTCTAGTCTGATGATGTCACCATCCTACAAATATACCTGTGGAAAAGAGAATGTGCAGTAATGTGTATAGTGCATCATGTAAATGCGTATTCTTGTAGTATCACAAGCCAGTTAAATAGAGGTTTGAATCCTGCACTTGACAAGTGTGTGTGTGTCTGTTTGTGTGTGATCTCCTTGGAGAGGACTAACCTTTTTGGACAGTACTCAAACACCTTAAAAGTGGTATACTAATCTTTGTCACATCTGATGATGTCATCATCCTACAAATATACCTGCGGAAAAGAAAACTCACAGTAATGTGTATAGCGCATCATGTAAATGCGTACTCCTATAGTATCATAAACCAATTAGGTAGGGGTTTGAATTCTGCACTTGACAAGTGTGTTTGTGTGTGATCTCCTTGGAGAGGAGCAACCTTTTCGGAGAGTACTCAAATACCTTAAAAGTGCTATACTTATCTCTGTCAAGTCTGATGATGTCACATCTTACAAATATACCTGTGGAAAAGAGATGTCCCAGTAATGTGTATAGCACGCAGTGTTAATGCATACTGCTCTAGTATCATGAGGTAGTTAGATAGGGGCTTGAATCCTGCACTCGATTAGTGTGTGTGCTCTATGTGTGTGGCTCTGTTGGTCAATGTGTAGTGGGTTTTGCTTTTACTACTGTATGACATATCAGTATGCATTGCACATGTGAGGTAGCTGTGTGGCAAATACATATATGTACATGCTACCTCAATTATTGCATGTGTGTGAATCCTGCTTTCTCCAAGAACACAACTGTCATCTTTGCCAGACTGTGCTGCTGCTTCCCAGACCTTAGGTCACATCTGTATGCTTGTGACAAGCCCAGCCACTGCAGTGATCCCTGGACTAGGTCATCCATGTCACACACACATTACAGTTTCTATTGAATTGTGTGAGTGAGGGTTTATGGCCGAGGTATATGTTAGACCTGTTCTAACGCAGCAAAGTCTGTCAATGATGACTATTCATTATAAGTGTACAACAACCTTTGTGGATATGCATGCAGACCCCTTATTGCTTATGTGATCCACCGAAGTATTTCAAAATACCTTAGGAAATGAGATTATCAAAGGAGAGATGATGTAACACTTGGTTGCATGTACACATCAGTACCTGTTCATCATGTTGGTGGCTACTACCTATGTGGTACTGTGGGGATACTATGTTCCGTAAAGGTGGATGACTATGCTTAGTTTGGCTAATAGATTTACAGCATGGGTTTGACAACAGTTATCTGTCTGTATGATACCCTTGTGGAGAACGTGTGTGTCATCTGGAGAATGCATTATAGGCCACAATATGCATTACCAGACAAGGACGGACATATCCCTACTGTGAGTGCTTGTACCTAAGAGAGCTATATGCCAAACAGGAGTGGTCTCAGTAATAGGTGCAGGTGAATACCACTGGTTACTGGCATAGTATAGTACCTGAAGGATTCAAATGTTGCTGTGTGTCCTACAGCTGTGTGTCAGTTGTGAAGACATCATCTAACGATTGGTTATGGTCAGGCTGTTGAAGTTATGTATACTACCAGAATGCAGAACAATGACAGATAGTAACAGTATCACCCACAGCACAGTATCAAACTATGTCATACACACATGTGTAGTCAGGTTCCGAAATGTGTGTAGTACAATGCATACTGGCCACCAATAGAAACTATGTAGTGTTACTGTGTAATACAGGGCATGTCACCCTGCCTATGTGTCCACTATGCACGTACATGCAGACAGTGCACCTCCACCATGTTCACAGATGTACACCTGCAAATCTGTGCTACACAAATCCCACACATACTGTCCACTCTCTAACACATGCTGCCAATACTACACACATCAGCCAAGTGGCACATGGGCGAACAATACACTATTTTAACTAACACTGGTGTAAACAATACTACAATGACAATCATAGCTTTAATGCATCATGTCTGCTCAGCTACACCTTCAAGCATATCATTACACTCTACTGCTGACAACATGGTAACATTGCTATACTGCTATAAAGTCTCCCTGTGCATCAGCACCATGGTAGCCTGTTCCTGCATCAATGTTACAGATGACAGGAGGTGGCACAGGTTTCATCACATGCACAGGATGTGTTGTTGGTTTGCCAGAGGGCCACAGTGAGCCATCCAATCGACAAGTATGTGTGTGTGTGTGTGTGTGTGTGTGTGTGTGTGTGTGTGTGTGTGTGTGTGGGGCAAGAGTACTGCTATGGGCCAATGTTGATGTAATGTGTGCGGGTATGTGTTAGCCCTAGGTGTCTGGTTCATGTGTGTGTGTGTGTGTGTGTGTGTGTGTGTGTGTGTGTGTGTGTGTGTGTGTGTCTGCATGCACACAGTTCCACCATGTGACTGCCATATACGGGTATTTGTGGGACAGCCACAGACTGTACCTGCCAGGCTTTACAGATCACTGTCTCTGGCCATGGATACGGTACCTGTGCCTGGCAGGCGTGCTACAAACACTATCAGGTACTAAGCCAGACTGAGTACTATCCAGAGAGGTAGATGGATGTACACTGGACCCAGGTCCCTGCTGGGGACTGTCCAGAGCCACGTGCACATGGTCTTCTAGAATGTTCTATAGACAGCCCACCCCCAACATTGCTGGTGCTGGTACTGGCACTACGGGAGCGGCTGTGACTTGAGGGGCGTCCGTGGTGACTGCCAGCTGCTGATGTTGCTGGCAAACATCCATGTCGATGACTCAACCATCCCACACTGTCCTGACACATGGACATGACATTGCGGAGAACATCTAATGTCTCTCTCCAACGTCTATCAGTGACCTCAATGTAATGATGGATGGCACCTGCTAGGTCACAGATACTGTCAATCATGGTGGTGTTATGTGCCCTCTGTGCCCTTAGTCCCTGTTTGGTGTACCGTTCCATATGTTCCTGTGCCTCCATGACAGCCTGGAACATGCGTGACATTGTCAGATCTGTGGCACGTCTGCCAGTGGCATGATCAGCAGCAGTGCTCCGATGAGAACCCCTGGACATCTGCCTATGTGGTACCCTTCCAGACATCTGGGTATGGCTGCTGTGTTCGGATGCATGTACCATGGATACCACACTGTTCTGGCCAATGCTGACTGTACACTGTCCCTCAGCTAAGGGCATTGGTGATGGATGTATTGGCAGTATGACTGTGTGCATGGATGGGGTGGACACTTGTGTACTGTCAATTGGTGGTCCAACGACACACCCTGGCAAACATGCTTGTGCCTCAACACACCTATCATCATCATCATCATCACTGTTTTGCTCAGTGACATTGGTTTCCCCGCTGCAGTGAACCAGCCCAAAGTCAGCACCTGTGAGAGGAAGACAGAAAACACACTTTACGACCTGTACATGATGTCAGCACACATGAACACATGCACACATGCACACATGCACACATGAACACATGCACACATGCACGCATGCACACAAATGCACTCCTCACTAAAACAGACACACACACACACACCACCAGCAATCCAGAACATACTCAATAGCGGGTGATGGTGGGGTACAGTATCACAAGGCAAATAGGTATAGCACACGTGTCAGCATGCAGGACGTGTGTTGCTCAACAGCATGCAGTGCGGGTGTAGACAGCCCTTACTAATAACAGTATACATGGCTTTGATGCATGTGTGTTGTTGTTCAGTGATCGGCCTCACCCTGGAACGCAATGTGTACATGGACACAACATTGCTGTGCAAGTATTAAAAACTCTGCAATGTACTGTGCACCATCACTCACAGGTATACATACCATGGCTGGATGTGTATCTGTGTGCCACATAGATATCAATTTCTGATTAGAGTGTCTGTGTCTTTAGCAGATGATTGTGGACACAGGTTTAGCACATGCATGCTATGTATACACACAGGATGAGTGGTGCATGTATACCTGATGGAATACCATTGCTCAACATAGCTATTGTACAGTGGCTATGGTGAGTGTAGGAAATATTGTGGACATGCCAGTGCCAGCCATGACATTGCATGCTACAACACAACTGCAACATTAAACATCACACATACACAGTGTGTGTCATGTGACCTATACACTCAATAGCATTACAAGACATATATGTGTCACTTTGTACAAATGGTGATTGCTATGCGTATTGTGTATCGATGCATATGTTTGCACACACACAACATTGAGGTGCATAGCAGTTATTGTTATGTGTGGTACTGTGGTCACTGTAACTGGATGGGGTGTAGTACCATGAGCCATCATCATGCAGCATCATGTGGTCACTCAAGGCTACTAATGTGTGCCAGACTGGCACATACCATGCTGTACCGGAACTGCAGTACCATGGCTACATTAACCATTTCACAGCCAATTGTTACATGGGTTTGTATGGTGCCAAATAGGGGGCATTGCCTAACATGAATGTGTTATGTGTTGAAGAGTTTTGCACAGCCACATGAGAGGCATCTACCCCTCAGGTATATTATGTGTGCTGTGTGGATGACATTTGGGATACTGGGGTGTGACCTTACAGTGGGTGTCTGAATACACCATGTGTAGCATGTTAACGTGTACAGCGTATGACAAAGTTGTGTATGTTGTGTGCATGTGTATTGACTCTGCCTATCCAATGTCCACTACAGTGTTGCCACAATTGCGTGGGATGTTCTGTGTGTTGTATGTGTTTCAGGCAGCTACCCATGTTACTGGGATGTGCATAGTCTCACAGCAAACATGCACAGCATGCATTATGCGTAGGTGTGATACGTGTACATGGCCTACACCTCACCTATGACATGCACATATAATTAGCAATTTTAAATGTAGAACACACTCACCAGCATGGGTCTGCTGCCTTGCTGTCACACCAGAGGGACCTACAAGGATATGAGACAGTTTGTCAGTGGCAACAACTGTGGCATTACTACTGTGTGTTTGCAATGTTACAGTAGTACAACGGTTGCAGTCACATGCCTGCAGATTATATTCCTAATTATTAGTATTGCACAACACTAGGCACCACATCTTCTAACTACACAGTACACATCTCACATAAGCATGCTCTACCAATAGAGGTAACAGTAGTCTACAGCTATGCCATGTTACCTGCACGCTCCGTGTCAACTTGCTGTGTGGCTCCGGCCTCCATGATGATACATGTTACTTGTTGTTGTTGTTGTTGGCCAGGAGTCACCTGGCTCAGGAGCAGCTCCTCCACTCTGGTGAGGGGGGATGGATGGCTACCCCACCACCTGTGGCTAGCTGTTGTCTAGGGATATCAGACGCATGCTGCCAGACATGTCTAATTAAATCACTGCAGTGATGACGTACCTGCTCATATGTCCGGTTATGCATGCCTATGTCATTTACCCTACGGACATGATCTTGCCACAGTGCAGTCTGCTCATGCTGGTCCTGGCTGGTTCTGGAGAACAGCAGGGCATAGTGCTGCATCAGGTTTGTTGTTATCAGTTCCTCTTCTCCTGGGCTATAGCTGGGGTTACGATGGTGGGACATGACCCTGGAAGACAATGAAACAATATGAGTGAGCAAGTCATGTGGCACACTTAACATTCTAAAGTACAGATATCAATAAACTGCCATATATAGCAACCTATTGGCTGTCAGAGGATACACACTTTCAATACCACATATCAGTGCTCAGCCCACAACTGCCTGACAGTGCCTGGCACACTCTATATATCAAACCATGTTTTGCACAGCAACAAAGATAAACCAGTATGTAAGACTATAAACAGTACATGCCACACTGTATGCGACACAATGCACCACCTAGCCACAGGAGGTATATATCAAGATAATGCATCAAGAAATATGTAGTCCATTGCAATAATTGTAAAGTCCAGTTACAGTATTACCAGTATACCACAGTAGTCGTTGATGGCAAACCCCTGCCTAACAAATGTTCACATTCATTAATATAGGTGGCATACTGCTGTACTACACTATACATGTTGCTAGATATGCACCTATATCCTGTAACACACATATGACCAAGGCCATGGTACAGGCATACCCACACACACGTCAGACATACATACCAGACACAAAGGTATGGCAACCCAGATGACTTTTACCTGTGTACCATACAGTACTGTGTGTCAGTAGTTACGAAAACTTATGCCTGAGGTATGTAATCTGTGAGGACTACAGGGAACACACAAAACAGTGGTTCCAAGAAATGTGGACATGCACCATATTGTGCTGTTTAGGCATACAGCTTCAGGTAGTGCTACAGTTCATACAGGAGGTGTATTCACCAGCGGTAACACTCAATAAGCATACATGTACTGCTTTAGCCTACACTGGGACACCCCAGTCGACACCAAGGGACTATGACAGACCATATGGCATACTGTTTTTTCCGCCTAGCAATTGCATACACATCTTTTGCTGGGATCACAGCTAGGACACATAATACCATGACAGAAACAGTTTCACACTAAGCTATCACACATGTACAGAACTCTAACACATTCACCAACACATTCACCATCACACTCAGTCAACCTCACATAGCAATTATTGCAACAAGTACATGTGGGTGTGTATCGCTTCATAGGTAGGTACTATGCTATTGGCCCTAGGGCCTATAGAGGTCTAGCCATATGCTACCCTGGCCTTTGACACACAGGTAATTACGTTTCACGTGGCCCTGACAAGCAGAGCCACAGAGGTGATTCCCGGGGTGTATTTCCTATCTCCCATACAATCATCAGGATTATTTATGACGACTGCTAATTAGGAGCTTTGTTTGCTATTGATAGGTGGTTTGTTCCAGAGTATGGGATATCTCTGAGATAGGAATCTATCCCTCCAGCATGTGACGTTTATTGAGGTCACAAGGTTTAGGTCCCTAGAGTGTGTAGCTCGTAGGGATTGTGATCTATTTATGTGGAGCATGTCCTACAGCTCTGGGTTTGACATAGCTTAGTATGTTAGGCAGAGGTCACCTCTGAGTAGACGGTATGCGACACAGTCTAGGTGTGGGTTTGTGAGACGGTCTGTATAGGGCATCTGTTTGAAGCCAGTATTACTCTTTGTGAGGTATGTCTGTGTCGTTTTCAGTTGCTGTCGATGTCTTGTGAGGTACGTACCACATGGGGCATTGTACTCTATAATGGGCTTTATGTGTGATGAGTAGAGGGGAACACTGACCTATATTTCCCTGGATGACACACCTTTTGTGATGACGTGTGCCACATAGACAGATGACATGACTAGTGTGGCACTGTGATTATCAGAGGGGAGACTACTGTCCACCTGTGTCCCATGGTCTCTTATCATACCTGCAGTGTTTAGTAGACTACCACCTATGTGTTAGTTAATGGGTACAGAGTTTTTGCAAGAAGGGATGCCAATGCAGTGTCAACATTGAGCTTGAGTCCATGGCTTTGTCATCAGGCATCTGTTGCAGTAAATATGTCCCTGTCTCTCTCCCTCTCTCTCTCTCTCTCTCTATATATATATATATATATATATATATATATACACACACACACACACACACACACACACACACACACACACACACATACATATAGATATACATATAGGCACATATACAGTCCACCTTTCATGGTGGGGATATCACTTATGTGAAGATTGTGAGGTATACAGAGGTATACAGTTATGTCATAATATTGCACAGTGTTGTGCGGAATGCATTGAATGTGTTCTCAGCCCATGTAGCTTTAGCAGGCCTCACTGCCTGCAACACTGCAAACCTGACAAATCATACCCACAGCGTTTAACCACCACATATCATATACCAGTACTGTATGCTGTCTTGTTTGCCACACACTACAACCTACATAGAAATATGTACATAACAACCTTCAACAACATATATATGTCCACCCTTCACAAACAGTTGCAGTATGTATACAGAAACGGATAACTGGTGCCAGAGCCATGGCCTAAAGTTAAACGCCAAGAAATGCATAGTCATACCCTTCAGGAAAAACAAGGTTACCCCTAGCTACCATATAGGTGGCAATCCACTGAGCACAGAAGAAGTCATCAGGGATCTGGGGACCCAAGCTGACAGTAACCTTTCGTTTGACACTCATGTTGCCAAAGTAGTTAGGAAAACCTTCTACATTGCCCACCTGATCATGAAGGGATTCACATCTAGATCTAGGGAGGACATCGTCCCCCTGTACTCATCACTCATTAGACCTATGATTGAGTACAATGCCCCATTCGGAATGTATCTGACCCGACACCTGCAGCAGCTGGAAAGGCCCCAAAAGTTCCTCACCAAAAGGATAAAGGGTCTCAAAAATATGTCTTATGCTGCCCGACTGAAAGAACTCCAGCTCTATTCAGTCATACCGCTTGCTCAGAGGTGACCTGTGCCTGACATATAAGGCCATGTCAAACCCAGATTTGATGAATATGCTTCACCTCAAAAAATCTAGATCCCTCAGAACCACAAGGGCGGGAGACTTAAACCTTGACACGGTTATTAATAGAATGTGCTGGAGGGACAGATTCATCACCCAGAGACTCCCTATGCTGTGGAACAAAATCCCGGTACATGTGAGGCAGAGCACCTCGCTGGCCTTGTTCAAGAGGAATCTTGACCAATGGATGGGAGATCACAGATATACCCCAGGGATTACTCCAGTGTCACTGCTTGACAGAGGCACAGCAAAATAATAGGCATAGTTTTCTTCAAACTAAAGGGGTGGCGAAAGCCGCATAACTATGGGCTAGGCTTATAAATGCCCTTGGGCAGATAGCCTAGTATGAACCTATGAACCTATGAACCTATGAACCTATGTCCCTTGCTCTATGCACATGTACAGATGCTAATATATCTGACACAGACAGATCTCTCCATATATGTGTGTTTCATACACACACAAGGTCCACACTGTTGTAAGTTTGCGTACCTCAAGGCTGACCTGTTGGGCCTTGCTGCAACATGAACGTCACATGTGAATACACAGTAATATTAGAGGGTGTGTATATATAGCTGCAAATGTTAGATTAGCATACTAGCCTGGTACAGCTGTTGCCAATGCTAAGCTACACATTAATATGACTATCATGCATTTGTTACTCTGTCACATCCATGTTTATATAACCATATGCGCTACTCCCCCAAACAGACATTGTCCACACTACTGTACAGAACACAGATAACATGGATCAGATGTTTGACATTTAATGCTGAACTACATATGTCACAGTCATATCCCACTGCACACAGCTACACACTGATTTCTCCATGCCAGTAGTTATGCAGGGCATCTGTGCATAGATACATACTGCTGCCACATATTGATGTTTCAAAGTATGTAGAGTAGTCTTCAAATACAGCTACTACATGCCAGTAAATACATATCTGTTACATACCTTTCCTTTGTATGTGTTTGTAGTTTTCAGTTTGGTGTGTCTTTGGCTTTATTTTTATTTTTTTCCCCTGGTGTGGGTGGGGGTGTGTGTCTCTGTCTCTGTCTCTGTCTCTCTCTCTCTCTCTCTCTCTCTCTCTCAGCATCTGCAATGGGATGATTGCATGTGGGGCCAGCAAGTACAGCCTGCTTTTATAGGTATCTGCGCATGTGCATGTGATGGCCTCTGCACCAATTGGTGGCCACCATTTGGTAATTGCATGCAGCCTGCTGTGTGGTAATTGCAGTACTCACTGTCATAGCAACCCAATGCTATAAATTGCTATGTCAGGTAGGCGTAGCCCTTTCAGCTTTCCAAAGTGGGGCCCATGCTTGTTTGCTGTGAACACCATTGTGTTAGTCAGAAGGTTGGTATAGTTCTTATATATGAAGCTAGGGGTGTAGTCAGTGATTTAAATGTTGTACTCAGACCTGAATGTTGCCACTTCCACTACACAGTTGTCAGTGTAGAATTGTACTCACCCCTACAAATGCTAACACAAGATACATGGGAGTATGTAGTTTCTTTTCCTACTTATACAATTAACTACCATATAAAAGTAGTTATTGACATGTATTCATTTGGCACATGAACTGTTAGTGAACTGCTATACTGTGAATATTAATTTACTCACATTTGAACAGTTTGTGCTTTTTAAGTGTTGACATTAGCACAGGCTGCTCAAGGAATCTGGACAAATTTCAGTACTGAGTATGCCTACCTACATCCTTGGTGGACCCTGAACACACAGGTATATTGTACATTTGGGTAGGGGTGCAGAAGGACAGAGAGCATTATGTATTAATGTGTGAACTTTATCTAGCTGAACTTAAAGGGTTGTTGTGTACCTGTTAGTTTACCAAGGCAAGTAGTCTGTCTGCATAGCTCCCAACTGTGGACCTATCCAGATGGTAGCCATAGGTTAGCCTGTTATTCTTTGTCTGTGCACCACACCAGTCTTTTCAGCACTGGAACAATGGCATTGTCACAGTTGGTTGCTACCAGTACATGGCTACATCCCTTGGTATTTCAGTGTTGTACTCCTACATAAGGGTATGCTTCTGGGACTCCTTCCAAAGCTATTTGAACAGTGTGTAACAGCACAATAGCTGATATGCCTGTGTGTTTCTGCCTCTGCCAGGCCTCTCAAAAACTCAGGTACATATTTGAACAGACTCAGAGAAAAGTAGGTAGAAGTAAGGTACACCTTTACAATATTAGAGACATTAAGTTGAGACTTTGAGAGAACCAGAGCATATGGATTAATACACATTTCCTGAAGTACAAGCAGTGTCTAACTCTTACTTATTGTCATTATTCATTAAGTGTAATTCCCCACCTTTCTGCCTAATGTCAGTACCTTTCAGAGGGTTTCAGAGGGACACAGCTAAAACTTGTCTCAAAATCAGGGACATGCCTGAAAATTATTCACAGTTATGAAGTATGGCCTCTGCCCTAATCAGATATGCCAGTGTTTGTCCTGCTATGATACTGTGTGGGGGTTGTAAAGTGCTGCTGTAACATTATTTCCTGCTAGAATGGCTGGTTCTCTTTTCACAGTCATGTAATGCAATTCCACAAGAACTGCTGGTAAAGATCCACAGAACAGGATTTGTGTTATGGCATTCCTATTTGTCCTTTACATTCACTCATTCTGATGCATGATATATTTATTTCAGCACCAATTTGTTGTATGCTTTCCATGGCTTAGTGGTACTTCATGCAGTCTAATGTGTACAAGGACCGGGGTTCGAGGCTGACAGAGGTGTTTTCTTTTGCTGTTGGGCAGAACAAGGGCCCTAACATACAGTGTGACTAAGGCACTTTTAAACAGTTGTAAGCGGGTTTGCGCGGGTTTGCACAATGCTTAGCTAAGTGCACACAGGCGCACACTCGCACAAACCTGCTAACTACTGCTTAAAAGTGCTTATTCCCGCTAACCCCCGCGCTCATTTCTTTGAAAAAAAAGAAAATGGGGAGATAGGAAAGTGGTGAAAAAGGGGCACAAAGATGGAAAGACAGTGGGGAAAACAGCTCAGGATGTGCAGGACAGGTGTAGGGAAGGTCCATAGCTGCCCATTTCTTTAACAGCAACAGCTGTGCATATACTAGTAATTTGGAGGGAAATTTGAAAACTTCCACCCCTGAGAGAGGGGTGAGGACAACGAAGTATGTTGTACTGCCAATTAAATTTCAGTTTATGTGTCCAGCGGATATGTGTGCAAAATGGGCAGCTATGTATGGGGTGTAATTTTTTTGTGGGAGCAGATTGCCCTTTTTTTTTTTTCAGGTGAGAGTGGAATGTGGGGTAGGGGAAGTAGGTGTATTTTGGGAGGTAGGCTGGGGAGGTAAACAGACAAGACAAACAAGACACATACAGGGACAGAATATGACACATGGGGTGGGTGAACACCATTGACGGGGAAGGATGTTTGGAAATCGCAAGCCCGTGAGCCCACAGATGGCAACAGTGGAACTGAGATCCCCACCCATGGGCAGTCACCACTGCACCTTCACAGCCCGGAGGGTGGCTGTGCTGGGGGCTGCGTAGGAGGGGCAGGCTTACCCATGAGTCGCACCACTCTT
This sequence comes from Protopterus annectens, assembly GCF_019279795.1. Lineage (NCBI taxonomy): Eukaryota > Metazoa > Chordata > Ceratodontiformes > Protopteridae > Protopterus > Protopterus annectens. The sequence goes on from NC_056731.1 coordinate 1,392,663,522, forward strand.
GCCTTGAGCTGGCGTAGAGGATCAGCAGCTGAACGCTCAATCTCCCTACGCACCACAGCCCAGTCCGTTCGAAGCGTGATAGGTGGCCCTCCTCTGGCCACGCTTGCACGGGGGGATAAGCCCCATCCCCTGCAGTGCTTCCACCTGAAGGTGGCACAGGACCAATGGAGGAGGTGGTCCCGGGCTGGGAACTGGACCTGCTGGTGCCAGGTGCCATCGCCAGCTGAGGTGGGACAGGTGGGTCCGCTGGGACCAGCCTTCCCATACGTTCTATGTTTAGGAGGAGTTAATGACAATATGGGTTAGTAATAGCCAACAGCATTCCAATTTAGTTGTAACAGCATACAGTAGTATTCCCATTAACCCAACAAACCACAGTTCCAACAGTTGAACAGCAAGCATAGCACATGCATATATAGATCAATGGCGGACATTCCAACAGCATGCAGGATTGATTGGTGGCAACAGGCCACCAAGATTGTGGTATGTGAACAGGGCACATGCATCAAAGTAAATGCGGATATTTATAAACCAATAGGACATGTGTCCCAACAAATGTTATGAGATTAGACATACCCATTGAGGTGTGGAATTGCATTGTTTATGCACATACAGTAGGATGTAAAAAGATACCTCCATTAACAACTTATATATACTTATAGTTTACACTACCTTCCTATTGACTGCAGTTATATATCCCCTATATGTATTATTACACTAGGCAATGTCCGTTAAAATTGTGAAAAGGGTTTTGCTAGTTCTTGATATACCTGACCTGTATCTGACATACAGAAACTGTACTGGATGCAGATGTTACTGCTACATATTTATATATTTCATTTATATTTATATATCTACATATCTGGATGTGTTCAGGTGACATTATCAGGTATATGTTAACAGACCCCTGCATTTCTAACAGCCCACTGACATTTCTGGGGAACACAATAACAAGCTACACATGTGCCAGATTAACCTGCACATGCCGGCCATGAACCAACAGTTGAGGACTGTATATATATGCTTAACAGCTACTGGCACTCCCTTCATCCACTTTATATGGGCCTACCCATGTGTGGGTTGACTGCGCTTAATACAACAGTACTATTTCTATAATGCAAGGGTACAACAACATATTGAAGAAAGTGACACGGACACACTCCAGGAATTATACCTTTATTAATTACATTACACACTTTTCTAGTGGCTCTCTCATTTATTTGATATATCAGTGCATGCAGAAGTCTTTTATTCAAGACATATTATACCTTTATTAATGGGTTACAACACCTTTTCACATTGTCTCACTTATTTTATGTAACAGTACATGCAGAGAAGTTATTCAACACTTATTATACCTTTATTAATGGGTTACAACACTCTTTTTCAGGCTCTCTAACTTCTTTTGTATGACAACACATGCAGAATAATTGCTAGCCTGCCTGTTGGCACAGCCTTAGCAGCCTATCTGCATAGGCTTGCTGATTCGCAGCACGGACACCTGCAGCTGTGAAGTAAATGAAGGGATATTGAGACATACCTATCCATAATATAGACTACAATAGCAATTCTTACATACTTCATTCCATGGCTACATACTCAGTAGTGGGGCATTTTCCATTTCATGGGCCTCCTGTATCCACTAGTTCAGTCGGTCCTCCTTGCGTCTCTTCAGGTCAGAGTAGTGGGGTCTGACTTGCTTACCAGTTCGAGGGACGCCTGTGGCACTGGTGAGATCATGTGCTAGATGGTTCCAGGCTTTAGCTTTGTACTCAGTGCCCTTAAACTGGCCCTGCAGGAGTCTTGCATCATGATGATGGACGAGGAGCCAATCCATTACTTTTGACTCCTCAATGCCCCACCGTTGCGCTCAAAAATGAGAGCCCTCTCCAACACCGGCCATACTGTCTGCAGATGGGAGCTCCAACCAGTTATGGCAATTATTCCCGCCTATGGAGCTTAAATATGCCTCATTTCCCACACTTATTTGTGATTGGTCGGTTTTGAAAAATCTCTGCTAAAAGCAAACCTGCTTCAGAATGGGTAAACGTCCACTGATATATATGAGTGCGTTGGTAATATATCCATATGTAAAGCTGTCATTGCTTAGTGGTTTAGTACTGTGATTATGGTGCACAGTATCCCGGGTTCGAGGCCTGTCATTGCTTTTTATTTTACTACTGGCCAGACTGGCTAGGAGGTGTGGCTGTGTTTAGCCGACTTTGCTCAACTTTGCACAACGTTACTCAATGTTTCTCTATCTTGCTCTACATTGCCCGACGTTGCTCGATGTGGCTCTACGTTGTTCTACATTGCCCGATGTTGCCCGACGTTGCCCAATGTTCTGCTAGTTAGCGCGGTGCGCAGCTCCATGTGAACATGTTTTGTTTGCGCTAGTTGGCGCGATGCGCAGCTCCGCGCAAAGCTATTGCTCTAGTTAAAGCAGTGCTAAGCTATGAGCAATTATACTTAACTGTGCTTAATACTAGTTAACTTTGCTTAGCAGTGCTTCACACTGCTTAAGATACATTACTTATGCATTTATCAGTATGCATGACCATTCCACCTTCATATATATATATATATATATATATATATATATATATATATATATATATATATATATAAAATATCGTTCACTACCACATAGGCCATTTCAATGCATTTTACTAAAATGTAAAAGGTAAATGTCAGGAATTCTTTTTATGCACACATTTCCTACAGAAAATAGGAAGGGGAGTGGCGGGACTCGAACCGGGAATGCCTCCTCTTTGTGTGAGTGCTCTACCACTACTCTATTGATATTTGGCTTAATTTGCATATAAGTAGTTTATTATCCTCTTCGATGTCTACACAGCTAACTGTAGCTAAGTAATGGGCAAACCTGCGCATACACGCGCAAATACGGGCAGCTATATCAGGAATAATAAAAAAAAGGAAAGCTTTACATTTTAAACTTGTACAGGGATTTAGAATGTGGGGGAGTGTAGTGTTGGGTATGTAGACATTTGAGCGGACTCGCTCATTTCAGTTGACATTTGCAGTTTAGGCACTTGCAGGGGCATGGATATTTGGACTGCTCAGCAGTCTGACACGCCCCCTGCACTCGTGCATGCTCCATGTTAGCCTTAGAGTTGAGTCAGCGTGCCCTCATGAATATGCATGATGCGCTGACATCATACTCTTAGACTGAAGTTTCCGTGTAAAACTTAGTCTTACACGGGGGATTAGTGAATCCCAGCCAAAGAGAAATTATTATTAAATATATTACATCACATGAGAAGTCATTGACAAAGTCAGGTAGAAACCCATTTAAGCTCATCTTAACGGTAGGGATTTGATAAAACCATGACAATCAAGGCTCATCCAGCATTGCAAAGGCATGGTGTTTACCTGTGTCACTGATTGCTTGTATTTGACTAGTGGTCATTTTGCTGAAATAAGAGCTGTTGAGAGCTAAGGAACAATCAACTGATGGTTAACTTGCCTTTTCTGTGAGGAGGAAGGAGAATAAGGGGCACATCATTACCACAGACACCCCCCTAAAGGAAGCCTAAGGAGCTGCAAGTAATGCTGTCTTTAGAACATGCACCAATAACTAGCTATTCTTTAATTACATGACAATAAAGAAAGGCAAAACTTGAAAGTACAGCATAGTATCAATAAATGATGAAATGGTACACCCAGCCACAGACTAAAGTGAATGGGCTTACAGAGAAGGAAAGAGAAAGTGTACTGAGTGCAATATGCACATAAAATCAAACACATAAATACAGAAATAAGTAAGGGGGTGGTAAATGGCAAAGGCAACTACAATAAATGGGTTACCAGGCAGAGAAAGTGTACTGAGGACAACGTGCAGAGAAATTGAACAGATGTATAGAGAAATATGTAAGAGGGGAGGGAAAATGTTCATATTGTACTAAGATAATTGATTTAAAGCTGCTCATGTCACAAAGACAATTTCATAATAATAAAATTGTGTAATGTGTGTGTCATAATAGTTAATTGTGGCCACACTTCCTGAGCAAATATAGGTAAGTAAAAGCAGACATAATATTATAGGATGTGACAGTTACTCAAATTAACATTGTAACAGAAGGAATTAGATGACATATGAATGCCATTAACATGCTGAGTTGAGATGATAGCAAGGAAAGTACATACATTATGGGATATTTGCATAGTGTGCATTTCATCAATATAATATGTTGTAAAATATGAATGGATTACAAGTCACAATCTCCTTTTTTAAGAATCAAACCTATACCATCAATATTACCACTGACCTGTGTATTAACTACATATACCACAAAATTATGCCTAAGTCATATACAGGGAGGATCACCCTTGAAGGGAATTATGCATTTCAATATTCTAAGGCTTATGCATCCCATATGTAGGTGTGCGTGTGTGTGTGTGTGTGTGTGTGTGTGTGTGTGTGTGTGTGTGCGTGTGTGCGTGTGTGTGGTAACAAATGTGGATGTAGAATGCAACATACATAATATCCTTGCATAAAGCACTCCTGCAAACAGATAGCAACAGATGCAAATGCCACACTATGATGCAATGTCATCCCCAGAGCTGTGCATTGTCATCATTTGGCTAATGAGGTAGCAATGGGTATTGTCACAAACAAATGAAATGAATGTGTGAATTAAGAAAGGATTCCTGATAATGAATGTCATATCAACATTTCAGACAATTAACTGACTATGCTCGTGTGCACGCAGTTGTGATTAGTCCTATATCAACGTACCATGGTCAAGGAAGGTTTCTGTGTATGTCTGTACACATAGCATGCAAGAACTAGAGCACACGTGTGTACACCACAATACTCAATGCATTTGCCATAGTAGCTGTCTCACTATGACATTGGCAAAACAAATGTCTACTGCCATGAAATCCAAAGCTACATGTGTTCATGCAACATATCAAAGGATAAGACTTTTGTGATGGAATGGTTGTTGTGTGGCATCAGTATGTTCACACAAAATGAATCTCTAGGCTAGAACTGAACATCAAGCTGTACAACTCCTCCAACTAACAATATGGCTATTAATCACGTGCCACAGTTGAACTATCAAAGCTGCTGAATGCCATATATGTGAAGTAATTCAATCAGCTGTACTTTATTTACCCATAATTTCTATCTGCTAAAATGGATGAGGGAGGCCTCTGCCACTCTAAACATACACAGTTTAATTGGGGCGGTGTCATTCGTGTGGAACAGTTAAGAATAAATGTTTACAGTCACTCAATGCTGTTTTGAAACACTTGTCAAAGTGTTGAGAAAATCAGCACCATAGTGGGATTGACGACTGTACCATGGTATAACTAAATTACTAATTGGCATATGTGTGGTTATGTGAAAGCATTACATCATGTCCATGAATCAAGGAATATGTGCTCCTGTAATTACTTACAAAGAATCTTGTTGTATGTCAGACACCACTGCCTGATGCTAGATATACTCAACACACATATGGCCCCCTGCTGTTTTCACTGTGATGGTGGTATACCCAAACACACATGTTGCCCCCCTGCTGTTGACACTGTGATGGTAGAACAGCAATTCTATACATTGTGGATATAATCCCATATCGGAACACATGCTTTACTTAGGCAGCAACATATATTACATAATCACATGTCCTCAGTCCTGAGGAGGTGTCTCCCTACAGCTGTTATGGAATGACAATCTATTAATATGACAGCATCAGTCTTCAATATAGCCTTTCCAAAGTAAATGTAGAATAAACTCCTATAAGAGAAAACAACATCTACACACAAACATAGCACAGGGTGAAAACACTGTTAACAACATGTACACTGACTGTAAGTAGTGACATCATGATTTGAAGTATATAACCAACATCACAAATTAATGAAGGTTTCTTGCAGCACAAGAGCAACTATAGAGTAAATTGACAACTGTGACACTGCATATTTCAATGGATGACATCACCATTGTGTATTACCTTCATGTTTCCACTAAAACATGACTGCACAGCACATTGTATAGATATACCTCATATATGTATTTGCAGCCTGTTCTGTACACTAAATGGAAGAAACACATGCACTCACACAAGTTGGTCATTCCTGTATTCAAACTCTCTACCTATGTACTGAAACATTCTAAAAGTGTATTAGATGCACATACAACAGAAGTCTGACTGCATGTGAGCCACACTGTATCTTTGAAAGGATGACATCATCTCTGTCATGCAAAGGAGATGTGTGTGCAAAAATGGGTTTCCACATATTATCAATACTAAGAGGTGTTAGGCACTCCTGCATCCATTTACATACATACACACACAACACACATACACACACACACACACACACACACACACACACACACACACACACACACACACAGTCAGTCAGGAGAGTCTCACATCTGTATTCAAACTTCCTACCTATTGACCAACACAATCCATACACAAATGTATTATACACACATGCCTCAAGAGAAGTCTGATTTTGTTGTGTGAGAGTGCATTATTAAAATGATCTATTCAATGTGTTGCAGATAGTATGCATTTGTAGACAGAGTGAAAGGGGAATGTGGGAATGATCTGACTGTGTACATGTTTCTCATGAGAGGAAGTCAAATGAGCACAGCTATTGAATTAATCTTCCAGTGATCCTACACACCTACCATCACACACATAAGTTGAGTGTTGTGAGATTAGAATGGCCTACCTATGTAGTTATACAATGTAGAGAACACAGTTCTAAATGCAAGCACCACCACAGAAGTCTGACTTCTCCACTGTGAGAGTACACTTTATAGTGGATGACATCAGTGTTTGTTGCGGAGAGGATCATGTTGGTAGATGGTTGTGACATTGATGTGGACTCACCTTTCAGTGTAATTTACTTAAGGTTACTAATTTATTGAGGCCAGTAGTAGTTAAGTTCATATTTACATATATCTATATACCACAAGTTAACTGCTATGAGATTTGAACCCTATACCTATCAAGTTATACAATATAGAGCACTCAGTACTTAAAGCAAGCTCCACAGCAAAAGTCTGACTTTTATATTGTGAGAGTGCACTTTACAGAGGATGACATCTGCATTGTTTTGCAGAGAAGGTGATGTTGGGAGTAAGTCTGACACTGATGTGGACATACACTGCAATGTAAAAGTTTCTCCAGGTTACTATTTTATTGAGGTCAGCAGTATGTAAGGTCATATTTACACAACTCACAGCTGTTGACTATTGTCAGATTAGGACCCATTATCTATCTAGTTATGCAATCTAGAGGACACAGTACTTAACACAAGTGCCATTGCAGAAGTCTGACCTCTACAGTGTGAGGGAGAGTGCACGATATAGAGGTAGGGTTGCCACCTTTTAAGTGGGCCAAAATGAACATGGGGTGTGGCCAATATGGCACTGGCCACACCCTCTTCCATGACATCACCACAAGAGTGGTGAAGGAGATGCATTTATGGGTACAACAGTGTGAAGTTTTTATAGCATACTGAAATCTCACAAACCATGGCTAGCTGGCTAGCTGGCTAGCTGGCTACTAAAGTGGCTGGCTAGCTAGCTGGCTGCTGGAGTGGCTGGCTAGCTGACTGCTGTAGTGGCTATCTGGATGGATGGCTGCTGGAGTGGATAGTTGGATGGCTGCTAGAGTGGCTAGCTGGATGGCTGGCTAGATGGATAAATGGATGGCTGGATGGATGGCTAGGTGGCTGGCTAGATAGATGGCTGGCTGGCTAGATGGATGGATGAATGGCTAGATGGATGGATAGATGTATGACTCTCTGGCTGGCTGGCTGGCTGGCTGACATTCTGGCTAGCTAGGATGTTAGAAAAAAAGGCAAATCTTAGTTTTTGTTTTGTTACCAGCTATAGAAGAGCTAATAATAAACTCCTCTATAGCCACAAGCTTTGTAGGGCTCTTCCTGCCCTAATCCTTGCCCCCTTCATGAATTGCAGTTAATAGCTGGATGATTTACAACACCTGGGCATAACAGGTCTGGGTTAGTCACGTAACTGAATTGCCATAGAAAAACTGAAAGTAATTATGTCTTTTCCACGCAGTTCAGTGTGAACAAAAAGTGGGATTTTTCAAGTCCCACTGTTTTGCACAGCAGGAAATGGGATAAGGTAGCTCAACAAGTGAGTGTCCTGCTGATACTGTGAAGGTGGCAACCTTATATAGAGGATGACATCCATGTGTGTTGTACAAAAGATGATGTTTGGAGAAGGTTCCAACACTGATGTAGACTCACCCTCCAATGTAAAAGTTTCTCCACACTACTATTTTATTAAGGCCAGTAGTAGTACATAGAAGACACAATACTTAATGCAAGCATCACTACAGGTCTGACTTCTACAGTGTGATGGTGCAGTGCAGATAGCAGTAGCTTCTCATTCTATGTCAGAGAAGGTATTATGATGCTGAAGGTTTTGCACAAATCCATGTTTGTTGATATGAAGGAGTAAGTGCAATCTTATGGTCAATAATAAATACATACTACTGACTTAGGTCAGCTATGCTATCATTAATGTATATTGCAGAAGTGAGACTGATATGTACCTGTGCTGTGTACATGAAACACACACCTGTGAAACACAGGATGGATAACAAAGCAGTCATGGATCATCAGGTTATGATGATGTTATGTAAACTTTAATGAATGGTACTGATATTAGCAATGGTATGAACTCATGCATGGGCAATATGCATTGTCAAGACCAAGCAATACTTAATGTTTCAATCCAGAAAGGCTAAGTAATGATGAAGTACATATGTCAAGGCTGTATGTGGTTGTATATCATTTGTGTCAGTGCTGCAGTGCAGACCTAAGTGTCCAGAATGAAGTGGTCAGTTAACCACACAATCCACTGCATTTCACATGAGTACATTAAGCAATTTCCATCTAATGAAGTAGTATAATCCAATAACACTACTTATTTTTGTTCAAAATATCTTCCTACTAAAGCCCAATTCTGAGAAACATATTTACGGGGATGTTAGTAAACTGTTAGCACACGCGTGATTATTCTCAGATGTGTTGAACTCGGACTGTGAAGTAGTACTGTGAAGTAGTGTTCAGGGGTGCTCCCTGCCAACCTTTCCACAAATAATGATTCTTTTATCTTAAAATGTTGCATATATACACTTCATATGTTGTATTATACTTTTTCATGTTAGGCAAAAGCTTAATTCAAAAATGCATTGTTGTGCTTGCCTTCCCAGTTTGTGTGACATTAGTTGGAGAGCAAACATCTGAATGAAGTGAAAACTTTAATTGGGTTAGTCTTCTGTAGCACAAACAGGCTTAATGGCGAGGTGCATCTGTCAGCACTCTGGACAGTTCTGAATGGAGAAAATCCACATCTCAATCTAACTTTCTCTATGGAAGAAGGTGTAGGTTCAGTAAACTAAATGAAAAGGCAGAGTTAAAGCAGAGTTCGAGTCATTTATGCAGATTCTTTTATGAGCGGTGTCAGAATGTGATTATCATAATTAGTTTTAATCCTGATTGTAAGAATACAGAGGAATGACTATCCTAAATATGTTGATTACTCAAATTGTGTCAGTAATGGCTACTGAAATAATCTTTTATAACTACTATATATGAGGCATACTTCACGGGAAATCACAAGTTAAGTGGGTGTACAATATGGCGTAAGGCAAAAACTCACCACATTTTGCAATAACACTTGAAATGCCACTTAGCATCACATATTACACTAGCTCACTGCCAGACCTCATGCAAATTCTGAGGACTGCAACTGATAAAACAGAAGGGGGTTAGACAGATACACAGGCAACACATTCACAGCAAAGACATTTATAAAAACAGGCAAAAAGAGGTTCACCAAATGCCAGATTCAAACTGTTGTCAAGATGAAAAATTAACTTTATAGACTTGATCATTATCTCAGCACACCGCAAAGGAAATCATGCTTCTCACATGTCAAAATCACAACTTTAAAGTAACAGTGATAAGCTATTCAGCCAATGGAAGATGTAGGTATTTTCTTCAGCAAAGTAATGACATTATGAAAATGCCATAAGATGACATTTATATCCATAAGCATAACGAATAGTTAACAGTACAAAGCAGTGAGAGAGAGAGAGAGAGAGAGAGAAGATGTGAACATAGAGATAGATGTACAAACACATATGAAAGGGTGGTCTTATGAGTCATTAAAGCATATCTTTATGGTGTGTCTTCAGCTTGCATCTGTCATGCTCTATATCATTAACCAATGGTTCTGGGGATCAAGATGCTGTAGGACAGCAAACTCTGATTAGGAGATGAGTAGAATAAGGGTGGTTTACTAAATCTTTCTTATGATCATGGATGTGTTTGCAAATGCTTTTTGCAACATTATTCAAAATCTGTTAATTAAAGATAATAACTGGATTAAAATTAAGATATGTGTCATGAAGCATGTCATAGAAGTGCAACATCACAGTAACAATAATTTACATATAGCTGGAATTGAACCCTTGATGCTATGGTCAAAAAATGAATCTTCAGACAACTGATTTATGTCAACACTCCACAGAAGAAGTTGCACTTGGTTGCATCTAACAGTCAAAGAACTGCTAGATTAACTGTTACTAATTATTTCCTTTACCCTGGCTTTTGCATTGCAATAGCACACCATGTTCAAGTACCTTTACGTGTGGATAACTGGACTACTGTGGGTGATGGCAACACCTGACCAGCTTTTGCCACAGAACATGAACAGTCATTCACCATCCCTTGGAACCGGTGCATGATGCCAACATCCGTGCAAATGCTAAGAGAAAAAAAGTGAAGGCTTTCTTATGGGCCATTTCTGGCCATATGTGTGTGTTGTGTGTTGTGTGTAATTCTATTTTCTGACCAATTTAAATGTGTTATAAAGGGGTTTACAGGAAAGTGGTGAAATGGGGGGCAAGTAGAGGCATACCTCTCAACCTGGAAACATCAAAAATCTGGACAAAGGCCCATGAAAAGTATGTACAACTGCCCAAAAATTGGGAAGCAGATTAACATACAATTTCCATACATAATTGTGTAACCTTCTCACTTCAGTGGAATTGTGGGATGCCATCAACATGCATTTTCTGCACAGTAACTTCCCAGCTACAAAGAAAAACTGGATATGGTTCATGAAGTGTTACTATAAAACAACATTTGAAATAATGAGCTTAAGTGAATGGGCATTCATCAGCAAATTTTTACACAAAGGAAAAGCTCTCCATACCACCTTCCATTTAGTGGACTGCACTTTGTATTCTTATGCTAACATACCTGGCTTCACAATAACAAAACATCTGGCAAGTAAAAATTGTCAATGCTATCAAGTTCAGCTCATCAGGGTTGAACATTCAAGTTCAATAAAAGGCAACTCTTTACAAATGGATATTGAGTAATTAACCAATAAAACACTCAACTACTTACTCACCTCCTAAGAAAAACTAATTACTCACTAAAATTAGTAATGAAGGAACCATTTTTCCTCCCACCCAGTCAGTAATTTAATTATCTAACTGTGCTATGAGTGATCAAGAAGCAAATTCACCACATATGTAACAGCACAATCAACCAGCCACCCAGGGGAGATATTCAAAACAATTTATTTTCCCTGCAAACCAACTAATCAACTAGTAGTAATCAAGCAAACAGAAATCAGTAAAAAAAATCACCATTACTGGCAATCAATCACTAAGTTTTCTAACATGGTTTACTGATTAATCCAAAAATTACTCAATAATTTAGTCCTGAATCCACAGATGCAGCAACAAAGCCTACATTGTATCCTATTATGCTAATGATCCAGCATTCTATATATTTATTTTTGTAAATATATATTCAAATGATGACATGCTTTATTCTTCTGCATGTATGTTTCTGCTCCATTGTCTTCTACGGGAAGGAGCTAATTAACAGTTTGAAATGTTAATTCACTGCGCTGCTAGACATAATTTACTGAAGGTTAGTTCATGCATTCTCTTATACTCACATTATTCCTGTCCAAAACTACTTGGCAAGTAACTGAAATAAGCTAGAAAAAACAGTTTTATAATGCCCTCCTCTCCCTCTCCCGACACATGCACACACACAGCCCCCCTTCTTTCTTTTTCTTTCCTATGCATACTTGCATACACTGATATCTGCACACCTGGAGGCACACTTGCACACTCACATACATCTATCTGCACACATGCATGCATATTTGCATATATGCACATCTGCACACCCTCATGCACACTTGCATTTACGTATATCCACACATCTGCACTCACATATATCCATATCCGCACACTGTCATATGCACATAAACTCAAATTTGCATACTCACATACACGTATATCCACAGAAAAGTAAACCATATCAACATTTGAATATATTTGCAAAAATAAGAGTTTGATAGCACTAACTAGTTAAATGATTGAAGCACTCCTCCTTTATAATGGCATCATGGGATCAGGAATAATATAGCATCTCCTTACCTGAAATAAAGCAGCATCCACATTTCCATTCGCTTTACCTCAAAGGGGAAGTCTACTGTATATGATAAAAACCTTACAGTCCTCATAAAACAGTGTTTATAACACAGCTGCATTACCACTGGGGTAAACTAGAGTCTAGGATACAGTTTCCAGTCATATATGGAGAATGGGTATGTAGGAGCAGTGGCAAGAAGATGAAATGCTATTTTATATTAGAGGTGTTCTCACTGTCAGTAGAATTATGCAATGATGTGGTTTTGCTATGTTTTCACAATCAAGATGTATGTGCCACAACAGTTTAGAACCTGTAGATGCTTGTGCTCAAACAGTTTAAAATCAGTAGATGTAAAATATGAAAATTATGGTCACGCACATCAGATCCACCAGCAACAGCCTGTGTAAACTGATTTTAAAGAAGAAACTTGCACTAGGAAAAAATATATATGCACACTTGCATATATGCATATACACACCACATGCACACTAGCATACATGCACATCTGCATACCCACATTCACACTCACATACACGCACATCCACACACCCGCATGTATACTCACATATTCGGATGCATAGACATCCATACACTCACACACATATTCACATGCACACACATCTGCACACCGGCAAGCATCTGAACAAGCATATACACATACCCACAAGCATCTTCAGGAGTATAAGTGAACATGCAAGCCATTGGGAAATTGCAATTTCCCTTTATGTGTTGTTAGGTCTATTTTGAATAAGAGTTGAAGTAAAACATTTATACATTCCAACCCCATGCACAGACAAGCAATTTATTTCAATCAGTGAAGTCCAAAATTGACTGTTACAATGGGACTTTGGAGAAAAGCTGACATACATTCTAATTCTGAGATTACTGTACTCTCGAGTAAGAGGAATATGCTGAGATACTGCAATCTCAGACTTAGTATGCACTTCCTCAGCTGTATACTTTTTTGGCTGTACAGCTGGCTGTTACGGTATGCAAAATAACTTAAAAAAAAGACAGCTGCACAATTAAAATATTTGGTTTGGACTTAGGCTTAGGACTTCTCTGATGGGAGTTAAAGGGAACATAAATAAATAAAACAATAAGAGTTGCGCTGATGGATTGAGTTCTGCTTAAAATGCAAGGAAAAAATAATCCTCATATCCTGCTTGTTTCTCATTAAGTGATCAGGACTGAAAGTTGGGAGAGGGACTGAATACTGTTTATTGTGTTGGCTAGAGGGGAATGAAAACAGTGCTGCATAAGAGGTAGAGTGGGTGGAACAAGTGGGACATCTCAAGACATGTCTCTTTTGGTCTCAAGTTTCAAACTTGATTGTCCCTTTATCAGAAGTATTTTGTGCACTATTTCAATGTATTCAGTTCCTTGGTGGCATTTGCATTTATTTGTTTTAACAACAGTTGTTTTATGCCATTGACGAAAATTACACATTGCTTCCTGATGAGAATTGGTTAAATTCTGAGCAGAAGATAGCTTGCAGCATGATTATCATATGCATTAAGCCATTTATATCAGCAATGGATGTTCATATTTCTGAGTTAATATATGGCTTCTATCAAATGAGGTGGCACAGTGGCATGGTGGATAATGTTGTCACTTAACAGTAAGTGATTCCATAATTCTATTTCTGACAGTGGAGCCTTTTGTTTGGAATCTGCATGTCCTCCCTGTGTTCATGTGGGTGCTCTAATTTCCTCCTCCATTCCAAAGACATGCAGTAGGTGAACTGGAAAGAGAATTAAACATTCTACGCTGGGCATTGGTGTGAATGTGTGTGTGGTATGGAAGAACCAACATGGCAGGGTTAGTCACCCGGCGGTGTAAACCTTTGATCTAGGTGATTGTCAGTGGGCAAGCAACACCCTGCCCCCATGTGCAAAAGTGGGATAAAGAGGCTGTAGATGGATGGAAATTACTTCTGTTAAATTCCCAAGTGTCACAATTTATGAAGGTGATTTGCTGTGCTTAAAAAAAACTACCTTAAAGTGTGGTTTAATGGGTGTTATCTTTATATGCTGCCAGGCACTGTCTCATGATGCTGACAATCATCATACACACCCCTACATGACATCAGCAATAACTAAAAATTGTAAATAAAGAAAAAAAAATCATGTTTTCAAGGGGCCAATCAGGAATTCATGGCACCCCATTATTTTAGTCTCAAAACTGGGCAATTCCAAGGAATTCAGTATGGTTGAGAGATGTGAGTAGAGGAGAGGACACTGGGGAAAGAATATAAGAATTTTCATGAAGGAAGTGGGAGACAACCATAGTTATCAACTTCTTCACAACATAAAAGTACACATGTAGACAACATTTGCTGAATTCGGACTGTCACCACACCAAGGGTAAGTAACAACAACAGAATAATGTTGTACAGCCAATTGTACCAAATCAAGTTAATCAAGAAAAGACATAGGTGAAGTGGAGAGCTATCTATGGGTCTTTATTTTTTAAGGGACAGGTGCTCATTTTTTATTTATGTATTTATTTATTTATTTTACTTTCAAAGAGAGAAGAATTCTGGAGTAGCGTCTCAGGAATGTGAGGGTCAGGTAGGTAGGTTAGGCAAGGAAGCATGTACAGACATACAGAACAAATAAGATAGACAGTGATGGTGATGGAAACAAAAAGTTGGGGACACCATGATAGGGGACATGGAGGTGCACCCACATCCAGTTTGAGAACAATGCAAATCTAGTCCTCATCTTCAGAACTGTCCCCACTGTCTCCTGTCTCAGTTTCATGTATCAATGTTCGATGTGGCATCATCTTGGCAATATGACAAAACACTTTTTCTACATGGCCAATTTGGGCACTGAGGCCTCTTTTCATGATACTGTCTACCAGCCCCGTCAGCCTTTGGTGGGTGACAAAAAAAAAACAACTCCACTACTACTAGTCCTGGTGGGTACCAGTGCATCAGCTGAAAGGGCAGAGCTACCTTATGCAGATAGTGACTGTAGGGCAGTGGTTGTGAAGTCATCAGTGACAGGTTGGGACCCTAAAGTGCTGGGTGTCAGTGCTGCAACCTGGGGAGGAATGGCGGGCTGATCTGCAGTGGTCAGTCTACCTCTCTGTGCTGCACATCAGTTTTGGTAAGCAGAAATGTATGACAACAGAACATTCTACGCCATATAAAATACACCCCCCCCAAAAAAAAGAAAGAGAAGGGGCAGGTAAGACAAAGAGAGAGAGAGAGAATTAGATCCATGGCATGTGACATGAATATGTACTTCCAGAAAATACACCTTTATGATTACCCAGTTTATACACCTTTGTCACATCCAGGTATGATGGGAAGGTCTAAATCTGTTGCACCATTAATCAGTTGCATTGCTATCACATCATAGATACAACTATTTCAGTATTGCCATATTGCATATAATTACAATAGTGATTAGGATTACAGGTAGACCTGATGGATATGTACCCCTTACCTCTCTGAGGCAATTTAACTGCTGTTGGTGCACCTCCCTGTTCACTGCAATGTCTTCAGCACCTGTACATTAGATAAGAAGAGAAAAAAACATGAAACATAATGAATAACAGTCTTGGCTGTGGCCTACATTCTATGTATATCAGTTAATGCTGCTGAGCCAGTATACTTACACAACTGAAGGATGTCAGCAGATTTAAACTCTTCCTCCCATTGGTTAAGGAGGTCCTTCTTGTACCATTTCAGGTCACTAAAGTGGTGACAACAACTCTCTCCAATGCACAGGATGCCAGTTGCACTGTAGACAGCCTTGGCTAATCTGTTCCAAGCCTCAGTCTTATACTGAGACCTAATATATCCCCCCTGCAGTAGCAGCCTATGACTGTAGCTCTTCACGAGGAGTGCCATAAAAATCCTGGATTCCTCAACACTCCACCTCTATGCTTTAAATTCAGCACCATCATCTCATGCCCCAGCTATGCCTGCATAAGTTTAGCAACAACTCTATGTCTGAACTGGAGTCAAATTCCACTTTCACATTTAACAGCTAGTGTGCAAACATACACAACTATGCCATATGCATTTGCATAATGGAAAGCAGAAACAGGCATTAACAAACAAAGAGGAAATGATTATGTCAAGCAGCAATGAAGGTGTGAAACATGGCAGTGAGATTTGCCATGTGTGATGCTCAACCTATTCACACTTTTTCAGATGGTCAACACTGACATACTTAATGGCATGACTTGTTATCCCTGGTGTTTTGGAGGTTAAATAGGATGACTTGTCACATAACTTTCTGGAATTACACATTGTAAAAATGTTGTTGACCAATGTTGGTATAAAACCTAAGAAGAAATAATGCAGCAATTTCGAGCAAGGTCATTATTTGTCAGTGCTACAGGAGAGCTCCCTTTCAACCATCTTGAGTACAGATAAACTGCATTCAGTATGAATGGAGATATTCTTCGGATAGGTCTGTATGTGCATGATAAGAAGTCATAAGAAATGCAGTCCCATGAAAGAGGTCATATTGCTGCTTGCAAATGTATGTCAGATGGATACTTTCATGAACAGAGTAATACAGGTTGGAGTATGATACACACATACTTCACAACACATTCAGTCCTAAACATAGTGTTGGGCTATGTGAGGAGTGAAGATGATTTTAACTTAAATATGCTGCCCATCATATATGTGCAAGTGCATGTTTAATTAATTATCATAATTATCCTGCTTAAATAATTACACAAACATTTAACTGTATTCCATAAGTAAATCATTAATGAAATATGCTACCTAGAAAAATATATTTAGCAAAGCATCAATTAGACATTTCCTGCAATCAACCTAGTTATGACAGCCATTTATATGTAGGGTTACCTTCCTAATCAGGATGTTTTTAGAAACTGCATTCTGACACCCTTTGTAAAAATAAGTGCTACCTGGATTTGAATGCTGGATCACCTGCATTCTGTCTCTAAAGTCAGTGAACTTATACCTTGTGCCACAGAGACAGGTACATAGCAAATGGATGTTCTCCACTTAGTACTGTTTAGAGTGCTGATGTCCACGTATTGCTGCAAAGCATGTTTGTACTACAGAAGGCTGCCTAAATAAAACTTTTCACTTTTTTCCTGAAGCAGTTAAGCTTGATTGTGTACCGCTCAGCAGCGAGCAAGGGCAGAAGGCAAGAAACAGAAAAAAAAACAGCATATGAAGTTCTGATGAAAGTAAGTCATGACTCTTGCCTAATTATTTCCACATTCCTTTCCCACTGTATGGATTTGAATCCCAAAGTAATTCTGTTATGGCTCCAAAGTCACTACATTTATAGCTTGTGCCACAGAAAGAGGTATACATCATGTGCTCATTACGAGTAATGTGCAGCAGTGACACAACTGTTTGTGCAAATGGAGACTGTAAAAATAAAACTGTTCATGCTTTCCTTCACTGTGAGTCCTGTTTATGCTATGCTAAGTAGTATAGAAATTAGAAATGCAAAAAGTATACATGTCAATTTATATTCCATACATCAAAAAACAAGCTGCATTTTTACAGCTGCTGCAAACATTACAAGCAGCATGTGGCTTCAGGCTGGATTCAAACCTTGCATCTTCTTGCTTGTTTCTTTAAACTAATTTAATTTGCACTGTGTGCTATACTGTTACTTAGGTGAGAGGTGGAATTTCTTTCACTTACTGCTGTTCAGAGTGTTATAGCAAAGCACACTGGTGCCACTCTAAAATGCACTACTGATAGAATACCAAATGCAATTTCTCAGTTTGTACCTTGGGCAGTGGACTGTCATTTACTGGTGAGAAACTCAACCAGTCCAAAGTGCGCTTTGCCAAAATGCATGCAAATGAGGAACACAATAAAAGAAAAAACTGGCAGTAGTAACAAATATAATGGAATTATAATGAAAATCCATGATTGTGAAGTTTCCTAAATCTGTGTGTATTACAACCTTATCATATGCTTAGGAAATATACATTAACTCTGTCAAATAATGCACTATCTCAATTTGAACCCTTAATTCAGTGCAATAACAACACACACATTCCGTTGTGTTTCTTGTCACTCCTTGCCACCAACACAGACTTAGAGTACTAATCAGAAAATGTACATACAATACAGATCTGAATTAGACAAACATCATATTACAGGTCCAGCTGTATAAAGATCAGAAAATGTTTCTTTCTCGTTTGCTGAAACATGTCTAGATAAATGTGATATTGACACATACTTTAGAATAAGAATAGCCCATACTATATTAAAGTAAAGTTGCCAACACTGCTGGCTATTTCTTCTCTTTTTTTGAGCACCTTCCCCTCCACTCAGTTTAACTACAGAAATGCATTGTCATGGGCAGTTATTTGCATCATAGTTTCAATGTATAATATAGCTGACCAGCATTTCAGACAATTTTTTAAAGCAGAGTATGGACAGGGTGCTGTTAGTACAAGAATGTCAATGCTGTTAAGGCTGTTCTCATAGCTCTTAGGTGCTTCCACTTTATATTTAAGTCTATGCTGCATGATGCACAAACTTCAGAGAGAAGAGTCTGTTCATTATTGCTTGTTGTTTTAGAGTAATCGTTAACATCTGCAAGCCATTAGCAGCTAAAAATTGTCATTGCTCCTCCCTGTAGTGCTAGGGCAGGTACATGCAATCATGTAGCAACTTACACAATGTTTATATCTCCTACACAAAGTGATTTTTTTTGTATTCAGGAAGGCTAATGATTTCACACCTCAAATAGATCTTCACAGTGCTCAGAGGGCTAAATCTACACTATACAAAGGTAATGGTGTAGCAACGAAAGTGGAAAGAGGGTAGACTGATTGGACAGAGACAGACCATTGCTGTTAGTTACTTGGAGTAGATTGTTCTACAGATTACTGCACAATTTCATAAGGTATGTTCATCCTCTTCATAAACTGCTTACATTTTTATATTTTGAATGTATTTCGATATGCAATAGAAAAATAATTTTGATATGTTTTCCTTTCAATGCCGGTAGACTACATACATGTCAGTTCTTGCTGTGCTTTCCAAGTTAGTCAATAAATGAGTATGGTTATATCATAGCATTGTGTTACCATTTGCTCTTGGAAGTTCAACAATGGAAGGAGGTGCAACACACATGATAGCAACATGGAGATTATACACTCATGAATCTAGGCCCCTATCTTTAATTATCTAGGAGCAGTTGTAGAAACAATTTCAACTTTGACTAATGAGCATTTTCCCAAGTCAGAAAAGCAAATTTTGTAGTCCTTCTAATTCTAAAGAGCAAGTCTAGTTACTGCAGGGAAAGATTTCTACAATTTTATTCCTTGTTGATCAGATTCTTTATCAGTTATAGTGTTGTGCTTCATAGCATTTAACAAGCAACATAAAAAGACTTGAAAAAAGTACAAAAATTCCTTACTTAAACAATCACTGTACTGGAAAACTTGAAATAATCAGAAATGCCTCAAGAACTGTTACTGTATTCTGTTTCTTATACGTTGCATAGATATGATCTCTTCTTTGTCTCTAGGGTGATGTCTGGTCCAGTTTTGTTTGAAAGTCTATCCCTGAAACCCACCACTATGGAAGCTGACACCAGACCGGGGACCCTAACAATTAAGCATCAGTAACAGAAAATAAAATAAAACAGCATGTATACTTTACAACATAGCTTTCAATCTCTTAGCAAAAGAATCAAAAGACAATTCCAAACAATAATGTATAATAAAGGACCTAAAAAGGAGAGACATATTTTAAAAATTGCTCTTTTATACATAGAACATTGCTAGAATAACAGGTCTTGCTTTAGTATGCATTTTATGAAGAATATGAAGTCTGAAACTCAGTTGCCTGTATTATTTAGTGAATGCTTACATTCCATGTTAATGTCAGGTGCTGCAGTATTATATGAGTGGGAGAGGAACTATAATGCATAATACAATATCTCGCTTCCTGAAGTTTGACATCACTGGGTACCACCACCCAACATTTATCCTGTAAAGGAAGGACTAAAACAAAAGTAAGTGGTCACTGGGTCCATGGGCTTTAACAACTGAGGCATTTACTTTACATTCATTTAAGTTAAATATATCCATCTATGTCAATCTATCTATGTAGGTACATAAATATAGACATGTATGTATATTGGACACTGCTATAGATACATACATAGGCATGTAACAACAAAATGAGCCAAACTGCTCAAACCACCTTTATTGAGTTAGCCCTTTCATCCCTTACAAAGGATTTCTTCATATTCATATATATATATATATATATATATATATATATTTATATATATATATATATATATATACATATATATATATATATATATATATATATATATATATATATATATATATATATTTATTTATTTATTTATTTTACATTTGTTAACCGGGAAAGTCCGACTGGATATAGGTCCATTTTCAGTGGAGGCCCGGGGAGAAAAGCTCCAGACATACTTACATGGATATATACAGTATTAAAAAATGGACGTTTGTTCAACAATAGATACATGCATATTTAAGATTTTCTAGAATACATACAGGAAATATTTAGAAATGATTAACTTTTAAGGGAAAACACATACATTTTTAGTAGTACACAAACATTTTAGTAGTACATGGTTGTGCCAAGTTATCATCCTTTCCGTAGTACTTTCCAGCAGATAAGAGACATGTAATCAATCTTCTAAATCAGTTAATGAATCAGAGTAATAATGAATGTTTCTACATGTAATAATTTGGTGGTCTTCTGCCATAAACAAACTCTACAACAGAGTAACCAAAATAAATCCACAAGTATCCAGGCTGCGAAACAATTCCAATAATAAAGATGACGAAGCCAGTCAGAAGGCTAAAACACAGTTTTAATCTAAAAGTCTTGAAAGTAACAAATCCATTCTACAACAGAAGAAAGAAACTGTTTCAAAAAAGAGTAAAATCCCATGATTGGAGGAACTCCCTGGTCAGCCTCAGTAAGAAGCTGAGATCCCTCATAAATCTTCCAAAGCTAGTTATGAAAACAAAATCGCCACTGATTCTAAAGACAACCACAAAGCATTCTATAGCTATGTCAATAATCTCAATGGCAACACTCAGATCTGCTCTAAGTTACAGCACAATGGCACTAAATATATAGAACCAACTGATATTGCCAACATCCTGGCAGATAGGTTCAGTGCTAACTTTACTCCACCCCCCACCCCCTAAAGGGCCCATCTCTATACCAGAAGAATGCAAAGTTCCTGTAATCATGGCTGCACAGGTAAAAACCTCACTTTCCAAAGCCAAGAACACAGCATCCATGGGACCTGACAACATCCCAGGCTGCCTTCTACATGAACTACAGAATGAACTGGCACCCCACCTAAGTACCATGTTCAGTCATAGCCTCACCTCAGAATTTGTGCCCATTGAATGGCGCACTGTGACGGTTATTCCACTACACAAAGGGGGAGCCATGACAGACCCCAGGAACTATCATACCATTAGCCTGATGAGCCTGGTTTGCAAGGCCATGGAATGTATCATCATGTAACTCATAAACAAAGACATTGGAGATCTCCAAATTCTGGATCCCACACAGTTCAAGTTTGTAAAAGACAGATCATGTCTCCTAAACCTGATAGACTTCTTTGAAGCAATCACCAAAGCCATAGATGAGGGTAAGGTGGTTCTCACAGCCTATCTAGATCTCGCCAAGGTGTTCAACATCACCCCCCACTCTGGAATTATAGATAAACTCAATAAACTAGGTATAAATCCCTGTGTCACAAGATGGGTTGCCAACTGGCTTACTGACAGAACCCACAATGTGAAAGTAGCAGACTCCAAATCAGACTTCAGACCAGTGACAAGTGGAGTACCACAGGGTTCTGTCCTGGGTCTTCTCCTGTTTGGTATCTACTTCTCTGAAGTACAGGCTAACACAGAAGATCTTTGCTAACTATGTTCGCAGATGACTGCAAACTAGGAGCCATTATCGAAACTCCTAACAATGTGGACATTCTACAAAAGGGTATCACTGAGACAGACGCCTGGTGTCAAAGCCATGGCCTCAAACTCAATGCCAAAAAGTGCATTGTCATCCCCTTTGGTAAAAACTCTGTACCCATGAACTACCACATAGGCAGCAGTCTACTTAACACCGGAAGTGTGATGAGACCTTGGGACACAGGTGGACAGTAGTCTCTCCTTTGATAATCATATCACCACAGTGGTCAGAAAATCCTTCTACGTGGCACACCACATCACAAAAGGTTTCTCATCCAGAAAAAAAGAGGTCATTGTTCCCCTCTACTCATAACTCATTAGACGTACTCACAGGTGATCTCTGCCTAACATACAAAGCTATGTCAAACCCTGAGCTGTTGGACATGATCCACTTAAAGAAATCTCAATCCCTCCGAGCTACACGCTTTAGGGACTTAACCTTGTCACCACAATAATCAGAACATGCCGAAGAGGTAGATTCCTGTCCCACAGGCTTCCCATACTCTGGAATAGACTACCTATCCATGTCAAACAGAGCTCCTCATTAGCACTCTTCATGAAAAATCTTGATGATTGGATGGGAAATAGGAAATTCACGCCGGGGATCACTTCTGTGGCTCTGCTTGACAGGGGCACAGGAAAATAATTTTCTTGAGTGGCAAAAGCCAGGGTACCTTTTTGGCTAGGCTTGTATAGGCCTTAGGGCCAATAGCCTAGTACTTACCTATGAACCTACCTATTTATAGATAGTATTTGAGGATGGATTAGTCAGGGTCTGTACAGGGACATAGCCACTTCATTTATAGGTGATTTTTAAGAGTTATTTTGAATTGATTTAAGGAGGGAACTTTAGTAAGTTTCGCAGGAAGTAAGTTCCAGGTTTTGCCAACAGAGTTGGTAAATAGTGATTCACCAGCTGAATTGCTGGATTTATATATATATATATATATATATATATATATATATATATATATATATATTTATATATGCGTGTGTGTGTGTGTGTGTGTGTGTGTGTGTGTGTGTGTGTGTGTGTGTGTGTGTGTGTGTGCATCTATGTATGCATATACGTATATATATATATATATATATATATATATATATATATATATATACATATATATATATATATATATATATATAGTTATAGATATAGATATATTGGGAAAAAAAAACACTTTTTAGACTAAGGTAAAAAAAAGTGGACCGGCACTTGTAATTGAGCACTTTCGTCATTTATTTAGTATCTGGACTTCATCAGAAAATAGTAAATAAAGTGATGAAAAGAACTCGACCTTACTGTATTTAATTGTAAACCTGCCCAATCAGTAAGTAAAAGACAGTAATAATGGAAACTGAACATTAACCAATGGAATGTAGCAAAAGCTGTAAAAGAAGGTGTGGTTAGGTTTTCCATCTCAATGCACATCTTTTTATGTTTAAGCTATCATTTATTCCAGGTGCAGCATCTGTATTCAGCAGGAGTTGCCATTTAGGTTCATTCCTGAACAGTAAATTAAGCTATCAGCATGTGTCCATACTATATGTACAGGTTCATAGATACATAGGTAGGTACATGCCCAACCACAGAGGCCAGTCATAAGCATAGACAAAACGTGTCTGCTGTCACCACCCCATCGATCAACTAACTGTCCCTCTGTGGAGCAGAGCCACTTGCAGGATCCCTGGGGTGTAGCTACTGTTTACCAACCACTCTGCAAGAATTCCCCGGAGTATCAGTGAGGGGTCTTGTATAATGTAATCAGGGACGTAGTTCCAAATAATGGGGAGTATCCCTGACAGGAATCTTCACAGATGTGTACATGTTACATAGTATACCTTAAACATAGCTTGCATATATAGGTAGTTCTCCACAGAATAATAAATGTGTGGAACACACAACCGCTGAAAAGTGCATTAATCACCCTTGCACTACCAGTGGCTGCTCTGAGAGGTAAGATATTACAGCCAGGATTAGAACACACAACCATATACACATTCATCACAATAACATACCATTAAGCTACCTGAGATGTACCAATGGCAGTCGTGTATACTGACAGGATAAAACACAAAAGGTAGGAATGTGTTGAAATAGGACAAACCGGCATGTACCCAATGAAAGATGTATGTTTTATATATATATATATATATATATATATATATATATATATATTTATATATATTATATATATATATATATATATATATATATATATATATATATATATATATATATATATATATATATATATATATATATATATATATATATATATATATATATATATGTATATATATATATTTATATATATTTATATATATATGTGTATATACATCATATATATATATATATATATATAGAGAGAGAGAGAGGGAGAGAGAGAGAGATATGTCGATATATGGGGATATACATATATATGTAGATATATAGATAGGTTAACAACATCTACATAACCATGGAGGTACATATAAATGGGATACCTAGCACATACCGACTGCTTTACATACCGACGCGCGTAATCTCGAGGCTTAAGGTCCGAAAGAACAGAGTACCAAAACACCAGATGTGTGAGGTGTAATCTCACAATGTTAATGGACAGTTAGTCAGTGCTTCTGGTGTTGCGGTTTGGGTAGGTTACTGTGTGTACGTGTGTTTCTTAGGGCTGTAGTGTGTGTAAGTGTGTGTTCTGTGTGTGGTGTGTGTTCTTGGGGGACTGTAATGTGTGGTTGTGGGTTAGCTTTGTGCGTCTGTTTGCATGACCTAGGATGCAGAATATTAAAGTAGGGGGTGGTGTGGGGGGTGCAGACACCTGCATGGTGGGTGTTGGGGGGGCTTGGCCACCTGGTCATACATACTGTAGGATGGTTTGTTTGGATGTGTTGGGTAGCAGTGTGTCTGTGTGTGCATGTGTGTGTTCCATGTTCGTGTTACCTTCGCGAGTTACTGTCGATGTCGGTAATGTGAGGCATGGGAGTCTGGTCCCGGTACTGTGTATGTCAGAACACTGTGGTTTTGGGATTCTGTAGGTCTCCCGTATACAGCGGTTGAAGTGTTCATATATGTGTATAACATAGACCATAACAATCCCACATTTCACCACTACCAGCCTTTATGAACAAAGGATATGGAGATTATATGCCTATACACTATTACAAATATGTGCTATGGACATGAGCCAATGATAGTGTTACCACCTGTCCCACTTTGCGAGGGACACTCTCTCTTTGGACGGTTGTGTCCTGACCAAATATATTAAACGTGGCAAATGTCCTGGGATTGTAGGACATAATTATGTCCCATATGTACTGTAACAGTTGCATACAATAGTTATTTCTGTAGCTAAAATACCTACATGTTACAGGAAACAGAATAAGCAATTAAACTGCTACAAGAATAAGCTTATAATTAGGCAAGAAAGGAAAGTTCTATCCCTTGTACCGACCATGGGTTTGTGTCAACCTGTAAAATTAGATGTGTGTCCCGAAAAGGTCCCACTATGGTCATATGAAAAGTTGGCAACCCTAGCCAAAGAGGGTCAATCACCAACACAACTATGATGACTGCAAATACCCATGACAGAAATACACAGCTATCATGTAGCAACACGTTATTACATTCAGATGTATTACCAAAGGGATTCAAGGACTAATATCACCTGCATGCTATACAGGAACCACATAACAGTGCCTTAATGAATCAGCCTGCAATTACCATTGTATTAGTCCAATAAAGGATAGGTGTTCAAATAGGGAAGGAACCCTCATGCACAGTGATTATGTATAAAAGCAGTTCCTACACACGTGCATTTGCTAAGCACACCCACCAACATCACCCCCACACCCAAACATATTACAATACAATCTGTAATAACATCACAAATCATTCACACACTGTACGACATCTGCAGAAGCCTTAACATACCTTGTCAGAGACACACTAACATGCCCCTATGTGAAATAGAGGCTGTTATACAATGGAACAGCTGCTGATGTAATAGAGTTTGTTTGAACTAATCCCATTTCAGAGGGATGTGCATACACCGGGATGTGTTAGCAATTAGTGAGTAACAGCACAGTTTGCTACACTTGTACACCAAATCAAGGATGTCTGGTAAGCACACTGTACACCACATAACAGTTCATGCATAGCCATACGGCCTTGAGCTGGCCAAGCATCCTTGCCAGACTTAAACATCTGCAGAAGTATCAGGTACAAACAAACCCTGCATAAGTAGCACTGTTCAGAAATATAACAGCTGTACTCACATGTAGAACTAAATCATCTAGCCATTACACACAGTCCACGGGAGTCATGAAGCTAATATATCACTGTGTGTCTCCATATAGCTGTTGAAATATATCGCAATAACACATCTAGGCCACCTCCCTCGAAAGTAAGGCAAACGGACAATGCCCAAAAGGAGTACTCACTTATACACCACTGTTGTCATGGTATCGGCTAATGGAGTAGCTGCACAGCTGATGTGCATCCAATTAACTATTTTGGAACAGCAATTGGTGGACAGGATGCCACATGTTATCAATATGTAACTAGAAAAGGATGTGTCATCACACATTCAAACCATCCATATATACCAGCGGAACATTACAAAGAACATTGAAACACAAACCGAAAAGGATTGAATCAACAGTTAACGACACCTCGGGTTACTAATAAGGTATGTAGAACAGTCAGTATGTCTGTGTATGTAGTAATATTATGTAGTATTTAAAGTGCATGCAATCCATATAGTGGAAACAGTTATCGTGCAGTGATGTATTGTTGAGCATAGTAACGCTTGTAGTATTTGTGTGTACTGCTGTAGGTCACAAGGTAAACACTGCATACACCACAAGGGATGCTATATAAGGGCTTTGAACAGAAATACTCCTCACCAGCTGATGTCAGTGGCAGGGCTGGTCCAACAAGTATGTGCTATAACAAGGGATAGTATATGTTGATATATTGTAACTGTAGCCATATGTATGGGTGTATTACAGAGAATAACATGTGGAAGGTTGGGCCACTGTGCAAGTATGATTTGCATTGTGGGATATTGTGCCAATAACTGTGTAATGTACAGTATTGTAGGCAGATATGTATTACAAGCTGCATAGCATTACTGTAATGTTAGCCAAACATTAGTTATGTCAATTGCTATTTACAATACACAATAACAGGATGCATATTTCTTTTAGTGAGCCGACAGTTTATCAGCATGATAGCAAAGTAAAATGGAAGAACTATTTAACTACCCATGCACATAAGACATGTAATATGTGCAAAGGTAGGTACTAGGCTGTCTTACCAAGGGTATCTGTAAGCCTAGCTAGCGTGTGTTGGCTTTCGCCACCCCTATAGGTTGGTTTCCTGTGCCTCTGAATGGCAGAGCCAATAGTTTCCTGTGCCTCTGTCCAGCAGAGCCACTGCAGTGATCCCCGGGGTACATGTCTGTCTCCCATCCACACATCAAGGTTTCCCTTGAAGAGTGCCCATGAGAGGCCCTGCCTGATGTACATTGGACTCGTGTTTCAAAGCATAGGGAGAGTCCGGGTCAGGAATCTATCCATCCAGCATGTCCTACTCATCGTTGTGGTTAGGTGTATATCCCTAGAGCATTTGGCTCTCAGTGGCTTCTGTTTAGATGGAGCATATCCAGCAATACAGGGTTGGACATGGGCCTTGTATGTCAAGCAGAGATCACCTGTGAGTATGTGGTATGCAACTATGTACAGCTGGAGTTTCGTAGGTTGGGCTGCATAGGTCATCTGTTTGAGGTCAGTAATCCTCTTGGTGTGGTACTAGTGTGGTCTTCCAAGATGTTTCAGTTGTCTTGTAAGGTATATCCCAAATGGGGTGTTGTATCCTTTAATGGGTCTAATATGGCATTTGTAGAGTCACAGTGGCCCATCTGATCTGGATGCAAACCCATTAGAGATTAGGGGGGCCATGTAGAAGGATATTATAACCACCTTGTCATTATGGATATCAAAGGAGAGATTGCTATCCACTGGGGTTCCCAGATCCCGTATTACCTTTTCTGTATGCAGGGGACTAGCACCTATGTGGAAGTCCACGGGTAATTAGTTATATCCAAAGGGGGTGACTATGCACTTTTAGGCATTCAGCTTGACGCCATGATATTATCACCAGGTATCTGTCTCAGTGCGACCCTTCCAGAGGGTGTCTGTAACAGCTGGGGATACAATTATGCCCCCTAGTTTGCAGTCGTCTGCAAACCTTTTCAGCCAAAGCCCTCCTGTGCTTGTCTGGACATCAGAGATGTATATACCGATAATGAGGGGTCCTAGGACTGAGCCCTGGGGGACGCCAGTTATAACTGGTATACAGTTGGACCTAGAGTATGCAACTCCCACTGTGTTGGTTCTGTCTGTGAGCCACTTTGCAAACCATCACATGATGTAGCGGTTAATGTTCAGGTGGATGGGTATGTTGATAATACCAGAAGGAGGAATGGTGTTGAAAGCCTATGAGAGATCTAAGTAGGCTGTATGGACCTCCTTACCCTCATCTAATGCTTTGGTAACTGTCTCTAAGAAGTCCACCAGGTTTAGGAGGCATGGTCTGGCCTTAACAATGCCAAACAGGGAGGGGTCAAAGGTTGGGAGGTACCCAATGTCTCTGTGACAGTGATCCATGATGTGCACCATAGCCTTGCAGACCAGGCTAGTCAGGCCTATAGGGAAATGTCCCATGGTCCATTGTGGCGCCACCTTTGTGGAGTGGGTAACTGTTGCTGTGCGCCATTCAGGGGGCACTATGCCCGATGTGAGGCTATTATTGAACATGGTGCATAGTTGGGGAGACAGTACGATCTGAAGTTCATGTAAAATGCAGCCTGGGATGTTGTCCAGTCCAATGAATGCTGTGATATTGCCTTTAGAGTGTGCAGCTTTGAGAGAGATCTGCCAGGATGTTGCCAATATCAATTGTTTCTATAATGTTCATGCCTTTGTGCTGTAACTCAGAGCAGATC
Organism: Protopterus annectens; assembly: GCF_019279795.1. Classification (NCBI taxonomy): domain Eukaryota; kingdom Metazoa; phylum Chordata; order Ceratodontiformes; family Protopteridae; genus Protopterus; species Protopterus annectens. The sequence goes on from NC_056731.1 coordinate 1,392,692,987, forward strand.
TGGTTGTTGATATCAAGATATGTGACATAGCTATAGAATGCTTTGTGGTTGTTGTTGGTATTAGTTGCATTATAGTTTTCATAGCTAGCTTTGGAGGATCTTATAAGGGATCTCACCTTCTTACTGAGGCTGGCCAGGGATCTCGTCCATGCATGGTATTGTACTCTCATTTGCAACAGTGTCTTTCTCCTGTAGTACAATATGTTTATGGCAGGGGACCACCAGATTGGTTTAGTTAATTAGTAGCATAGCATCCTGATTCTGTTTGGAATAGCACAAGCCATGCACTCCTGTAAGTGTAGGATTCAGCAGTTATAACAGTACTGTCCGTCTGCATGGGTGTCATGACATCCACCATGTCTGTCCTAAGAAGCATGTAGTTGGCCTTTTAGACATATTATACTGTGGTTCCCTTAATGGGGGGTAGGTGTGGGATGTGGATGTCAATGGTGTTCAGCACATGGTCTGATCAGACCAACGAGGAGTTGGCTTCACGTGTGGAGCACCAGTCACTCATGTTGGTAATGACTAGGTCTAGGATATTGTTGCCCCTGGTGGGTATGTGGATATGTTGAGTCAGGGCATTGGTGTTTATGAATTCCAGAAACTGTTGAGCTAATGTGTTGGTACACGAGTAGTTTTCCCAGTTAATGGTGGGGTAAATTCAGTGAGACTTATGTGATGAGTGTGGTGTTGTACGACTGTGTACCTTCTCCACATGGCAGTCAGGGTCAGGCTTGGTTGGAGAGACCTTTACCTCCAGTTTGGCTAGATGAGTGCATCTCTCACAGGTTGTAGTGTTGGGTGGTAGGCGGAGAAGCTTGCTTGTGTACATGAGGCAATGTGTACATTGCCTCAAAATGTCCAGCTTCATCAGATAGACAGGTGAGAACACTGGCAGTTGACTCTTGGACATGCCTGAATATAGAACTACATTCACCTAGATAAGTGAGGAAAGTGAATACAAGAGCTACATTACTCTACGCAAGTGAGAAATATATGCACAAAACCTGTTCACCCTTATCTGTAGGTAATGAGGAAGATTGAGTGCTATAATAATTATTAGCTTACGTAGTGTTTACAAGTCCTGAACAAGTGCTTAGCATGAATAAGGAATCCAGATTGGGTCTTGGATAATATAAATGCACGGTCCCCTCCCCCCAACAGGTACACAAGCATATATCCATGTACATCTCAAGGTCACTGTACCCACAACTATGCAGGTACAAGCTGCACTCAGTCTGCATGGGACCTGTTCACATCACAGGTTGTATCATACACATATGGAAAAACAAGATGCTCTCCATGTACACATCATGTAAAACATAACTCCATGTCAGGTTGTGTACACACTGAATGGTGCACACCAACAGGTATCACAACCCACAAGGGGGAGACACCACTGATAATGGGAAGTACTTTACTACTACCCTGCTGAGTCTGGTCTGGAAGGCCATGAACCTTGATCACTTAAGTGATGTCAGCAGTACAGATGTAGATGACAGTATGGTTGATAAATCACTGCATATCATAACCTTGCCAGGTCATAGGACATCATCACCCATACTGTGTACCACCTACACTCAGTATACTAGATGTACATTCCTATGTCACAGGAGTGTTTTGCAACAGGACTGCTGGCAGAACCAACACTACAGAAGGTGTCTAAATAATACGTGATCATCCCACCAGTGGCAGCTACAGTATGTCAGGGTTAATGAATTTTATTCCCCCTCATTGTAGTCCATGCCTCACAGACAAACAGAAGGCATCTGCCTATTGAAGTATGTGAACCACTATGACCTAGGAGCAATAGCTGACTCGCATTGTCACCCCTATGTTAATAACCCTGTACCCATGAACTACCACCTAGGCAGCAGTCAACCTAATGGACACTTGTGTGTGAGGGATGCAGCTGGGCAGTTGTCTTTCCTGTGATAGCTACATCACCACAACTGTCAGGTAGTCATATGTGGCAACCCTAATAATGATAGGGTGCCATTCATGAATATAGAGATCATTGTCCAGCCATACAGAACACTCAAGTGACCCATATCAGATCACATATTTCCTTTATGGGGTATTGGCCATGTGCAGATGGCCTACACCAGCCTTGCCATTCCCCTTCTCCACTATGTAGCATGATGCATACCCTGAATAAATCCATATCCATCCCAGTGATGTTGGACATGCTACACATACTCATCCTGATCTCGAACATATACTTCATGGACATCCACCTACCACATGCTGAACAGATCCTTGTCCCATACACTTGACATAGTCCTGCCGTACTATGCATTCCTGTCCATCAAAGCTGCACATCGCTTCCCTCTCACACATGGTGTGATGACCGCATGGTAATGCATGGTATATATATTTTTAACCCTGTGGATCAGTAATGTGGCACTGTTCCACGTGGCCCCACAGACCCGCCTGTCAGCTACTGCCAGGTAACCTTTCATCCTAGATTCATACATGGCCCATGGCATATAGCCCACTAGCTGACTTTGACTGTACATGCTATAGTTGATATCCATCCCTGCAAATACCATCTGGCTAGCCAGTGTCCCATGTGTATCACATGTGCAACACAGGTGATACATGGCAAGATTTGGAATTGCTGTACAGTGCCGTGTAGATGTATATGGCAGACCACCTACATGTAAGACCTTATGTGAGCATGTCTGCAGGGTCACAGGTCATGTCTGTTAAGGCAGTGTAAGTCCTTATATGTGACATATATACTGCATCAAGGTTGACTGCATTAATGTGGACACATCCAGCCATGTTCTGATAGGTAGGAACACCAGTACAGGCAAACAGACATGCCCACATCAAGACAGCAACCACGTGGAGTATGAGCAATGTAATCAGGTGACACACACACATATATGGTGATAATATCCACTCAACATTGAGTGTCACATGTATGTGACACAAACACGTCAGTGTCATGTAGGTTTGCAAATACAACTATTTAAACTGAATTAATGTGATACACATGTTTGTTCAGCTGTAGCTCTGTATGTCTCTGTGAGTTACTGTGACCTGTCTCCATCATTATGTCTTCCAGGTATGCTGCGTGCAAGGCTTCCCCCTTTTATATACTTGGAGGATGAGGCCCTCATCCCATACCTACTCAACAATCACGATATCCTGTTCAGCCATGTGCCACAGGATGCACAGCAGCGAGATGCCCTGTGAATGGAACTTCGCAGGAGGGTTAGTGATCTGGGTGGCCACAACCGCACATACCAGCAGGTACACAGACACTGTACAGACCTCATTAGATGGGCGAAACAGTGTGCAAATGCAATCACCAGGGAATAAGGTGCAACAGGTGGTGGACCACCAACCCAGCCCCCACTCACATGTACCGAGGAGCTACTGACCAACCTGGGGACACCTGCAGAACCACATCCACAAGCCTTAGCCAGTATTGTGGAGGTGGGTGTCTCTCAACCACTGAGCCTGGAGTTGCCTGGTAAGTCAGTACTCCACCTATAACAACTATATTCCATATAGTTGCATGTGTCACTGTACAATATGTAATGTAACATCATATGCAAGGCATGTATACACACATGCTGCATACTATAGTATGCTACTCTGTGTATGCCCACATGTGCATACACCATAGTATAGTCTAATGTACTGGTGTATGTGTTATGCACATTGCTCCCTGTAGCCTTTATACAGGGGTGGATTATGCTCATACTGCTGTGTTACTCCTATTTAGGTACCTCTGGTGATCTGCTGTGACAGCAGCCCATTGCAGGTGAGAGTGTTATTATTTATCAGAACCATAATGCACAAATCTATCTGCCATGTGGCCATTCACAACATGTACACATAATGTATGGTCCTGTTACAATATACAGTTCGGACCTGCAATGCATCACAATGACTACCCATGTGCAACACTTGCAAACTATGTGAATCATCTCACCAACATGAATCCTCACAAACTTTATTGCCAGATGTGTTGACAGCTGTGCATACAATGGTGGTGGTGCTGTTCACTTTAGGGATGTACAACAGATCTGATCTACACATGTGGTGAATGCAAACAGTACTACACAGTGGGCTTGAGTATGGCTAGCACACAGATTTCACTGGTGTGGATCATAGCCCTGCTATGAATGTCACACAATGTGATGTGCTATCTTGACATGTCCATGACATCTATTGGCCTGGCTGCCACACTGCCTACCTAACCTGAAAACATATCCCACATACCACCCTTTATCTGCATAACCCTGTTGTCAGTGGAGCATATATGTCATATGGGACAACACAGACATGTGAAATAGATGCCCATCACAATAATTTGGACAACACATGTACACACATGGCCATGGAGGATGGCCAGAGACATGGAGCAACACACACACAGTAGACATGTTGTGCTTGTGTGTACACCCTGTCGTACAATGGCTACACATGGTTCAACCATGGCCTTTGTATAATGGTCATAATGTAGATGTGGAACACTAGACATCTTACAGGCCTGTGCACATCTTGTGTAGGCATAACATCAATCCACCACATAAGATGTGCTGAACATCTTGAGGGTGTTGCAACATAACAGCAGTCACCTGTACAGTATCCACATCAGGCCACAGATACAGTACATTCCCGTTGCTGGTGTTGGACATAAATGCCATACTAGCTTCTCATGTAGTGCACAGACGTCATGTGGGACATGGTGTACCAACGTATTTGCCATGTCTGGCCATAGTTGCCAGGCTGCAGCAATATGGTTGCAGATGTGCAGGGGTGTCATCCGTATACCCATCAGTGACCTGTGTCACAACTTCCACATCATGGTTTAGTGTGTATACACCTCAGTGACATGGGTTACATTCCACAGTATATATGTATTGTATCTCAACACAGTCATGACTATGAACCCTGTCTGTAACTCACACTGTATAACACTAGAGACACCTCATGATTCCCTGCAATGGCCATGCACATCAGCTAAATTTGCAGTATATCTGTAGGGCGGACAGACAACACTGAATTGATACACCATTGCCCCACTGTATATCTGACAGGACACCATTGTGTTAAACATGTATGCATGTCATTGCACACGTCAGCAGATCACATGTCATACTACATGTGATTATCAAGGTCATATGCCACACATCAGGCAGGTGTACTGTTAACCTGTGCTGGTCCACATGGTGTAACACAGGGATGTATGCTAACCACTACTATGATTGTGTAATTTGCATGCCATCTGCTATGACACATGCATGCTGTTGTGTGCAACCTAGGGATGTATGATAACTACCACTATTATTGTCTACGCTGCATGCCGTCTGCCGTATCACATGCATGTTGCATGCCTTCTGTCATATCACATGTGTGTGTGTGTGTGTGTGTGTGTGTGTGTGTGTGTGTGTGTGTGTGTGTGTGTCTATTGTATAGATTGTAATGTACAGTTCTTGTCTGCCCTCACAGGTGATGTAGGTGCATTGCCCTCCAGCGGTACATCAGATGTTAGTGTCCCCACAGACTCTAGCAGTGATGATGAATGTATGATTGGGACACATGCAGAGTTGCCAGGGTCTGAAACTGTCCCATTGGTTGCCATTCCATCTATATCCACCTCATCCCCACACACCAATCCCATACCTGCACATACCCCATCACCAGTGGCCATAGAGGAAAGACAGTTGGTACGTGGTAGCTTGGAACAGGAAAGTGTGAGGGTTATGGAAGGTGTGCCTGCACACCATGGTGTCAGCCAAACTACTGGTGGTGCCCCACACAGGCATGTGGCCAGTGCTGCTCGTAGGAGGACCTCTGGCCAACATGCTCCTGCACGACAGAGCGCAGCAGCTGATGTCACCAGATGCATGTTTCAGGCTGTAATGGAGGCAGATTGCTGATGCTTTGGATTGATGGTTGGCTGACATGGTTGGAGTCCTTGACTGTGGCACGACAATCCATGAGTGTGAGCTGTCTGTGTTGGAACATCTGGTAGGAGTGAGGCATCGGGCATGTGGACGTAGGCCTGCTACATCACCTGTGTCAGGTCTACGTGTATGAGCTACCTCACATGCCCGCTCCCATAATGGCGGTAGCAGCAGCAGTGCATCTGGTGCTGTGCTGTCCACACCACGGCACAGAAGGCCACATGCATGTGGCCCGGGATGGTCCCAACAGGGACACGGTTTCAGTGGACAAGTGACATCAGACAGTACCTAATCTGCACCTCTGTCTGGTGGTGCCCATGCAACCCCTGGCAGGCACAGGTCACATGTCCATGGCCGGACACCATGAACTGTAAAACCTCGCCTGTACAGTCTGCAGCTGTCAATAATACCCCTATGTAGGCCAGACACATGGGAGAACTGTGTGCAGACATACACGCACACACTGGACACAAATGTAGGGCACCGCAACACACACATGCATAACATCCACACACGCCCAATTAGATCAAAGGCCCAAACCCACACACATGATGTCATCCAATGGTGCAGCCTAGGCCTCTGGCAAACATTAACACCCTGTGCATATGATGATGCCTGTGCCGCATCTCTGACATCCACACCATTGGTGCAGGAACATGCTCATATGGACTGATGCACAGGGTGAACAGACTAGGATGATATGTGTAGTTTACAAATGTTGAGGACTGTTGACAGGCAGCAGATATACCATGTAGTACAGGTGTACAATACTGTTAACAGTATGTGTCTTGTGTAACAACAGTGCAGCCTAGGCCTCCGGCAAACATTAACACCCTGTGCATATGATGATGCCTGTACCACATCCCTGACATCCACACCATCAGTGCAGGGACATACTCATATGATCTGATGCACAGTGTGAACAGACTAGGATGATATGTGTAATTTACAAATTTAAT
>NC_056731.1:1392709426-1392719426 GCF_019279795.1 Protopterus annectens
GGCCCCTGATTCACATCCTCTTAGGCATACCTTGTGATGCCTATCACATCGGACTACATGACTACAATCGTAGCCGGCCTTAGGCATAGGCCAACTAAGTGGCCGCCTAGGGTGCCGCTTTAGTGGGGGCACTTTACCAGTATTTATTTGGTGTAGGTAGACCAGGATGGGGGCACTGGGTGGTGTGGTTCGGGGTGCCATTGTGCCCTCTGCCTAGGGCACCAGTTGACCTAAGGCCACTCCTGACTACAGTATTGGGAATGGCTGCCCATTAGGCAATCGCATGGCATTCGACTGTAGGGAATCAGCAACCTGTCCAGTGAATCATTCATAATTGTGTGTTCCTCTTACAATCTGCTCCCACCTTGTAATGCCTATCACATCGGACTACATGACTACAATATTGGGAATGGCTGCCCATTAGGCGACGGCATGGCATTCGACTGTACGGAATCAGCGGCCTCTCCAGTGAATTAATCATAACTGTGTGTTCCGCAAGCACTCTGCTCCCATCTGGCTGATACATGGGAACCAAGAGCCTGCATTACAAATGAGTAGTTGGGTTGTGGTAGCCACATCCATCGGACGGGTCATGCTACCGCATACCTATTATAGGTTCGCCACCTTCTCAATTGGCCAAGGTAGGACTTTAGGGTTACCACCTGTCCCACTGTGCGAGGACAGTGCGAAAATAATCAAGACATAGCACATGTCCAGATTACAGGACATCATTATATTCTACGTTTCATTAATAATTGCATACAACAGTGATTTTATATATGACATGTCTATATGTTATGTGAAGTAGCATAAGCAATTCAAATGCAACTAGATTAAGCTTTTATTTGTGCAAATAAGTGTAATCCTGTACTGTGCACGGCTGTAGGTATGTTTAGTCCTGGAATGTCTGACATTTCTACAGAACATGTCCCACTCTGGCCATTTGAAAAGGTGGCAACCCTATAGGACCTGTATGTAGAGATGTCAGACTTTGCAGGGCAACACACCCACAGCCAGTAGTAAGGGGTGTACTTCACTGTTTTGCCTAAATAAAAGGTTACTCTTGTAGCATTATAGTTGCTTATACTGTTAGCTATAACATTTAGGTGCTTCAGAGTAACATAATTGTTTTATGCTACTACTACAGATAATATAGGTAGTCTTTGCCCTAAATCACAGGACATTTGCCTTAATTACAGTTATTATGCAGGACACAACTGCCCACAGGGGAGTGTCCCTCGCAAAGGTGGACAGGTGGTAACTCCAAACCTATTATTCTATCAACTTTCTAAGGTAGTCGGCGAAACATGCACTTTCTCTCACTATCAGACCTCTCATACGAATGGGGAAGAATAAACACTGAATCAGGGACACTGCATAACGGCCTCAGGGACACATTTAGAAGGTTGGTGCTATTAACCTGACACATTGATGGACACAGAGCACATATGTATTCATACACATTGTCTGAGGTGCATGCAGTTTATGACTCTTACATGTTGTCATTATTCATTACATGTATTCCGCCACCTTTCCTCCTAGTATCACTAGTTCAAGGATGGTTTAGTTGGGACTGTGTTAAGATTCTGATTCGTAATCATGGATGTCCCTGTTAATCGGGGACAGTTCAATGATATGGTCCCTATGTATTCTCCCAATGGTTTACTGACTGTCCAGTAGATGTGCTCTTACAGTTTGGGAGGTATGGGCATCTGCTATACCCACATCGGAATATTACTTGCACCCACGGGGCAGTCCTAATACATGTCTGCCAGCCAACACCTGCACGCCTAGCCCCATAATCACATACCCGTAGTTCCCCCTCCTGCCACTACTCTACAGCACTCATCCTTACTGTGGGCACAGGTGGACGCAGGTGGGATATGAACACACCCCTACACACTACCCACTCTCCCCATGTCAGGACACATGTCATACATTGTGTCAATCCATGTGTTATCAGGCCTGCACAACTTACTGTTCCGTGTAAAGCAACATCCTGGTTGTACCGGTGTTCCCCCATTGGTTGAAGGTATCAAATTTTTGGTGTCCCTCAAGGGACATCGCTGTCCATGTTTAAAGTGTAGACCTTGTAGATCTCTCCCACTGGTAGTTTCCTGCTGGTGGTCTGGGAAGCAGTGTTGTATTTGCCTTTATTGCGTGTCTGTATGTCTCACCGGCCTAGCTGGGGGGGGGGTGGTAAGTAGACATTTGTTGAGTGGACCTCCCACCAACATAAGCCCGGTCTAAACATGTTACCTGTAACTGCTGTAACATAACCTAGGTATATACATGTGTATATTTACTGTAACATATATATATATATATATATATATATATATATATATATATATATATATATATATATATATATATATATATATATATATATATATATATATATATATATATATATATATATATATATATATATATATATTAATATATACAGACATATCTGAATATGTATTCATACATGTATATTCATATCTTGCTGTCTCATATATATATATATATATATATATATATATATATATATATATATATATATATATATATATGAGAATATAAATCAACTTGTTGATGGATATTTTCAAGTTTATGTATTTTGGATTGTTTTTTTTTGTTGTTTTGTACTTTTTGTTTGTCTCGTATTTATGTAGATCATAGTGGAGCTTATCTCCCCGGGCCTCTACTGAAAATGGACTTGTATCCAGTTGGACTAGCCTGGTCAACAAATGTAAAATAAAAAAAAAAAAAAATAAAAATATATATATATATATATATATATATATATATATATATATATATATATATATATATATGTGTGTGTGTGTGTATGTATATATATATATATATATATATATATATATATATATATATAATTATATATATATGTACATCAGTGTGTCAATACATTCCCCGCTCATACGCACATGCATAATGGTGTTAATAAGCTTCACCAGCATACTAGTGCCTTATTCATTATAATACCGACACACTCCAGTTATCTTGTAATCGGTATGTAGCACATTATACAGCCGACAGATGTCGCTATATGTTCATTTATGGATTACCAATGGTAATTGGAATATGATAGTGTGATTCGACCTGTTCCTCTTCTGCACAGCCTATTATTCCATGTACTGTCAATGTTTGTATGGGCACATTCCTATTATTCATGTCAACAAATGGAATGCATGTGTTACAGAATTTGTACTTCAACATATATTGTTGTCTGCATGTGAGTATGCATATATACCTATTACGACCTAGCTGACCTACACGGGGCGGTCCATTAGAACCAGCCCATCCAACCCTGGCACACCTGGATCCATAATTGCATACCCATAGTTCCTCCACCCCACGCGTAGCATCCATTATCCACTTGTTATCGCAGCCATGACACACCTTTACACATTTCCCTCTCCAGAGCTTTTGGGGCCCTACACATATTCTGTCCCGCCTCGTGTATTCACAGGGTCTCCCGCCATGTATATTTGCACATACGTGCCTTTCCTGGGGTTATGGAATATGGCCATTTGCACTTTCCAATTTTTGGAGGTCCCAGCATGGGACTACATTCCATCTGTGTGTAAAGTAGACCTAGCATTTCAACGATGTTACTCCCACTGGTAAAACCCTGCCTGTGGTGTGAGTAGCGGTGCTCTGCTCACTCCTGGGCAGCTTTTTATGACATACGCTGAAAGCGCTTTATAATACCAAAATTGCTCTTGATTCCCTTCACATCCCTTGTGTATGCTTTACTGTTACAACGTCCATTATATATATATATATATATATATATATATATATATATATATATATATATATTTATATATATATATATATATATATATATATATATATATATATATTTCTCATGTATGTAGCTATATATCTATACACACATATGTGTGTGTGTGTATATATATATATTACATCTGTACATATAAACATACATTTCCTATGCTGGAAGCTGCTTACACCCGCGCAGGCGCACTCGCCTATGCTTACTGTGCATTACATATGTTTACTGTCACTTATTTGTGCTTATTTGTGCCTTATACATTATGACAATACCACTTTGATTGAAAGGATCTGGTTAATAGTCCCATGCGATACACACGTTCACCTTTACATGTTTAAATGTCGGCTTTACAGCAGAGCAACATTCATTCCACAAGGAAAATGATATGTGCTATTGTCGACTTTGAACCGTGAATGCCTTTTTGTTAGGCGGATGCTCTAACCACTACACTATTGGTGTTCTGCCTCATTTATATGTATACCCATGGTGCATAGTTACCCGAACACATGCCTCATCACTTCACTTACACAGCAGACATCCATTTACCTGTTGGGAAAAACGCACTACTACACATGCACCATTCCTTACTGCTCTGGACTTGTGCTGCATGTTGACTCACTTCGAGAATATTCAGACCTCCAAAGCCTATAGTCCTGGCATATACATGTGTTTGATTGTCAGGGTGTTCATATGGTCTTCTGGGTTTATGCTTGTCCGACTGGGGACCGAGACTGCCCTGTACCTAGTTGAAAGTCAGACTTAGCAAGGGTAGATCGTTTGTTCCACTTTTAGTGTCCTACCTGTGGTTGTGGATGCAGAGGTACGCTCACCTATGGCCATCCTGATATATAACAGCACTAACTATTACGTGGATTTCCAATATTGTGACCATGTTCATTCTTCATATCTATCTATCTATCTATATATATATATATATATATATATATATATATATATATATATATATATATGTGTGTGTGTGTGTGTGTGTGTGTGTGTGTGTGTGTGTGTGTGTATATATTGGTCTGTACATACACATGCATATATACCTACATGCTCATTTACATTTCCCATACTGTTGAATCACCGCCACCTACCGTTTTGCATGCACGCTTGCATACCCGCTTACGTCTTGGGTTACCACCTTTTCATATGGCCAAAGCAGGGCATTTTCAGGACACACATCAGATTTTACAGGCCAACACATACCCATGTTCAGTACAAAGGTTAGAACTTTACTTATATGCCTAAATGAACGCTTATTCTTGTAGCGGTTTGTTTGCTTAATCTGTTTCTTGTAACTTTGAGAATTTTACATAAATAACTGTTTTATGCAACTGTTACATGAAATATGGGACATATTTCCTACAATCACAGGACAGTTGCCATTGTATTATATTTGGTCTGGACACAACTGCCCAAAAAGGAACTGTCCCGTACAAGGTGGGGCAGGTGGTAACCCTACTTACATCTGCTTTACAGTGCCTTAAGCACCCTATATCCGACTGCCACTATGCGAATGTGTAAGGTATATATTTCCTATAATGCACATGGGGAGACGTGCATCACAGTCAGGTGTTTAATCCCGGGTCATAGGTTCTGCAAGACCGGCTGGAGGCTGAGCAGACTTGTGGACAACTACTGCTCATACAACTTGTGTCCAGATGTATACAGGACTGGACATCGTGTCGACACACCAAGTCTAATGTTTAGAACAGATACATATCCCATGAGGGATATCCAAAAATGTAATAAGTTCCTGGAGTCCAACGATCAATGAAAAAAGTAAACCACCACAAAGGCAGTAAATGATTCCAGGAAAAGCTGGATTCTTGCACCAAAACAGTACTCTTTATTTTAACCACAAACGAAGATGTTGAGCGCTTTCATCAATGTACAAATGACTTCATCAGAACACAATACATAAAAGCTTACTCCCTTATATACAGCCTGTGCCCCCATCTACGCCAATCTTGTACTTCTTGATTGGGAAAAAGAATTTGTTTTGCAATCCACTTGGATGACTAACATCAAAAGTTATGTCCGTTACTTGGATGATATCTTTGTTCTCTGGGAAGGAGACTTGGAAAAACTAATCGAGTTTGTAGATTATATTAATCACACTACTAGTTACCTCAAGTTCACCCATCAGTTTGATACGGTGGGGATTAATTATCTCGATGTATATCTGTATAATGATGGGAAGTCTTTCCAGTCACGGATTTTCAGGAAGGACACATATAGTAACGGTTATTTACACTTTGATAGTGCCCATTTTTATGCTTCCAAACGAGGCATAGTTAAAGGGCAGTGCATTAGAGCTGCCAGGATGACTTTGGTTAAGGAATGCATGCAGCAAGAATTATCTTACATTGGAAGTTTATTTATGGACAAGGGCTACCCCATTGCCATGATCAATGATGTGATCATGTACATAACTCAGGAATGGGGTAGGAAGTATCCACCACTTCTAGGTATAGGACTTCAGAAAAATAATGAGGGAAATAATAATATTAATATTAATACCAGAAATGACAACTATATCAAAGCATGCATATTAAAATATGGTAGGCATACGAATGAAGTAAAGGACATCATCACTTCCAATTGGAATATAGTGACAAGTGATGTTACTATTAAGGACAAAGTACCATACAGACCACAATTTGTATACAAAACTGGGAACAACATGAAGAGAATAATTGAGGTTAAATCTAGTCATCAGATGAAAGGGAAGATATCCAAAGGGGGCACAAAAAAATGTGGACATTGAAATTATTGCAGGTATATATTTGAAGAACTTTCTATCACCTTAAACAACAATTTAAGAAGTAAGGTGAGATTTTGTCATGGAAATTGTCAGTCTCAGCATTTAGTATATCTAGCAATATGTGATACATGTATGAATTATTATGTTGGGAAAACTGATCGCTGTTTCAAGAACAGAATATATGATCACGTATTGCATTAAAAAACATGATGTGAACAATGCATTATCTCGTCACCTTATAAATAGCTCAGATTGCGCTGGCTTCAAATTTGCCATCTTGGAAGTGGTACCATCTAACCCTAGAGGGGGAAATATTAAGGCAATCGTGAGTGAAAAGGAAATCAGGTGGCAGATAAGACTTAATGCAGCTACATCCCCTGGACTTAACGAAATGATTCCTACCAAACCCTTGGTTATTGTATAATATAACATATTATATGCACATATGTAAAACATCCAGACAAGCATATTGTCAAGCGATGGGTGCTGTTGTTCTTTTTTAGGTAGATAGGTTATATATAGTGTTGTATTTTTTAGTACAATTTTATTTTATATATATATTATTTATATTACAATTATAAATATTTTTAAAATGTTTTATACATAATTTGTACACAATATGAATTTTGATGCACAGCATTGATTCTTCTTTTTCAATTTTTATGTATGCATATAGTTTGTTAGAACAAAATATAAACCAAGGACACAGCATGTTTTTTACCACTGTCTAGCAGGTGTTCAGTTATGGTTAGTATAGTTATGCATTAGATTTGGATTAAATGTAATATTTTTATTGAATTGTGGTTAATCACATATTAGCTATGCTCATAAAACAAACATTCAACAAGATATTTTACAAGTTCATTGTAAAGTAGCAGGCTGAATAGAAATTGGAGGTATCTAATTACTTAATGCCAGCCCACATATTAATTGAATAATGAGTGTAAATGGCAGTTTTTTAAGTATATAAGGGAGTAAGCTTTTATGTATTGTGTTCTGATGAAGTCATTTGTACTTTGATGAAAGCGCTCAACATCTTCATTTGTGGTTAAAATAAAGAGTACTGTTTTGGTGCAAGAATCCAGCTTTTCCTGGAATCATTTAATGCCTTTGTGGTGGTTTACTTTTTTCGGATATCCAAAAATTGTGGGGACCGATGACCATCTTTGCTTTACGGCTGTAAGGTAGGGTTATACATGCAAAGGATACATAGTTTGCAATCCTGAGACTGCCTAGGGTGAGACTGCCTACTAGATATGGGTAGGGGTCACTATGTGCAGATATGGCCACGCCTATCTTGCAGCCCGAGTATGGCTGGTTTTGGTGGACGTTCAGGAAGGGGGGGTGGTGTGCTGTGAAGGGGATGATGGGTATTCAATTATGTATCCAGGTGTGTTGGGGTTGGGTGGCTCAGTTCAGGCCAGACCATTATGTGGGTTTGTGCCGGTAACGTTTCTGTACATATGTATTGCACATTTTAATGTTCACATGTTTGTGGGATTGTATTGCGGATGTGTATATTTGTTCTTCAGTTATCTTCCTGATTCACCCACCGCTCCCTTGTAGACCTCCAGTTCAGCTATTGTGCATCCAACCCAGTCTCCCCTTGGTGAATTGTTACATTATCCGTCACCCCCCACCCCCATATTCCACAAATAACATTCAACCCTTCTCTAGTAGATGGCCCATGGCACAGTGAACAAAACACATTGCGTACATTACATATCTCTGGGACCAATATGGTTGTGAGGTCTACACTAACACTTCAGATCATCCACACGCTGTACTTCATGCACATAGGTACTTGCAAATACTTATCTTTCATGACATGGTAGGTATACCTGGGTAATACCCGTTCATCTATGGGCCATCCTGACAAGGATGACTTGGACTGCAAATGGTCAGATATTGGGCGAATGCTCTGACCATTGGTAGGGTTGCAACCTTTTTATATGACCTGGATGGGACATTTTCGTGGCACACATTTGAGTTTACAGGCCAACACATACCCATGGTCATTGCAAAGGATAGTACTTTAGTTTCATGCCTACATATAAGCTTTTATTGTTGTAGCGGTGTAGTTGCTTATTCTGTTTCATTTACTTGCTTATTCTGTTTCTTGTAACATATAGGTATTTTATATATGGACATACATACTGTATGGGACTATTACATAACATATGGGACATAATTATGTCCTACTATCGCAGGACATTTCACATTTATTATGATTTTGGAATGGACACACCTGCCTAGAGGGGGACTGTCCCTCACAATGTAGGACAGGTGGTAACCCAAACCATTGGGCTAGACTTGGCAATTGGCGGTGTGCTAACATGATGCGTTTCGCTTCCACTTGGTATAACTAGTGACAATACCATGGAATACGGGCACAGGGTTTTAAATATCTTTGTTCGAGGGACGGGGACTCAATATTCAGCTACGTGCCTTTGTGTTTACTTCTTATTGTGGTGTTCCCAATAATGTCTTGCATGCTTTGCATACATTTCAGTATCCACGGACACTGACAGGAGTGATTACTATTAGAGGCAGGCTGTACTAGTCAGCATTTTAGGTTACGCATATGCAACCGACATGTTCATGCCTCCGTGCAGCTCTTGGACATGCCCCCTGCATTCGTACACATTTCCTATGCACGTGGCCATTACGGCAGCATGCCTTCATTAATATGCATGTGGTGCTGCTGCACCATCTCTACGCCGCACGGTCGGCGCAAGGCTAACGCTGTCCTTGTGCCAAGCTTCATGAATCACGGGGAGTGTCTTATCACCGGACAAGTTCTCTGTAGTTCTTGTGTGAAAACCATATGTATGTATAAGTCTGAACTTGTCATTTCTAGCAGAGTACACATACAAGAAAATTCTATCTAGTTGTTTCAAGAGGTTAGACTCATGTACAAATAAATAATCATTGCTGATGATGCAAGACAGTCTGATGAACTGTCCACATAGAATGTTGCTTTTTCATAAAAGCAGGGTGTAGGCTAGTATAGTCAAGAAAATTATTTTTGTATGTGTCTTTTCTGTAGGCAGTAGAGTTTAACAAATGTGTGATGGGATCCAAAGTAATTTCAGTGTCTAAGAAATGAACTTTCAAACTGTAACTCGAGATAACAAAATGTAAAAATTCTATACTGTCTGACATTGCATGAACAAAGCATTTGAGTTGTTGCTCGCTGCCTTTCCAAATAAAAAAAAACAAATCATCAATATACCTTCAGTAAAAAACAATACTTTCAAACCCTGCAAGGTGAATTAGTGTTTCATACTCCCAGGCACTTAACACTAGGTTTGCGTAAGCGGGGCCATCTTGGTCCACATGGCAACTCCTTTTACTTGTTGAAAAATCTTGTTATTAAAGTGGAAGAAGTTGTTCATCAGAACCATTGAAATTAGTTG
>NC_056731.1:1392724426-1392826926 GCF_019279795.1 Protopterus annectens
ATTTGCGGATAAAAAAAACAGACTTTCGTGCATGCGCACTAGTCCGGACTGCTGCTGAGACAGTTTGGAGCATGGGCAGACTGTCTCAGCAGCAGTCCGGACTGGGAAACATGTAACATGCAGAGATCCCAGAAGTCTATGCAGTTTTAACTGCATAGACTGTCGCTGGAAACAGATCGGACCCGGACTGCAATGTCGGCAGGCAGGGCTGGAGTCTCGGATCTCGCGTGGTGGAGGTGCTCCAGGAGTCTTGTTGGGGGACCTCGCGTGGTGGGTGTAATGCACGGGCAGTGGAGCTATGGGTGTCGCTATGGAGTCTGAAAGGATTTGGATTTAATCAAGGGATCTACATGTACTGAAGGGGATTTGGAGTGTGTCGCTCCAGGTAGGTAAGGTGTGTGTGTGTGTGTGTGTGTGTGTGTGTGTGTGTGTGTGTGTGTGTGTGTGTGTGTGTGTGTCGCTCCAGGTAGGTAAGGTGTGTGTGTGTTGCTCCAGGTAGGTAAGGTGTGTGTGTCGCCCCAGGTAGGTAAGGTGCGTGTGTGTGTGTGTGTGTGTGTGTGTGTGTGTGTGTGTGTGTGTGTGTGTGTGTGTCGCTCCAGGTAGGTAAGGTGTGTGTGTTGCTCCAGGTAGGTAAGGTGTGTGTGTCGCCCCAGGTAGGTAAGGTGTGTGTGTGTGTGTGTCGCTCCAGGTAGGTAAGGTGTGTGTGTGTCACTCCAGGTAGGTAAGGTGTGTGTGTCGCTCCAGGTAGGTAAGGTGCGTGTGTGTGTGTGTGTGTGTGTGTGTGTGTGTGTGTGTGTGTGTGTGTGTGTGTGTGTGTGTCGCTCCAGGTAGGTAAGGTGTGTGTGTGTCGCTCCAGGTAAGTAAGGTGTGTGTGTGTGTGTGTGTGTGTGTGTGTGTGTGTGTGTGTGTGTGTGTGTGTGTGTGTGTGTGTGTGTGTGAAATGCCCCAGTTGCTACATACTGGTGGCTAGAACAAACTCATGGTGGTGTGGTAGGGAATACCTCAGGCTTAAACCATGTACCTTGTATGCAGGTGTTAAGGACCTGAATTCCCTACCCATCACCATTTGTAAAAAATTGCAGATTTTTGCCTCATATTTGATCTGATCTGTTCCTCATAATATATGTGGCTTCTAAATGTTGCAATGCTTGATATTTGATTGTGCAGTGGTAGCATTGTTGCCTCACAGCTGCAGGTTCTCAGGTTTGATTCTTGGCTGGGGTGCCTTCTGTATGGGGTCTGCATCTTCTCCCTGTGTTTGTGTGGGTTTGCTTTTGTGTCCTCCCATGTTCCAAAGACATGTCTGCATTATTTCTTCCTGGGCCTCTGTTGAAAATTTTTTTGTTCCAAGTCAAACTGTCCTGATTAACAAATGTTAAATAAACTTGACAGGCATTTGAATTTCAGACTTCAGGTTTCTGAATGTTTAATTCCTTACATATTTGATGGTGCAGTGGTAGCATTGTTGCTTCACAGCTATAGGTTTTCTGGTTTGATTCTTGGCTGGGGTGCCTTCTGTGGTAGTCTGCATCTCATCCCTGTGTTTGTGTGTATTTGCTCTGGTGTCCTGCCATTTTACAAAGACATGTGTCTGCAGTATTTCTCCCTGGGCCTCTGCTGAAAATTGTTTTTGTTCCGTCAGAAGTAAAATTGACAGGCATTTGAATTCCAGACTTCATATTCTTCAGAAAATGCATAGTAACACAACCTTTTATTCTAGCCATTTTCTAAGTTTTTAAGATGAATATTTGAAATTTGTCCTTATTTTTGGGACTGTATTACCCCATTATTGGCTTTGTCCAGGTTTTTTGTGCTAAGGTTGACAGCTATGGCAAGGACTGAATTCACTGAATATGTTTGAGGACTGTATTCCCTCATTACTGGGTTTGTCCAGGTGTTTTGTGCTAAGAGGTTGACAGCTATGGTGAGAACTGAATTCATTAAATGATAGCCATTTAAGTTTCAGTCTTCCGCTCTTTCACAAAGCAGCTGATTTGGCATAGTGGTATGTTGCTCTGACTGTTTTGCACAGGGACATTGGTAGTAAAATGTATGGTGATAACAGCATTTTTTCTTTCACAAAGCAGCTGATTTGGCATAGTGATATGTTGCTCTGACTCTCTTGCACAGGGACCTTGGCACTAAAATTTATGGTGGTAACACAGCATTTTATTCTAGCAACTTTCCAAGATTATACAAGCAATGTTTAATGTGACCCTGGTTTTTGGACTTTTGACCCCCTCCCCCCCAAGTAAATTTGGCTTTTTCCAGATTTCTTGTGCTGCGAAGTTGAGATGCAGTTGAATATTGAGTAGATTTTACAATTTTACAAGGAGCTGAAAGCTGCAGGGGAAGAGAAGTTTAGTGATGCTTATGCTAAGTCAGCTTGCATTGTTAATAGCACAACAGGTTGTGTTCTTGCTTTTGATGCAGAACGTTGTTGGTTCTACACCCACAAGGGGTGAATGCTGCCATACTGAAAAAAGTACAGTTTTGTACCTTCCATAAATGTAGATGTTCGAGTGTTCAGCCTGCTGCAGTCATCACACTTGGGTTATCCTGCCGTCAGGCAGTCCCGCAGTCGGCCCGAATTCCAAAGTCTTGGTCCGGCGTCGGTTGCTGTCGCTTCTTCCTGACGTCAGTGCACCAGGGGTATATAAGAGGCATCCAACGCCATTTTCTTCAGTTTTTCTTGCCCCAGATGTCAGGTGCCCCCAATAGGTAGGCAAAATATATGTATGTAGCTAGATAAAAATAAAACAATACCTTTAGGCACACGCAAATACACCACAGAGGTTGTATAGGATAGAGTGGTGTAGATAAGTTCAGCTAGTACAGAGGGGATGGAGGGAGGGTAACCTGGACTGCAGCAGGGTGAACACTCGAACATACATTTATGGTAGGTAGAAAACTGTACTATGTTCATCGTGTTACCCTGCTGCAGTCATCACACTTGGGTTGAATCCCAAAGCTAAGGATGGGAGGTGGAGTTAAACAGGGTTAGAAGAAGCTAGTAGGCCCTGCAAGACTGCAGGGGCAAAACCAGCTCTAGTTTTAGAATACAGAGGTAGTGATAGTGTTTGGTGAAGGTGTGCACCGAACTCCAAGTTACAGCTTCCAGAATATCCTTGGTTGGCACTCCCCTGAGGAAGGCTGCTGATGTAGCTGTAGCCCTGGTGGAGTGGGACCTAATGTTAGCAGGTACCGGTTTCCCATGATGCGTGTAGCAGAAACGTATGCAATGCCCTATCCATTTAGAAATGGTCTGTTTTGAGATAGCTTTTCCTTGTGAACCTGTAGCATAGGCTACAAAGAGCTGCTCAGTTTTTCTGAAAGCCGTAGTTTTATCCAAGTAGTAACATAACTGCCTGTGAATGTCCAAAGAGTGCAGGAGTCTTTCTCCTTTGTTCTGGGGATTTGGGAAAAAGGTGGGCAAATGAATGGTTTGGTTTAGGGCCACACTGGATACCACCTTTGGCATAAAGGAAGGGTTACTTCGTAGAGAGACTCTGTCTTGATGAAAAATGAGGAAAGGCTCCACTGCCATTAGTGCCTGTAGCTCTGAGACTCTTCTAGCTGAGGTTATTGCTAGTAGCAGGGCAGTTTTCCATGATAAAAACTGTAAATCAGCTGAAAAAGCTGGTTCAGAGGGCAGCAGTGTAAGCTTTTCCAGAAAAAAGTTGAGATCCCAAGTAGGTGTTGGTGCTCTCCTTGGCGGTCTTATGTTCTTAGCCCCTCTGAGGTACTGTCTTAGGAGTGGATGTGAGAATAAAGGAGGATCCGTGTCGTAATGAGCTGAAATTGCTGAGGCGTGGATCTTAATAGATGAAAAGGAAGGTCCTTTGTGCAATATCTCAGTTAAATATTGTAGAATCTGAGGAATGTTTGGATCAAGTGGATTTTGGCCTGTAGCCTGGTTCCAGGCACAAAATCTTTTCCATTTGTCTGAATAGGTTTTCCTGGTGCTGGGCCTCCTGGCCTCCAGAATGACATCCATAACAGCTTTGGATAGAGGTGTTGGCTGGTTGTTTAGGTAATTTGCCATGCAGCCAGGTTTAATATCTTGAGCTGGCTGTGTAGAATCTGATTGTCTCACTGGGAGAGCAGGTGAGGAATCTGTGGTAAAATCCATGGTGGGCCGTGGGCCATGTTCCTTAGAATTGGGTACCAATGCTGGCGTGGCCAGTCTGGTGCAATGAGTACCATTTGTGGCCTCTCTAATCTGACTTTCAGCAGTACCTTTGCTAGAAGAGGCAGTGGAGGAAAGGCATACACTGTTAATGTTTTCCAACTGAATGAGAGGGCGTCCACTTTCCAAGCTTGTGGATGGTATGTCCTTGTGCAAAAGTTTTGAAGTTAGTAGTTTTGGGAGCTTGCAAACAGATCTATGTCTGGGCGTCCCCATTTTTGAGCTATCATTGCAAGTACTTGTGGATCTAGTTTCCACTCGTGTGGATCCATGATGTTACTGCTTAGGTCGTCTGCCAATGTGTTTTTCTTTCCTGGCAGGAATTGTGCTTGTAATTGAACCTGGTAAGACAGTGCGGTGTTCCACAAGGTCATTGCTTGCCTGCATAGAGGGTAGGAATGTGTGCCCCCTTGCTTGTTTATGTATCACATTACTGTGGTATTGTCTGTCTTTATTATTAGTTGTCTTGGGTGTAAGAGGTCCTTGAAATCTGTTAGGGCATTCTGTACTGCTAGCATTTCTTTTTGATTGATATGCAGATGCCTCTGATCTGTAGTCCATTTGCCCTGAATGCACTGTCCTGCCATGTGTGCTCCCCAGGCATAGTCCGATGCATCTGTTGTCATAGTTTGCCTGGCTGTGGGTAAGGTGAAAGGCTGACACTTGTTGAGGTGACATGCCTGTGCCCACCATAGAAACTCCTGTTGAAGGCAGGGAATGAGTGGTATCATTGTTTCCAAGCTGTGGCTGTGCTGAGTCCATACGCTTTTCAGGTACCATTGTAATTTCCTCATATGCAGTTTTGCAAATGGTATTAGTAGTATGCAAGATGCCATGAATCCCAAGGCCTGCAGAATTTTTCTTGCAGGGAGTTGGGGTTTTGTTGCCATTATTTTGAAATATTGAGTCAGCTGTTGTTGCTTGTCTGGCATGAGATAAGCCATCTGGGCCGTTGTATTCAAGCTGGCACCCAGGAATATTATGTTTTGTGAGGGCACTAGTTTTGATTTCTTTTCGTTTGCTGTGTACCCTAGGCAATTTAGAAGGTGTTTGACAAATGCCAGATGCTTTAAAAAAATGTCCTTGCTTTCTGCTTGAATAAGGCAGTCGTCCATGTATGGGTATATTTGAATTCCTCTTTGTCTGCAGTATGCAATGAATGGTGCCAGGCATTTTGTGAAGACCCTGGGCGCAGTAGATAAGCCAAAGGGCAGTGCAGAGAATTGATAATGCATTGAACCTGCAATTAAGCAGAGGTATCTTCTGCAATTTTGTCTGATAGGGACATGCAGGTATGCCTCCTTGAGGTCCAACGTAACTAGCCAAGCATTCTTGCCCAGCATGGGAAGAAGCTTGCTGTAGTGTTAGCATCTTGAATTTTGGTACTTGCAGATAGGTGTTCAGAATTGAAAGATCCAGAATGGGTCTCCATGCTTTGTCCTTTCTTGGGACTAGAAAGAGTCTTGAGTAAAATCCTTGTCCTTGCTCCTGTGTAGGTACCTGTTGAATGGCTCTCATGTCCATGAGAGCTATAATTTGTTTTTGTGCCTCTGCCCATTGATTTGGTGGCAGGTTTGGCATTCCTTTTATCCTTGGTAAAGTATGAAAATGGAATCTGTATCCTTGAGAGACAATGTTTAGGACCCATTTGCCTTTTGTGATGATGTGCCAGTTGTCTGCAAAAAATGCTAAATTTCCTCCCAAGGGAGCTGCCGGGAGAGATTTGCGTGGTAGTTTGGGGATTGAGTAATGGTATTTGTCTTCTACTAGCTTGGGGGCCTGTTTTCTCCTCCTTTCTGGGTAGCAGTACCTCATTGGCGAGGTTTGTAAGGGCCTTGTGACTGACCTCTGCCCCTTGGGCGTCTGTATTTGCCCCTCTGTGATCTGTCAGAAGTTGGAAAGGACCAGTTTTTTGTTGGCCAATTTCTGCTGAAACGAGGGGGTTGTACCTACAAAAATCCTTGACCGTCTGCATAGACTTTGCCTTATCCTCCATTTTCTTTAAAACCTCTTCTGCTTTGACACATCCTGCTGTAAAGGTGCATCCAATAATTTTGCTTTAACATGATCAGGAAGGGTTTGTTCTTTTAACCAAGCATGTCTACGTATGACAGAGCCAGTAACAGCTGCTCTACAGGAAGCTTCTAATGAATCAAATCCGCATTGTAAAGTATGTTTGCACACCTGTTCAGCTGCATGCAACAGATCCTGCATTTCCTTGAATTCAGACTGTTCAGTATGTATGCTCATTTTTTGTTTTAAATAAGACATTAGGAATTGCTGATATTTCAGCATGTGAAACTGACAATTTAATGCTCTCATAGCCAGAGTTACTGAGGTGTATATTTTCTTTCCCCATCTATCTAGGGCTCTGGAATCCCTTTCAGAGGGCACAGGATTTTAGCCATAGAAGCTTTAGCTCCCTTAGGACCCTGGGAAATTGTTTCTGGGTCAGCCACAGGGCTTCTATAAAGGAATTTGTGTGAGTCAGGTACTCTGTAGTATCTGTCTGGTTTGGCTGGAGCAGGAGGTAGACAGTCTGGTTTTAGACTAGACTCCAAGTAAACCTCATCCACAATATCTAAAACTGGAGGGATAGCAAGAGATCTGTGCTGGGGTATTAAAAGGAAATCTCTGAGCCTTTTCTTAGAATCAGAGTAGTCCTGGCCATCCCAGTGGAAATGTTCCCTCATGGTATGTAAAGTTTCCCCAAAGGAGTAGTCTTCAGGGGAGATGCTGAGGGAATAGAGTCTTCAGCATCAGAGTCTTCATAAGGTGGAAAAGTGTAATCCTGTTCCTCAGAGGAATCTGAGGAAATTGAAACCTGGTCAGAGGAAGCATAATCCTCCTCTTGTCTTGGTCTTTTATCAGGAGGGGGATGGGAACCCCTGATTAGGCTAATCAAATCTTCAGCCATCTTAAGCTTCTGTTTCTTAGGCATGGGGCCTTGAACTGTAGACTGATGTACAGTCTTCTTTGGTTTTAAAGGAGTTTTAAGCTTAGCATAAGATTTAATGGTGAGTGTAGTCAGTCTGAAGACACCTTCTGCAACCGAAGGTGTTTCCACTGCACCGGGGTCTACTTCTGCTCCGGTGTCGGAAGGGCCTAATGAAGATGGCTGCGTCGGCCTAGTAGACTCCGCTTGAGAATCCGCAGCTGTCTGGGGTTCCAGTTCTGCGGTCGTCAGGGGCTGCGTAGGCACCTCACTGAAAACCAGAGAACTGGCAACAGGCCCAGCAGAGGCCTCGGAATCTGGCTTGTTCCTAGGCTGCCTGTCCTTATCCTTGCGTTTTTTATGCATGCCGGTCGTCAGCTGTTCCGATGGCATGATATAATTAAATTTCCTACCAAAGTAATGTCGAAGTCAAAACGCCATTTGATAGTTCGTTTATTAAACCTAGCACAAAAACAACAACCTGTGACGTCGTGGTCTGGGCCTAGGCAAGGAATACAACAGGAATGAAAGTCCTTATGAGGTATTTGCTTCCCACAAGAAATGCAATTGTTAACTTTTTCTGACATCGGAATGAGGCAAGAAAAGGTTCCCCAACGGGGTACTTAGCTTTATTGAAGACTTGGTTTAAATTTGAATCGAAAATCTCAGGTGTCGGCCGACCGGCACTTGTGAACTGCTTCTGCTTCGGGCACCGTGCGGCAAGAAAGACTGAAGAAAATGGAGTCGGATGCCTCTTATATACCCCTGGCGCACTGACGTCAGGGAAGAAGCGACAGCAACCAACGCCGGACCAAGACTTTGGAATTCGGGCCGACTGCGGGACCGCCTGACATCTGGATAACCCAAGTGTGATGACTGCAGCAGGGTAACACGATGAACATGATAAGATACTAACTATGAGCCTGTTATCAGTTTGCCATCCATTTCCTATTGCAATATTACTAGGTTATCATTTTTAATGTAATATAGGCAATTTATTCCTCAGGGCATCAGACACTATTTTTCTATGAAACCATGAAATATAAAGGTGTTTGCTAGCAGCAACCTCTTCATTAGTTACAGATTTATTTGATGTGGAATTATTTAGATGACTTTTTTACTTCTTCAGAGATTGTGCATATTTACTGATAATGGTGGACTGTAGAATTGTGCATATTTACTGATAATGGTGGACTGTAGAATTGTGCATATTTACTGATAATGGTGGACTGTAGAAGTTTAAGTAGACTTTTATGATGGAAATGTTCTGAACTGGGCAGTTTTGTCATTATGGGTGCATGCATTTTGTTTCATTGTTTACTGGAAAGATGTTCTGAATTGGGCAGTTTTGTCATTATTGGTGCATGCGTTTTGTTTCATAGTTTACTGGAAAAATGTTCAAAACAATAGGAATGTGTATCAAAGAGCATATTAAGAGTTTCATATGCAAGGGGCCTATGATTTGAAAACAGCCCAGTATTAATCTTTATCTGCCACTGGTAAAATGTATTTTCTTTGAATGTGGGTTTCAATGCTGTTTCAATGAATGTGAGTTTCAATGGCAGAGAAGTTTTAATGCTAAGTTTGTTTAGCAGATGTCTTAGTGTTTGTGCTGTAAAATGCAAAATAAAACTTTCAAATAAAGTCCAAATCATCATAGAAGTAAATCAGTATGCACATTAGTGTTTATGGTAAATGGAGTGAAATAGCCAAGTAATGGATCATTGGAATGGCTGCAGGGGGAGGCTCCATTCGACCATGATTTTGTGAGGGGGAAGGGCGGCAAACTTAGACAGCCCCAGCTGAACTATACTTCCCAACTGTCCAGATTTTCAAAGAATTAATAGATATTTGCTTCTTGTTTTTGGTTTGTTCCTCATAAAGTTTGTGGTTTTCTGGCAAATCATTTAGGAATTAAGTCACTAAATAATGACACACTGAGTTTCAGACTTCATAACCTTAAGACCTGTTGTTCTATCAACTGTCTCAGTTTATACAAGAGCAATTTTTAGTACTGTTTATATGTTCCCCCAATATATTTGGCCTTGTCCAGATTTATTGCATTAAAAGGTTCAGAGGTACATGCAAATAAATTGCTTTACAGAATTAGGCATAGCCAAACATCTCAACTGTCCCTGATTTTGGTTTGGCTCAAAATGTTGCTCTTCCCCCTAATAATCCCTCCGCAAAATAGCAATTTTGGAAGAAAACATGGAGGGTTTACAATTAAGAAATAACTGTAATAATCAGAGTTATAGATTACTTTTATTTCAGAAATGCATGTAGATTCTTTTATTTTGTCAGCTGCTCAGGTTAGCAGTACTAATATTAAAGTGTCCCTTCTTTGACAGGTTCCCAGCTGTATTGTGTGGCTATTTTATATTTTTACATCACATTTTTGGTCCATTTTTCATATAATGGTGTTTTTTTGGCAAATTAGTGACAAATCATTAAAGACTGAAGTTAGAAAATAATGACAGACATTTGAGTTTCAGATTTCATACCATTCAGAAAATTCATACTAATGCAAGACCTATTCTATTATTTTTCTAAGTTTATAAGAGCAATATTTAAAAATTGTCCTTATTTTTGGGCCTTTGTCCCACTTCTTTGTATGGCTTTGTCCAGATTTCTTGCTCTGAGGTTGAGAGGTATGACAAATATGTCAGGGCCATAACAGTCAGCCAGAGCCGTTTCAAATTGTGACATACTTGTTGCACCCCACTCCCCCATGTAGTGACTCTGGATGTGTTGAAGCAAGGCAAGGAGTAGTTATGCAGTGTAAATGTGCAGAGTATCCCCCCCATCCAAGGTAGACACAAGTACTAGAGTGGCTTTTCATCTGTCCTTGATTTTTGCAAAATGGTCTGGTTTCTGTCATATTTTTGTACTGTTGATTTATGCTTATTACTCAAAGTGCCTGTTGCTCTGTGTTTAAGTAGCAACACTTTAATGACCATCAGGTAAGCTTGGCTGAGATCGTAAGATGCAAGTAAGCTTTAATAAGCATACTGTTAAAGAACTGCCAACATTGAAAGCCTTTCTGTTGTTGCCATGTAGAGAATACTTAACTAGATAATGTTATAAGCCTTGGGTATTGAAATGCATATGACAGTATTTGTAATAAAGGACAGGATTACATTATTTTAAGAAGCTCATTACACTTGGAGACTTCCAGGCATCTCTGCAGGCTTTACCCGTAAACTAAACAGAATGCCAATCTTATGGTCCATAACCTGTAGAGTAATCCTTTTAAGCAATGTATCTTGAGCTTATTTCTTGTTTGCTTTTCATTTTTTACTTTGATCATGTTTTCCTCATGAAACAAGTAGATAGTTGTCAGGCAGCAGGTCTTTTTTTGGATAATAAACATTTTTACAAGTGGGGGCATCAGAGATTTCTACTTTCAGCATGTTACTTGGTACTTTAATATAGCTGAATATAAATTATAATTAGAACTGCAATGCAAGAAGTGGTTTGAGTTGAGTGCTGCTTGTTTTTCTTATACTTGATTTTGACTGGCATTTCATTAATGTATTTAAAAGTAATTTATTTTTCATGCCTCACAACCTTTTTGTTTCCATCTAGATATTAAGTAAGCTGTCATGCAGCCAATGCATTGAAATATTTTTATTCTTCTACACTTCGTTTTGTCTTGACTGGACTCTCATAATGACGGTTTGGCACCCAGGGCAGTGTATTTAGTTAGTTTTTGTGGTTTTGAGCATAGCTCCTCCCCTTTCTAGTTGGCCACACCCCTTCCCATTGACCCCAACCATTCAGCTGTCTCCTGCAGCCCCCCTTTGATTTGAAGTCACCAGCCGCCACTGAGGAAGACCATGATTCCAAAAGAAGACTTACATATTTCACTACACGGTATATGCAAATAAGTATACATGCAGGCTTTCATGGACAGCAGGGCACCGTTAAAGATAGACAAGCCATGACATGCCATTGGAGCACACAACCGATCACAAAGGTAATGATGGTCCTACAGTGAGCCAAGTTGGGTCTCAAACATTGGAAAAAAGTGCCTGCTGCATGATGCTATATTGTTACTGAGGGTACTGGCATACACACTGAGCACTCTAGGTCATACTTGCAATCCTGATATGACAGATGCATTTTTATGTGTTTGTTATATGCCCCAACATACAAATGTCCCATATATACATTTGCATTATCCACTTATTTATTTACATTTGTTAACTGGGTAGTGTCCTACTAGGCCAGTAGCCCATATTCAGTAGAGACCCAGTGAGAAAAGCTCCACAAACAGAAAAAATACAATTAGTAAGATCTAAATTATACATTAATAGTCATATGTTAACAAAAGTAACTAAGTAAATGATTTTGATACCAAAACATAGAGCATATTACGTACAGATATATTGATAACTGAGTATTTTAAAACTATCATAGACCAAACCAATCGAAGAAACATATGTTAACAAAATTAACTAACAAAGAAATTTGCATAGCCACAAAGATCAATAGCATAATACAGAGATATTTGGTCATTGCAGTACATAAATAAATCTGTCAGGGATTATAGCCAAAGTTTCAACTCACTGGAGAAGTAGGGTGAGCTGTGTAAAGGTGATGAAGAGAGTTCTGAAGTACTAGGAGAGAGGAATTATCCATAAGCACCTGCTTCCCTGTTCTTGCTACTCTTTTCTCCTGCAGCCATGTTTCTTCAGGCACTGTCAGTACATAATATGCACAGTATTATATAGACACTGCTGTGCTTGCTGTTAATGTACTTCACATAGTAGTATGCACCACTCTTGCTTACTTACTGATGCTATGCAGCCTGTTGGAGTATGCCTTTCATACGTATTGTGATTCATTTGCACTAAATACTTCTAAGTTGCAGTATGTTACATTGACATCAAGTAGCCCTATAGAAGAACAAACACTTGACTACTAAAGTCAATAATCACATCGCTTTCTTAGCACTACACCGAGTACATCCTCCTGCTGTACTAGTATGAAGATGTGTGGTATAAAAGATAAGCCCCATGCTGCTCTCCCATTTGTTTTGGAATCTGGCCCATTATTTTTAACAAGTCATGATATCACATGTACACACACACACGCACACGCACACATACACACACACACACACACACACACACACACACACACACACACACACACACACACACACACACACACAAAGCTGTTTTTTACCATTTTTAAAACATTCAAAAAAACTATCCTTTTATTCACAAAAATCTGTCTTCAGCTGAAAAGGCTGCTTTTGCTGATTTTAAGTGTGAAAAGTGAAATTCAGTGATGCATGATTTCATGAATTTTCTGGTTTTAGTGTTTAAATTATCATCCACCCCAAACATGGCTGCCACAAACAAGTACAAATCAGCAATACTTCCTAGAGCTCAGAAATAAAGCAAAAAAACAAATAAGTAATGACAAAGTTATTATATCCAGCTACAAAAAACTCACTACAACAATCCACAAAAATTCTGGTCTGCAATCATCCACATTCTCCAACCAGGCAAAATCACTTCCCCAAACCCCAACATTGAAGGTGATAACAATGATATTGCCATCCAGTTTAATGACTATTTCACCTCCTCCATCCAAAAATTATTCAAAAATGTCCCCATGACTACTACAAATACCCCCAAAATACAAAACTGTCACTGTAACACCAACACCCAATTCTCTCTTAAACCAGTTCCAACTGACCTAATCCGTAAACACCTTGCCAAATTGAAACCCATCACTCTCGCTGCTGATAAACTCCTCACTGATTACCTCAGGATTGCCACCTCTGCCATCTCCTACCCTATTTCCATACTCATCAATAGATCCATAGCTGAACACACTGTTCACTCTCTCCGGAAAATGTCTTACGTCGTCCCCCTACACAAAGGTGGTTCCTCAACAGAACTTAGTAATTATCGTCCCAGAGCTATATTATCTCCCCTAGCAAAAATCTTAGAAAAATGTGTATACACCCAACTACTGAATCATTTTCTTCAATATAACCTGCTAGTAAATTCCTAACATGGATTTTGGCCTAACCATAGTACCACCTCTGCCCTTGCATCCTTTATTGACCACATCAACCAACAAAGAAATATCTGTAACTTAGTATCTCTTATTTTCCTAGACCTGTCAAAGGCATTTGACACGGTATACCATTGCAAATTACTATCAACTCTTTCTGAGCTCAATCTGGATAACTCCTCTCTGCTGTGGTTTAAAAATTATCTGTCCCTCTGGCAACAAGCTCTTAAATGGCAGAACTCTCTCTCCCCTCTCCTCCCAATAAGGCAAGGTGTTCTGCAAAGATCCATTCTTGGTCACTTACTATTTTCCATTTTTACCAATAACCTCCCCTTGGCTACCCAACAAACTAATATAGTACAGTATACTGATGACATCACCTTTATTTGCTCAGCCCCCTCTCTACAATTACTCCAAGTTAGAACCCAGGAAGCCTTCACTACTACAGAAAACAGCTAAATTCCTCCCAACTCATACTAAACCCATCTAAGACCCAACTCATGATCTTCCACCTAGCCAAAATTTTCACCCCCACCTCACCATTCCCAGTAACATCCTCCAACAATACCCTTATCACACCAGTAACTCAAGCCAAGCTACTAGGTGTAACTATTGACCAAAACCTACAATTCGACAAACATATAGCACTAACAATTGCCAAAGTTCATAAAAAAACTAGGTTTACTCTACCACTGTCAGAGCTTCCTCACACAGGAATCCCAAATCACTATCTCTCATACCCATCTACTCTCCACTTTACTATATACTTCCCCATTTCTAACTAATCTAAACAAATCTGACCTTCTGAAACTATCTACCTGCTACAATAAAATCTCAAAATTTGCAACCAATAATAAGTTTAATTTTCACCATTGCCTCTCCGTAAGACAACTAGGATGGTTAGAACTCCCTAACCTACTAAAATGCAATCAATTTCTCCTGACCCATCAACTGCTATACCAACCAAATAAAATACCTGCCCTCTCTGGCCTGCTCACCTTCTGTAATGCAGCACATCAACCAAGATCTTCCAAAACCGCCCTACTGACTGTTACCAATTGCTTACATAGCTCAGGCCAATCTCTTTATTCCTGTGTTCATAGGTTCATAGGTAGGTACTAGACTATTGACCCTAGGGCCTATATAAGCCTAGCCAAACGGTACCCTGGCTTTTGCCACCCAAGAAAATTATTTTCCTGTTCCCTTGTCGAGCAGAGCCACAGAAGTGATCCCCGGGGTGAATTTCCTATCTCCCATCCAATCAAAAAGATTTTTCTTGAAGAATGCTAATGAGGAGCTTTGTTTGATATAGATAGGTAGTTTGCTCCAGAGAATGGGAAGTCTCTGGAACAGGAATCTATCCCTCCATAATGTTCTGTTTATAGTGGTGACAAGGTTTAGGTCCCTAGAGCGTGTAGCTCGGAGGGATTGGGATTTCTTTAAGTGGAGCATGTCCAGCAGCTCTGGGTTTGACATAGCTTTGTATGTTAAGCAGAGTTCGCCTCTGAGTAGGCGATATGCAATGGAGTAAAGCTAGAGTTTTTTGAGACGGTCTGCACAGGCCATCTGTTTGAGGCCAGTAATCGCTTTGTGAGGTATTTCTGTGGCCTTTCCAGTTGTTGTAGATGTCTTGTGAGGTACATACCAAAATGGGAGTTGTACTCTATAATGGGTCTAATGAGTGATGAGTAGAGGGGAATAATTACCTATTTTTCCTGGATGAGAAACCTTTTGTGATGAGGTGTGCCACATAGAAGGATTTTCTGACCACTGTAGCGATGTGATTATCAAAGAAGAGACTACTGTCCACCTGTGTCCCAAGGTCTCTTATCATACTTTCAGTGTTAAGTAGACTACCGCCTATGTGGTAGTTCATGGGTACAGAGATTTTACCAAAAGGGATGACAATGCACTTTTTGGCATTGAGTTTGAGGCCATGGCTTTGACATCAGGCATCTGTCTCAGTAAGGCCCTTTTCTAGGATGTCCACATTGTTAAGAGTTTTGATTATGGCTCCTAGTTTGCAGTCATCTGTGAACTTTGTTAGCCAAAGACCTTCTGCGTTAGCCTGTACTTCAGAGAAGTAGATACCAAACAGGAGAGGACCCAGGACTGAACCCTGTGATACTCCACTTGTCACTGGTCTGAAGTTGGATTAAGAGTCTGATACTCTCAAAGTGTGGGTTCTGTTAGTGAGCCAGTTGGCAACCCATCTTGTGACATAGGGATTTATACCCAGTTTAGTGAGTTTATCTATAATTCCAGAGTGGAGGATGGTGTTGAAAGCCTTGCCGAGATCTAGATAGGCTGTGTGAATCACCTTACCCTCATCTATGGCTTTGGTGGCCGCTTCAAATAAGTCTATCAGGTTTAGGAGAAATGATCTTCCTTTTAGAAACCCGAACTGGGTAGGGTCCAGAGTTTGTAGATTACCAATGTCATTGTTTACAAGTTCCATGATGATACGTTCTATAGCCTTGTAGACCAGGTGCATCAGGCTAATGGGGCGATAGTTCCCAGGGTCCGTGGTGGCTCCCCCTTTGTGGAGTGGGATAACCATTGCTGTGCGCCGTTCAGTGGGCACAAAGCCTGAGGTGAGGCTATGATTGAACATGGTACTTAGGTGGGGTGCCAGTTTTTTTCTGCAGTTCATTTAGAATGCAGCCTAGGATGTTGTCAGGTCCCATGGATGCTGTGTTCTTGGCTTTGGAGAGTGTATTTACCTGTGCAGCCATGATTACAGGAACTTTGCATTCTTCCAGTATAGAGATGGGCCCTTTAGGGGGTGAGGGAGGGGTAAAGTTAGCACTGAACCTATCTGCCAGGATGTTGGCAATATCAGTTGGTTCTGTATATTTAGTGCCACTGTGCTGTAACTTAGAGCAGATCTGAGTGTTGCCATTGAGATTCTTGACATAGCTATAGAATGCTTTGTGGTTGTCTTTAGAATCAGTGGTGATTTTGTTTTCGTAACTAGCTTTGGAGGATTTTATGAGGGATCTCAGCTTCTTACTGAGGCTAACCAGGGAGTTTCTCCAATCATAGGCTCATAGGTTCTTACTAGGCTATCTGCCCTGGGGCAATTATAAGCCTAACCCGATTCTGTATGGCTTACGCCACCCCTTGATTTGAGTATACTGTGCCCTTTTTAAAGTTTAGTTTACTGTGCCTCTGTCTAATAGTGACATGGGAGTAATCCCTGGGACAAACCTACGATCCCCCATCCACTTATCGAGATTCTTCTTGAAGAGATTCAGTGAGGTGCTCTGCCTCACATGAAATGGGATTCTATTCCAGAGCGAAGGGAGCCTCTGGGTTATGAACCTGTCCCTCCAGCAAGTTCTATTTATTTCTGTGCTGAGGTTCAAGTCCCTCAAGCGTGTGGCTCTAAGGGATTTAGATTTACTGAGGTGGAGCATGTCCATTAATTCTGGATTTGACATAGCTTTGTATGTCAGGCATAGATCGCCTCGAAGTAGGCGGTATGCAACTGAGTAGAGCTGGAGTTTTTTTAACTGAGCAGCATATGGCATCTGTTTGAGACCCTTGATCCTCTTGGTGAGATACGTTTGGGGTCTTTCTAATTGCTGCAGGTGTCGGGTAAGGTACATCCCAAAAGGGGCATTGTATTCTATGATGGGCCTGATGAGGGATGAATAAAGGGGCACGATTACCTCTCTTGATCTAGATGTGAAACCCTTCTTGATGAGGTGGGATATGTAGAAGGTCTTTCTAACCACTTTGGTAATGTGGTTTTCAAAGGAGAGATTGCTATCAACTTGGGTCCCCAGGTCCCTAATAACTTTCTCTGTACTTAATGGGTTTCCGCCTATGTGGTAATTTATGGGCACATTGTTTTTGCCAAAGGGTATGACTATACATTTTTTGGCATTTAGCTTTAAACCATGGCGCTGGCACCAGTTATCTGTCTCTGTGAGACCTTTTTGAAGGATGTTTGTGTCAGCTGGAGAGTTGATTATGGCGCCCAGTTTGCAGTCATCTGCGAACTTGGTGAGCCATAGTCCTCCCACATTTGCCTGTACCTCGGAAAAGTATATACCGAACAAGAGTGGTCCCAGGACAGAACCCTGTGGGACGCCACGTGTGACCGGTTTCGAGTCTGACATGACTCCAGCAACTCTCACTCTGTGGGTTCTGTCTTTCAGCCAGTTTGCGACCCATCTTGTGACATAGGGGTTTATATTTAAGCTGGATAGCTTATCTATGATGCCCGAGTGGGGTATTGTGTCAAATGCCTTTGCAAGGTCCAGATAGGCTGTGTGGACTACCTTCCCTTCATCTATGGCTTTGGTGACTGTTTCAAAGAAGTCAACCAGGTTCAAAAGGCAGGATCTGCCCTTGACAAAGCCGAACTGGGTAGGATCTAGTGTCTGTAGGTCCCCAATGTCTTTGTTTATGAGCTCCATGATGATCCTCTCCATAGCCTTGCAGACTAAGCTAGTCAGGCTTATGGGGCAATAGTTTCCAGGGTCCATAGAGGCTCCACCTTTGTGAAGTGGGACCACTGTTGCTGTACGCCATTCTGTGGGCACATATCCTGTAGTGAGGCTGAGATTGTATAGCTGTTTTATTTGAGGGATTAGTTCCTCTTGTAGTTCATGTAGGATGCAACCTGGGACGCCATCTGGTCCCATGGAAGTAGTGTTTTTTGCTTTGGAGAGGGCAGCCTTCACCTGAGCATCTGAGATGTTTGGGAGGCAGCCCTCTGCCGGGATAGATACTTGCTCTTTTTTTGGGGGGGGGGGGAGTTTGCACTGAACTTGTCTGCCAGGATATTGGCGATGTCTGTGGGTTCAGTGTATTTTTTGTCGTTTAGAATCAACTCAGAACAAGTCTGGGAGTTGCATCCCAGGTTTCTAACATAACTGAAAAAAGCCTTATGATTGTCTTTGGTGTCCTGTGCAATTTTTCTCTCGAAGCTGGCCTTGGAGGATTTCATGAGGGATCGTAATTTTTTGCTAGTACTGATCAGAGATGCCTTCCCTATTAGGGATTTTGCTCTATCATGTACTAGCTTCCTCCTTCTGTTGTACAGTTTATTTATGGCAGGGGTCCACCAGACTGGACGCCTGCCTTTGGATGATTGGGTCTTGGTTTTGTTTGGGATAGCATGATCCATGCATTCCTGGAGATGTCCGTAGAATGCATTTATATAGGATTCTGCAGTTTGGGCTGTAGTTTTCACTGGCCCTGGGGCCTTGAAGGATTCCATTTCGGTTTTGAGAAGTGAGAGGTTCACTTTTGAGAAGTTTTTCACTGTAGTTTTCTGGGCTGGGGGTGGGGTCGGGATGTGGACATCCAGTGAAATTAATTTATGGTCTGATCTTACCAATGAGGGATATACTTCTGGTGTGGAGCATAGAGTCCCCATGTTGGTAATGATCAGGTCTAGTATGTTGTCCCCTCTTGTGGGAGTGGTGACTAGTTGTTCCATAGCATTTGAGTTTATAATTTCCAGGAATCTTTGGGCTAAGGTGCTGGGGCTTGAGTAGTGCTCCCAGTCAATGTTTGGGTAGTTGAAGTCGCCCAATATAATGGTGTTCGGAGAGATCTTCATGTTCTCCAATGTTTTCAGGAAAGCCGAATGGGATTCCTGACTTTGAGAGGGTGGTCTGTAGGATGCTATAAACTGAAAAGCAGTCTTGCCCACTGTTAGTTGCACATGGATGGTCTCCGATACTTCATGCAATGCCACTAACCTGGAGGTGTGGATATCCTTGATAAATATGGAAACTCCCCCTCCTTTTGTGGTTTGGTCCGGGTTTTGGGGCCGAAAAGCATGATATGAGGTATAACCTGGTAGTGCTGGGGTGCTCTCTGGAGCCTTGAACCAGGTTTCTGTCACTGCACAGATATCGATGTTCTCCATACTGAGGAGAGCTTCGAGTGTGTGCATTTTGAGGTTAAGACTTCTGGCATTTAGCAGCATTACCCTTAGTTTCTTGTTCCTTGTGCTGTCTATGGGGGTGGGTTTGACTTTTGAGCCTTGCCTAAAAAAGGCACTATGGGGGTGGCAAGAGCCTTTGCCAATATCCGAAAGCCCAGTGGTGACAGGTGTAAGCCGTCCCTAGCGAAGCAACGTGGCTTGTTGAGCATGTCATCCCAGGCTGACAGACACTGGATCCCCTTTGAATGACACCAAAATTTTAGCCAATTGTTAAAATCGATCATTTTGTCTTTGTACTGTGGCATCATTCTAGGTGAGGGTAAGATGCTGCTCCAGGTCATGGGATTCTACTCTTTTATGCAACAGTTTCTTTCTTCTGTTGTAGAGTTTGTTTATGGCAGGGGACCACCAGATTGGCTTCCTTTTTTTGGAGGATAGCATCTTGTTTCTGTTAGGGATTGCACAATCCATGCACTCTTGTAAGTACTTAAAAGTGCATTTGTATAGGATTCAGCAGTCACATCTCTATTGTCCATCAGCATGGGCATCATGGAGTTTGCCACTTCTATCTTAAGAAGTGTGAAGTTGGCTTTGGAGACATTTTTTATGGTGGTTTCCCTAATGGGGGTGGGGGTGGTATGTGGATGTCTAGGGTGATTAGCTTGTGGTCGGATCTGACCAACAAGGAATTGACCTCTGGTGTGGAACACAGGTTGCCCATGTTGGTAATGACCAGGTCTAGGATACTGCTGCCCCTGGTGGGGGTGTGGATAAGAAGAGTCAAGGCATTGGAATTTATGAATTCCAGAAAACGTTGCTAAGGCCTGGAACTCTCTACCCCCCAACATTAGATGTTTAAATAGTAAACATACTTTCAAATCCATACTAAAAGATCTTCTATTCAAAACTTGGATATGTTCCTATACAGAATCAGACTAATTTCACCTGGTCCTGACTTGCAACATCCCTAGATCACAGGCGTACTATGTAGTTTCACTTAGTGCATAGTACTGTGAACCAGGTGTTCAGGCCACCTTTATAGTTGTCTGTCTATGGAAACTTCTTTTTTGAATTAATGTTCAAGCAATTGTATATTTGTTGCATAATATCTTGCTTAATTGTTTCTCAATATTCCAACCACTGTATGCTGCATCATTTGTAAAACTCTGATTTTACTCCTTTTATATGTTTTATGCTCTTTGTACAAAATACCTATGTTTATATCATTCTTTTATTATTTTTATTATTTTTTATAATTCTTTTACTATGTATCTGGGGCTTTCCTCCCCTGGCCTCCTCTGAAAACAGCCAGCTTGTGTCCAGTCGGACTAACCTGGTAAACAAATGGAAAATAAATAAATAAAATAAATAAATACATGTAGAAGAGCACATAAATTAAATTATATGTCTATGTTGATCAAGTTGTGGTTACATTGCTATACTACAAATATTTTGGACTGTTTGCAGTTCATAATTTCACTGACTGGTTGTTGAGACCTCTTTCCTCATACTCTAATTTATTAGAAAATCTGTTTAGTGTGTTCCATTACGCAAAGGAAATATAAAGAGGATTTGAAATGTACATCACTATGAAACTCAATACATTTTTTTCAATTTGTAAACCTTCTACATCTGAAACTGATGTTACAAACTAGACACAAAATCAGGAAGTGTGAAGTGCTTCTGGCCATCATATGAGCTATGACGTTTAGTTGGAAAGCAATTATTTAGGCAATACAGGACTCAGTTTGTTGAAATGCCTTTGCAAAGGACATTAAATGCATCAAATTCTGAAGCTATAATGAAATTTTACCAAAATATGTTATCTGCTCACTCAAAATGCATACACACACACACACACACACACACACACACACACACACACACATGCAAACATGCATGTAAGAGTATGAGTACATACATACATACATACACATGCTTGCATTTTTTCTGTTTCAAAGATTCTTTCCTGCAAATGAAATTTAGTAGTGGAAATGTAATATAACGTTCAAAAAATAAAAAGCAGATGTTACAGGGATAATAATTTACAGATTATTTTACAGTATTATACATCAAAATGCCCTCATTCATTCATGCAGAATTCATAACTGTAAAACATTAAAAATAAAGAAGCAAACCTCAACATGAAATAAAATAAAATAAAAATACATCATTGCAACTTGCTTACTTAATGTATTTGTCATTGAATTCCCTCAGACTAACAATTCCTTTATCAGAGAAAAAGTAGGCACAGTTTAAGTATAATGATGCATAATTTACGTTGTGTCATATGGATGGTGCAGTGATAGCGTTGTTACCTCACAGTCAGAGGTTCTCCGGTTCAATTCTCAGCTGGAGTTTCTTCTATGTGGAGTCTGCATGTCCTCCCTGTGTTTGTGTGGATTTCTGCCCACATTACAAAGGCATGCATCTAGAATGTTTCTCCCTGGGCCTGTACTGAAAATTGGCTTTGTTCCAAGTCAGAATTTCCTGGTTAAATAAATAACATATCATATAGGTAACTTAGCATTACAAAGTGTAGTTTTCAAATAACAGATACAGCATATGGTCATAAGGGACTCAGTGTGAAACAGTAAGCTAAAACTGATATGAGTTCAGAGCAGGAAAGTAAGAAATGCATACAAAATTGTATCAAAAACAGCACATAATAAAAAAAAATCCAACATCAAATTATTATAATGCTTTACATTAAGAACAGTAGCAATGCTTTATCTTATACAAATATTTATGCAGAAATGGTTATTTACAGGAAAGGTAAGGGAATGTAAGGTAAAAAATAGTTAGCATTTGTCAATGTTGAATGTAGACTTCCAATTGAACTGGTGTGCAAGAAAGTGCACTTGTGTAAACTGCCCTTACAATAACAGTAGATGTTTGAATACCTCACTGTTGCAGTAGCCTTTGGCTATATGGGCTGATTACCCAAGCATATCCAACCTGTGAGGAGTAAGAAATAAGATCTAGAAGCCCCTGGAGAATGGTCCAAGCAAAACCAGTTCTGGACCTGGAAAATGAATCCGGTTTGTAATGCTTTGTAAAACCATCTACAGGGGACCATGTAGCTACCTCTAGAATGCCTCTGCAGTCATCCCCTTTCCATTATGCCATAATATA
Source organism: Protopterus annectens (assembly GCF_019279795.1). Taxonomy (NCBI): domain Eukaryota; kingdom Metazoa; phylum Chordata; order Ceratodontiformes; family Protopteridae; genus Protopterus; species Protopterus annectens. The sequence continues at coordinate 1,392,746,630 of NC_056731.1, forward strand.
AGTCATTGTCCATGTGGGTGTGAATGACCTGAGACATACCTCCCTGGAGTACATGAAAAGAGATGTGATGGAACTCTCAGATTATGTAGCCCAGGCAGGTATGACCCTAGCCCTGAGCAGTATTCAACCATCACCCAGAATGAGACCACAGTACGAGCAGAAAATAATTGACTTCAACAATTGGCTAAGTTTCTGGTGTCATATTAAGGGGATCCAGTATCTGTCTGCCTGGGATAACATGATCGATAGACCTCAATGCTTTGCCAGAGACAGCCTGCATCTGTCACCCCTGGGAGTCCAGGTACTGGCTAAGGCTCTTGCCACCCCTACAGTGCCTTTTTTAGGCAGTGTTCCAAAGACCAAAATTCCACCATAACAGCTACAAACAAATGCAGTCTGTGGGTCATGCTGCTCAATGCTAGAAGTCTAAATCTCAAGATGCAGATGCTCAAAGTTCTCCTCAAAATGGAGAATGTCGACATCTCTGCTGTAACAAGACCTGGTTTAAAGTGGCAGAACGCACCCCTGAGCTCCCAGGCTACAACTCATTCCATACCTTTCTGCCCCAGAATACATCCGGAAGCTCCAAAGATGGTAGTGTCTCCATATTCTTAAAGGATACGCACACCCCTCTAGAGTGGTAGCCCAGCATAATGCATCCAAGATACTCCGTGTACAACTAACACTGGGTAATACAGCAATACAAGTCATAGCCTGCTACAAACCCCCAAACATGTCCCTAAACTCTCTCTCCAAGTTCCTAAGCACCCTGGAATCTATCAAGCTCCTACTCAACTCAATACTCTCATACTGGGTGACTTCAACTACCCTTCCATCAACTGGGAAAACTATTCAAGTACCAATGTACAGGCCCAATGCTTTCTGGAATTTATCACATCCAATGCCCTGGACCAGCTCATTCTGACACCCCACTAGAGGACACAACATCCTCTACCTGGTTCACCAACATGGGAGACTGTTGCTCCACACCTGTAGTCAATTCCTCCCTGGTTAGATCTGATCACCATGGAAATCTCCATCTCACCTACAACCCCTGCTAAGGTGACCACCCTGAAAAACTTTTCTAAAGCCAACTTTGGGCTCCTAAAAACAGAGGTGGATAACTTCTTGGCACCCATGCCAATGGAAAATAGCTACATGACTGCCGAATAATACACCAATGACTGAACAAGCACGTACACAAATACATGGACCTTACCATACCAAATATGACTAAGATGCTGTCCTACAAAAAAAAAAGGAAGCCAATCTGGTGGTCCCCAGCCATCAATAAACTCTACAACAGAAGGAAGAAACTGTTTCAGGAAAAATTTATGTCACAAGACTGGAAAACCTCCCTTATTAGTCTCAACAAAAAGCTGAGATCCCTTTCTCAAATCCTCTAAAGCCAGCTATGAAGGCAGAATTGTGGCTGACACCAAAAATAACCACAAAGCTTTCTATAGCTATATCAAAAACCTCAAAGGCAATACCCAGATTTGCACTGAGTTATTGCACAATGGTGCCTCCTATACTGAGCCAACAGAATATAGCCAACAAACTGGACAACAGATTCAGTGGCAGCTTTACCTCTTTCTCCCCCCAAGAGCCCTATCACAATACCAGATGAAAGCCTGGTACCCACCATTTTTGCAGCACAGGTAAAAGCTGCATTGTCCAAAGCCAAGAATACAGCATCCATGGGACCTGATAATATCCCTGGCTGTGTCCTGCATGAGCTACAAAATGAACTGGCACCACATCTGTGTGCTCTGTTCAATCACAGCCTTACCTCAGGCTATGTCCCTAATGAATGGCACACTGCTACAGTCATCCCACTCCATAAAGGGGAGCAACTACAGACCCTGGGAACTATCGCCCCATTAGCTTGATGAGTCTGGTATGCAAAACTATGGAGTGCATCATCATGGACCTGCTTAACAAAGATATAGGCAATCTCCAAACTTTTGACCCCACACAGTTTGGCATTGTCAAGGGGAGATCCTGCCTGCTGAACCTGGTTGACTTCTTCAAGGCAGTCACCAAGGCTGTGGATGAGGGTAAGGCAGTGCATACAGCCTACCTTGACCTGGCCAAGACCTTTGATACCATTCCCCACTCAGGTATCATTGATAAACTCACCAAACTAGGCATCAATCCTTGCATCACTTGGTGGGTTGCAAATTGGCTCACAGACAGGACCCACAGAGTGAAAGGTGCGGATTCCAAGTCAGACTGCTGACCAGTCATGAGTGGAGTCCCACAGTGCTCAGTCCTGGGCCCTCTCCTGTTTGGCATCTACTTCTCAGAAGTCCAGGCCAGCACAGAAGGACTCTGGCTGACTAAGTTCACTGATGACTGCAAGCTAGGAGTCATTATCAACTCCCCAAGTGATGCAGACATCCTAAAAAAAGGGTCTCTCTAAGACCACTGACTGGTGTCGGAACCATGGCCTGAAGCTTAACGCCAAAAAGTAAGTTATCATTCCCTTTGGAAACAACTCAGTTCCCACAAATTAGCACATTGATGGGAGTCCACTGAACACTGAAGAGGCCATAAGAGATCTGGGCATCCAGGTCAACAGCCATCTCACCTTCGACCACCACATTGTCACCGTGGGCAGAAAGCCCTTCTACATGGCACATCTTATAGCCAAAAGTTTCGCATCCAGGAAGAAAGGGTCATCATCCCTCTCTACTCATCCCTCATTAGACCAGTCATTGAATATAATGCCCCATTTGGCATGTACCTAATCAGACAACTACAACAGCTGGGGAGGCCACAAAAGTACCTCACAAAAAGGATCCTAGGCCTTAAACACATGTCCTACACAGACAGACTCAAGAAACTTCAGCTGTTTGCAGTCTCTTATCATCTACTTAGAGGTGATTTCTGCTTGATTACAAAGCCATGTCCAACCTAGCCCTACTTGAAATGCTACACCTAAAGAAATCCCAATCCCCCCATGCCACACACTCCACAGATCACAACCTCATTACCACAATTAACAGAACATGCTGGAGGGACAGTTTCATCTCACAAAACTGCCCATACTCTGGAATAAATTTCCCATTCATATCAATCAGAGCACCTTGCTGGCCCTCTTCAAGAAAAATATTGATGAGTGGATGGGTAACAGAAAGTTCACCCTAGGGATCCCTCCAGTTGCCCTACTGGTTAGGGGCATTGTGAACTAACATCGAGTAGCACAGTGCCTGGGCAATTTTTTGGGGGCTAGGCTTGTAAATGCTCCAGGGCCATTAGCCTAGTATACATCTATGAACCTATGAACCTATGAATATAAGCCAAAGCTCCAGTAGAATGTGCTTTAATACTGCTTGGAATAAATTTGCCATGGTGAGAATAACAAAAAGTAATAGCTAAGGGCAACCATCTCAAAACAGCTTGTTTTGGCACAGCTTGCCTTTTATTTATCCCATAACAAGAAATAAACTAGCTGGTCTACTTTTCTAAAGGAATTAGTTCTGTCAAAATAGTACCTGAGCTGTCTGTGAGTATGTAGAATCCTTTCTCAATGGTTCTTTGGATCTGGATAAAACACTGGGAGATTGATTGTTTGATTCAAAGTAGACTCAGAAACAACTCTGGACATACATGAGGGATTTATTCTTAATGTGACCCTGTCCCTACGGAGGCCAAGATAGGGTGTAATTACCATGACAGCTTGCAACAAAGGTGCACTTCTTGCAGTTTTCAGAGCAATGAAAAGTACCATATTCCATGTTATGAACCTTAAAATCAGCCTTTTGAGCCAGTTCAAAGTGAGATATAGTTAACATTTCCAACACAAAGTTAAAATCCCAAGAATGGGCCACCTGTTTTCTAAGTGGTCTAACATGGAAAACTCTCTTCAGAAACTTTTTTTATACAAAAAAAACAGAGAAGAAAGGGAGGATCCATGGGCAAACATGTTGAAATTGCCACTAGATGAACCTTGGTAGAGGAATGGAAAATGGAAGAGGAACGCAACTCGCACAAATATTTAAGAACCGATGGTACATAATCCATAGTATAGCCCTGGTTATTGGTTAGGCACCAACTAGAAAAATGTTTCCACCTACCAATACAAGATTCCCTTGTAGCAGGCTTTCTTGCTTTCTTTAGTGCCTGCTGCATGTCCTCATGAAAGAGGTGCCGAAAAGGAATAAAAATCGAATCATCCATGCAGTTAGTTGAAGTTGTTTGAAACTAGAATGTATCATACTCCCATTGTCTTGTGTGAGTATATCCATTCTATAAGGAAGTTCGAAGTAACTGCCCTTGGCCAATTTCATAAAAAGGGAGAACCAATGTTGCCTGGGACAAAAAAGAATAATCACGATGATTTCTGGAGAGTCCTAAATCTTCAGAATTACCCTGAAAATCAGTGGAAAGGGTGGAAATACATAAAGGATCATCCCTGATGATGGGAATAAGAATGTATCTGTTTTGTAGGCCTACTTATAAGAAGGCCTAGTGCAGAATTTATTTAGTTGTCTGTTTTCAAGGGAGGCAAACAGATCTATTTGAGGTGTCCCTGGATAAGTTCCTGGAAGACCCCTTCATTCCATTTCCATTTGTGAGGGTCTGTCCTTCTCCTGCTCACCTTTTTTGCCACTATATTTTGCTCTGACAGACTGTTAGATGCTTAGAGGTTTAAACTATGCTGAAGCATTACCTCCCAAGATATCATAACCAGCCTGCATAGAGTATAAGACCTGGAACCACCTGGTTGTTTAGGTACCATATCACTGTAATGTTGTCTGTAATCACCTGTAGAGATCCTGGAGCCACAGATAATGACTATTTTATGATATGGATCACAGATAGCATCTTTTTGATGTTTATGTGCATGGTCTGTCTGAAGAGTTCCCTAGGCCTTACACATTTGCCTCCATAGAAACTGCTCCCCAACCTAAATCCAAAGCATGTGTAGTTACAGATTGGTTTGGGACAGGAGAAGAAAAGGGGAGACATAGATTTTTAGCCTTCTGCTACCTCCACCAGTGCAGTTCGTTTTTGACAAAGCCCAAAATTGGAATCTGGCATTTTAGTGGATGAGAATGTTGTGTCCATGTGCTTTTTAAAAGCCACACTGATTTTTTTCATGTGTAACCTGGCATGATGAATTATGAGGATCATAGAAACCATGAGCCCTAAGATCCTGAGATGTTCTTTTGAAAAAGTCTGAGCTGATTGGAGACACTCAGGAAAGTTTCCCGATAAAAATCTACTTTTTCCTAGGTAAGAATAGCCTTTTGCTGACAAGTGCATAGAAGGTATCTCAGAAACACAGGTCTGAGTGATGGAATCAAGGAGAAGTTTTGAACATTTCTCTGGAACTCCAGACTGGTAAGGAAGAGACCCATGTTACAGCTGCATGGAATATGGGAAAAGACTCGGAAAAGATAAATAAAGAATCTAACTAAGGAAATGTGTGAATGCCTTGTCATCTGCAATGAGTTATCACTGGAGCTAGGCACTTTGTAAACACTCTTGGAGTTGTAAATAACCAAAAGGGCAATTCAGTGAACTGTGACCCAGTGGAAACATTTCCTGAAGTCTGTGACTATGGAAATGTGATGCTAATCATCTTTTAGATCTAATGTTATCATAAACTCAAAAGCGGCACGAATGGGTAACTGAATCTGAAGGCTCAATATTTTAAATGTTTGTGCTTTCACAGACAGATTGAGAAAGGACAAATCTGGAACTGGTCTCCATGAAAACTCCTTCTCTTAAACCAGTAACATTCATGAGTAGAAGCCTTTTCTCTTTGATCTAAAGGCACTGGTTGTATGACTCCTTGGGCCTGGTTCAGAAGGTGGGGAGGAATTCCCCAGGAAGGAGGTATATGCATGCAGTGCCAACTGTAACCCTCCTGAACCACTTTTATAACCTAAGAACTTACTCAATATGTTGCCAAAGGGGACTATTGAGATCCAGTTTCTTAGACAGATTTAGAGAAGAAGGGACAGGAGAGGAGGGGAGGGGGAGATTCTGCTAGCATAGCCATTCTGAGGTAGTACACTGTCCATTTTTTGAAAACATTCCTGTTTTTTGTTCCTCTCTTCCTGCCATTATTTTTATTCCCTATTTTCCAGGAGGTGGCAGGGATTGCTTATTCAGCCTTTTGAAAGAAGTAGAGGGTTTGATAGATTTTTAATGCGGCACTTGAAAGATCTTAGAAACTCCATGAATTAATTTCCCTCTTTCATCAAATTGGTTCAGGACTCGAGCAGCTGAAGGGCCAAACAAAACTTCCTTATCTGAAGTAGAGTCTAAAAATCTCAGACTTTACTTCATCAGCAAATGTTTGATTATGTACTCAGGTATACCTCCTCAAATCTGTAGAGGCAGCAATAGTCCTAGGCACAGTACCTTCACAAAAAACACATACTTCAAAGCGTGTTTGGATATTTGAGACAGAAAAGAAATAACTGCATTCATACAGAAGCTACATTCTGAAGGAGGTGTGGCAGAGTTTTCCTTCAAACAAAATGCACAGCTAAGGATAAATGTTCACATATGTGCTTTGTAGTTAAGACTTCTGTATGCTAAAGTGGAAGAAGAAAAAATTCTCTTAGCACATCTGTCCAGTATCTTACCTTCTTTATGTACAGAGGAAGGGTTAGGATTGACAAATCTGGCAAAGAGTTCAAACTGGCAGATAAGTCAGATCTAAGATGGGAAAATGATTTGCTAGCTTATAAAATCTGCCTACCTTTTTGGGGATTAAAGACCAAAAGTCAGGGTTATTATAGGCAGCATTTAACACATCCTCCATGGTTGGCAGAACAGGAGGAATGGATGTTATATGTGGCACATCTACTTACAACATATCAAACTGTCTCCTCAGTTCAGGCTGAACATTCACCTGCTCCCACATCAATACCTCATTCATCCTAGAAATAGTTTCTGAAAAGGAAAACTCCTCCAAGGGAGTTGATGAGGACCAGCTTTCCTCAGAATCAGAGTTTTGGGCTTGGGAATCTCCATGGGAAGAAGCCCTGTCTCTGTTGATGTCAGAATCCTCCAACAAACTTTCTTCAGGAATTTCTTTATTGAGACTGCACTCTGAGAAGGATTTCTTACCATCCTGTAATAATTTTCGGGCTAAGGTAAGGAAATCATCTTTATTAACAGACAACATGCTCTCAGATGAGCATTGGCTCAACTTTTTATATTTTGCAAAGACCTCCCTGCAAAAAGACTGACTAGGGGATGGCTCTTCACCCCTGGTAAGATGTCTCTTCCCCCCTGAGAAAGACCTCCTGGGGTGTCTCCCAGACCTAAAGAAGATGGTTCTCCCATGCCTAGATCAGACACTGTAACAGCCACAGAAGACATGGCTGACCCCCAATCCATGGTGTCTGAAGGGGCTACGCCAGTGGAATCCAGAGTTACAGGTGAGTGGTCTAAGGAACAACAGTCAGCCACTATAGAGTCACCCACTAACAGCTGAGGCATAGCCTGAGTGCAGAGTGGTAGCAAGGGCTCCTTAATGTATTGTGTTTTCTTTGTAGGTTCAACAGGATAAGAGCCAGCAGGACTGGTGTAAGTATCCATGCTGTAGCCAAGGAAGAATCCTGATTGCCAGTAAGCATTCAGAAAAGTGTTGTCAAGCATTTTATATATATATATATATATATATATATATATATATATATATATATATATATCTTAAACTTCCCCACACAGTCCCTTTCAAAAGTAAAGCACAATCAGTACTTAAAAATGCTGTCAGAACTCAAAGCCCCTTTGCTGTAGTGCCCTTACAGAAAGAACTAATGGTAAGTTGTCATGAGGTGCACACAAGCATTCAAATTAAAATATTTTTCTTGCCAAGAAAAAACACTTCCTGATCATTAAAATGTAACCACACAGATCAAAGTTCACAAAAGCAGTACACTTACAGCACAAAATTAGCCCAAGTACTTAAAAATAAACCCTGAACTAAAAATAGCAGTCCCTGTCAGAAAACTTGTGATACTGAAAAACAAATCCACTATTCCTAAAGAAGAAATGCTGCTTTAGTCAGCAAATAAAATAAATATGTATTTTCTTAAAAAGGCAATAATTCTGTTTGCATGGGTTCAATTATGGGGACTTAACTGTCAGAAATGAAGCTTAAAGCTGATTGCTTTTGTTATAAAGCTTCAGAGCTGCTTCCCATCAAGGCAGCAAGGAATTACTGAAATTGTTTACACTCTGACTGCTGATGCTCTTTAAAGGCCTAGCCAATCATCAGTCAAAGTGTAGGTGAGGGAGAAGGCCACAGCGTTGTGAAACTGGCAGATTGTTCCTGAGTAAGATGTAACTCATATAGTTAAAGTGTACTGCAACAGTGAGAATGATGACTATTAGTGGTTACAGATGTTACAGATATGTGGTCAACAAAAACAGAAAATGTGAAGTAGCTGACATAAAACAGCTTTGTATAGAGGAACAAATATTTAAACTGCAATAAATTTAGTTTTATACCACGAGGTGATGTACTTTTAGAGGCCAAAAAATATATATATTTTTGAGCACCTCATTCAGTTTATACTGCTACCTTTAGTCTCCATGACTGAAAGAATGCTGTAATACAGTGATCTCAGAGCAAGTACCAAAAAGAGTTTTAAGAACAAAAGAGGTATTGGTTAAATTTTATTGCAAAGATGTTTTCTCTTATTTATTAGCAATGCATACAGCATAGATAGGATGTTTCAACTGATGAAGAAAAGGAAAATAAAGATCTACAGTTGCCCTTGAAGGCAGAATGGCTTGAATTCACTTTTCTACTGTCACATAATGCTGTACTTTCCCAAGTTGGTAAAATAATTTCAGCACACTGAAATTAATTGAATACTGTGTATTCACTTCAGCTATATACAGCCACTCAACAGTGTACTTTATATAGCTAAAAAGTTTATAGTATATTATATTCAAGTTTCACACTGTTGTGGTATGCTGTAGTTTGCATGGCTAATTAAATCTGGAAATACTGAGATCACCAATATGGCAGTGGCAGAAAGTTTACAAAGAGAAGAGAATAAAATTAATTTTATCAAAAAGCACTGCTTTCTCTTATTTAGCAGTAGCATTTACCAAAGACACAATTTCTACACAAAACTGCAAAATAGTCTAACCATAACCACATAACTAATTAAAATGTCATTGTTATGAAATAGTTATTTGGTACATAAAACAGTCAATTAATATATTGTGTTATTAAACAAACAAAAGTTGAGAAGCATTTGAATACCTTATTTATTTATTTTTTGTTTTTCTTTGTTTACATACTTTCCAATTCATTCAACAACTAAACTTTACAAAACAGTGGTTCAGTTAAAATAATTATAACAGCAGTACTTAACACTGTTATGAGAATCTTATTAAATATACCCTAGGATTCAAAAAGAATTAGCGGTGCTTGTATAACTGCTACTACAGTAAGGTTACTTTACACAATCACAAAAAATGCAATTCATAGACAGCTATACCCACATTGAGGAATACCTTATTTTTGTCTAATTTACATGTCTTTGAATTTTACTTTCTTACCACTTCTACTAAAAAACCCTTTCTGGTGGTATTGTCCTGTGGCAGTCCATGTATCATGTAAGCACATGCACCATACCTCTCAGCTGCACAGAATTGTGCAGAATGTCACTGATGTTGCCATATATATTTACTATGTCCCTTCTACAGTTTTAGATATTCTGATCAATCATTGAGGATTCAAGACAATCAATATTTATTTATTGACATCTGATTATCTGGAAATTCCGACTGGGTAGAAGTCCATTTTCTGCAGAGGCCCAGGGGAAAAGCTCTGAATTATTACAAAACATTTTAAGAACAATAATTTTACAATCTTCAAAAATAAAACAAACATCTGCTGTTTAAATAATTATAACAAATTAGACATAATATAAAAACACTGGTTAAGAATCGATGCAAGTTATATGACAATCGTTTAACATTTAGAGAAATTTTAGATAGTTTGTAAAGAAATTAAAAGCAAGTTAGTCTAATACAAACAGGAATTCCAATATGAATTGAGGAAAAACAGGCTTATGGTATTATTAGTGAGAAAGTCAGAAATGAGAATTTGATAGAAAGAAGGAAGTAAGTGAAAAAGGGCAAATGAGGAGTTATAAGGAATGAAAAGGTACTTGTTCACATTTAGGGATATAGTTTATCTTGGTTTGGGGCAAGAACAGAGCTAGGTTTTAGATAGGAAGTCTTTCAAAGTGGTTTTGAAAGATGGAAGGGAGGGTATTGACTTGATGGATACAGGTAAGGAGTTCTAGCCTTAGCAACCTTGTACGAGTACAGACAAAACCCAGCGGATTTGACAGGTTTGTAGACAGACAGACGTTTTTGGTCACTGGATCGCAGTGACTGACTGGGAACGTAGTTGTGTAGAATGGTTACCAGATGTTAAAATATCATACTTCTTATTGTTTAGAAAATGCATGTTGTAATATACATTTGTTGTTTTGATATGATTTTTAAGTACCCCATTTTATTTTTGGCTTTGTCCAGAACTCATGAGCAAATACTTTGAAAGGTATGACAGGCACCGCCCAAAAGCTCACATCTCTGCATTAAAACACTCATGCGCACACACCTGCACACACACACCTACACACACACACACACACACACACACACACACACACACACACACACACACACACACACACACAAAACACATGCATCCACTCATTATAACACACGCTCACACTCAGTGGGACTCCTGAACATACCCATCCATTCACTTGCATGCACACTTTGATACATACACATATCCAGACATCCAGACTCTCAATCCCCTATCTAACTCTCTTATTTAGATCACCCAGACAAACAGATACACACACACACACACACACACACACACACACACACACACACACACATACACACACACACACACACGCGCATATCCTCTCATTATAGCACACACCCACACTCAGTGCAAGTCATGAACATACTCACCTATTCACTTGCATGCCCACTTTGACAGAAACACATATCCAAACATCCAGACTCTCAATCCCCTACCTAATTCCCTCATTTAGATCACTCAAACAGATACACACACACACACACACACACACACACACACACACACACACACACACACACACACACACACACACACACTGTCACACATACACATGCACCCCTACTTCTCTATTGAACTTTGGTGACCTTACCTGCACCACAGATTCATCCACTGATTTCAATGGGTAACAGGAAGATGTTGGTTGAGTTAAATTTTTCTGCCAACTGTGGTAGTTTGCACCGCTGAAAGATATTCTGAATTTCTCAACAGTGTAAATTGGAAGACACAGGCATTTTCAGGAGAAGCATCTGACTGATTAACATTCGCTGCATCCTTCCAAATCTCTGAGTAGCATGCGCCAAAGATGTACCATACCATGAGATCACTCTCCATGGTAATTCTTCTGCTTCTACATCATATTATTTAATGCCTTTCTTTTCTAGCTGACTTAATTTAGCATAATGAGAAAATCATCCTGGGCCTAAATTCTTAAACCTTTTTTAAAGGCAGTATAAAACAATTTAAGGGTAGTATTACAAGACAGCATGGGATCAGAACATTGTGGATTTGCTGTGTCTACCTTTCTAGTGTCTTTAGCTTCAAATATTACATTAATACTTCTAATATACTAATCTAAACTTAACAAAATCTTTGTCAGATTTACTTCCAACTTTGGAAGAAAGATTAACCCATTTTCCATTAGCAACTTACTCTGATTTCAGCCTGCATTTACAATTGTTAAACACTTTCTGTACCTCTAGGTCCATTGATAGTTTCTTTTGTTCACCCTGCACTAGTTGAAAACCCTTTACTTCATTTACTTCTATAATTAAGGTCCCCAGCATTTCATCCTTGTGGGTACATTGCCTGCTGAATTATCTGATCTTTGGATGATTTCTGGTAGCTTTGAGAAGGCTTCCTTGTATATTGTTAAATGTTGATGGGCATCATTTGTGATAATATTTAACAAGTATGTTGGTTTAGAAACTCTTCCTACTACAGTTTCAGTTAAATTTAGTACATCGCAACATTCAGGTTGTTTAGCATTGCTCTGCTCTGTTTCAGTTTCTGACTCACTTGTGTAAACATGTCCTGAGACATTTATAGTATTTTCCCTAGTAGCAGTAGTAATAATACTAGTAGTACTAGTAGCAGTTAGCAGTAGTAGAACTATTACTAGTATTATTTGTTTCTCTGCCAATTTGTTCATCCTTCTTCAAAAGGAAGACACTGCCAGCGATGGTCTACTTCAGTTCTTTTAAACTTTTTACACTTTAACATTTTAAGTCTTTCATCTTCATTCTTTGCAATTTTTATAAAGTCTGTTTATAATCCGGAAATTTAGAGTGTCTTGTATACTTTTAAAAGTCATTTTTGAATTTGTTGATGAATTTCAGCACTAGATTCAAAGGCAGGATGGATCAGATTCAAACTCAAATCAATGGTCTACTTCAAACATCCTGGAAAATATTTGCAGCTGTCTGGGTTCAGCTCCACACTGATAAACAATGGTCTAGTCTAAGAGAATGAAGACGCAAACATTTGTAGAGTATTGGATTCACTTTTATACAGCCACAGGAAGCAGTAGTTTGCATAGCTGAACGTATGTATATAATAGGACAATCACCATCATGACAGTAGATGAAAATAACCATAAAAGAAAAAAGGAATTAAGTCTTACTGAAGAAAACATTATTTTATTTAGCTGTACTATATATGCAAATACAGGACTGACTACCTGAAAAAAATACGTTTGAAGTGCATTGTTAAAAAAAATAGACAAATGATTGCATTTTGGCACCTAGTTGGCTTCCCTACAGTTGGTTGAAGTGAAATTTCTGAAGTTTAATTTAACCAGAGTAGAAAAACCTCAAAAGGCAGAATGCAAACCTCTGTTTCCCACAGGAAATCATTGCTGGTAGAATTTCTGAGTGTGTTCCAGTAATTATTCACTTCTTTAGGAGAAGTCTCTCTTCTTTGAAGTGATGCGAATGTAGAATTGGAATATACAATTTAGTGTGTAAGAGGCTTCTCCTATCCAGTTTGGGAGTAAAGAAGAGTTTGCTCCCCCCCCCAAAAAAAAAATGCTAAAAGTTGGGTTTTTTTTGGCCTTTCTGGTTTTTGGGCACTATTTTCCCACATTTTGGAAGGTTGGAATTGTGCCTTTCGACGTTTCATAGTAAATTTCATCTAGTTTCACACTTTCATGTGATTTTCTGCCTTACTGAGCTGGGAAATATTTTATAATAGATTGGACCCAATTGTATGATGTCGCAAAATGCTCCAGTCTACATGTAATGTAATAGAACATTGCCAATACAGCATTTGTGAAAAATAAGAGAAAATATGAACTGAATAAATCTTAATGAAAAAACAGTATTTAATCTGATTCCTCAGAGGTATAAATGTAGGGGCAGGATGGGTCACCCAAAGGGAAGAAATTGATGCAAACTGCTTAAGGCAGGGTGACTATTCCCTCACAGTGTTCCACTTTACATGGTAAAATAAAACGCATTGCAATGCATTGCTTCTCATTCTACAGCTCTACTGTGCCATGGAATGTTCTACAAATGAGTGCTCTGCTACCATACTGTCCAACCTCACAATGAGTGAAAATAACTTTAATTACCAAAACAAGAACTGGATTACTGAAATGGAAAACATTGATTTAGTCCTCTTCATCTGTGGTACATACAGCAAAAGACAGGGAAAGGCAGCAAGATAAAATAAAGGAGTGGATGTATAATGGGTTCCAAGGCAGGATTCCTCAGCTAAAGGAATAAAACGCAGTGCGTTGGAGTTCATCTTGTACTGACTGTCAGCGTTTTACATTCCACAGCATGACCAGCACCTATCATTCCCTATGACAGCTTTACTGAGTGCTCTGAGCATTGGCCAAGGCTCTAATAAGATGCTAAGCATATGCATCTCGAAGGCTGAATTTATAGACTTTCTCTGTTGTTGCAACAGCATGGTGGTTGACTACTTATACAGTCTGTTTGTTTTGGTTTGTTACTTGTTGCTGGTCACATTGTATCACCTCCTGTTTGGAGAACCTGGTGTTTATTCTGCAGTCTGATATACCATGGTTGATTCCAGATTGTGGCTCTTTCACATGGAAGAGTTTTAGTGATACTGTGGACAATAGATCCTTATTGTTCTGCTAAAGTTTTCACTGGAAGCACCTATAGGCATGCTATTTCTTTGTTGGAAGTGTTTGGAAGGCCTATTTGCAGATGACTAAATGCACACTTTGAGTGCTGAAGAAGTCCAAGGGTGATCAGTGGGTTTTTGAGTATGGATTTTGGAGGTTTAAAAAGCTCCAGTTTTGTAATAGGCATGTTTTTTTTTACAATTGTGCCATTTACATTGGCCTAAATTTGATTATTTTGCATGATTCCAACTTTGCTGTTTGTTGTACAGCATTTGGTTAAGGTATTGTTTACCGTTGTTATCCTTCACATTTGACTTATCTTTGGTGACATTGGTTATTGACATTTTCCTACTAAAGCCAATTTGACTATTGAATTATTATCTAAGCTTCAATGTTATTGTCTTGGAATTTATGGTTTGGTCTATTTTCTCAGTGTAATCAATTGCTATGGTTTTGACTGGTTTCTTACGTGCTTCCCTAATTTGCCACATTATGGATTTATTTTTCTAAACATTAAATCTTCACATTTTAAGTTGAAATGTGAGTTCACGTACATTATCACAAAAAATATTTACTAACAGTTTCTATTATGTTTTTACAGTATATGTAGTCTATGTTTTTACCAGTTTCTCTGTCTTGCCTTGAACCTCCTTCCTCCTTCCTTGCATTATTCTGCATGTACTGTTCCCAAAAATTCTATTTCTGCATGAAATTTGCTTCTTAGCCTTTCTAAAGATGACACATTGAGTGTTTTAAATCCTTTACAGTACATCTATTATAGCTGGTTTAGATTATGAATTCCTTTTTCTAGCAATTTCATTTTTGGCTGCCACTAGTACTGAAATGCAGTAAAGCCTTACTATATCCAACATACCTCTCAACTGTCCAGATTTTTGCAGACTGCCCAGATAGTTGCCTCATATTTTTGTCTGTTCCTCATAAACTTTACAGTTTTCTAGCAAATCACTGTTGATTGAAGTCACTAAATAATGGCATATATTTGAGTTTCAGACGTTATGTCTTTCAAAAAAATCCACGCTGACACAAATCCTGATGTTCTAGCGACTTTTTAAGTTTATAGGAGTGATATCTAAAATCTGTCATTATTTTTGACCCTTTGTCCCTTATTATTTAGACTTTGTCCATATTTCTTGAGCTAAGAGTTGAGAGGTATGATATACAGGCAGTCCAGATGTGAATTCCCTTCTGAAAACAATTAACAATTGGAACAAAGATAGATACACATAGTATTTCCAGATGCAGCTCTCTGCACCAAGTACAATTTCCCTTAAGAGCACATAGGGAACACACTCAGTCCAGTGTCTGGGTTTGCCTCTCTTTCTCTCCAGGCCCCCAAAAAGACTCCCCACTGGCACAGCTATAGAGCTGAGTTCTCAGCCAAGTGTCCCAGGCCAAGTCCTCTATCACTCTCTCTGTGAAACCAGTGCTCTATGTCACTGTTCTAAGTAGCTGACCCACACACTCTTTGAGATTTGATTTTCACAAACACACACACACACACACACACACACACACACACACACACACACACACACCTGTGAAAGGCTGGCACAGATTTACTAGCTATGCCCCTCTGCCCAGACTATAAGGTAGATACTGCCACCAGGACATTCCAAAGCCAGTTACTCTAAAGCTCTTACAAGAATACCCAATTATACTGAGTGAAATTAATACTAATACAAATGGCAGTGTTTGACCAACGCCGTAAGGCATTCAGGAGTGGTCACAATGTCACTAAGTAAATATAAGTACTCTCAAAGGTTAACATATTCTCTAAAAGACCAGCCACAATGAGGTTTAAATATATCTAATAATAAATAATAAAAGAACATGAAAATACTATCTATTTATAATAAACACCAGAGTTTCAATCACAGAAAATATTAAAATAACACTGATGCTAGATTCACACAGATACAGAAAGACAGTACTTAACTAATCTCACTATATTTTCCTGGCTGATCTAAAGAATTACTAGTCTCTGGTTACTTACTAAAGCAAGGCAAGATGAAGTAGGTGAGTGATCCTTCTATGGCAAATTATAAAAACAGACTGTTCTGAGACTTCAGTCTCATCTAGTATTAAAACATAATTTTTGTACTGGATTACAGAATGACATCACATACATCTGGTATTCTGACTTTGGTTCCCACCCTATCCCCTGTACTAGAGGCTGCCAGGATTTAGCACAAATATCTTACCTTACACACCTTTAGCTTTGCTAAGATCTGTTGCAGCTTCTGGAAGTCATAAAACAATTTCAAACTTCCAGCCTTCCAGAGTAGCAATTAGTTCACCCCCAAAGACAATACAGAAGGCTTCCAAGTACAGACATTTGTCTCTGGCTGCATTGAGACTTGTGAGATAAAATATTTATGGCTTATACCAAGTAATGTAATTTCAAACTATTTTTCAAAGTTAGCTGGACTGAGATTAACCTATTCTCTTCCAATATTCTCTGTTACAATGTATTCATCTCAATACTTACAGTGCAGTCTGACACACAGGTATACTTTTTTCTGTCCAGCAGGATCCACTGTTGGTCTTTTTTAAACGTAAGCAGCTTTACAAATACATTTTCAACACAAGTACCTGCACAAATCAGTTTGTTACACAAATAGCATATAATTATTTACAAAACTCCAGCTAACTATGCTGGCATATGTTACACATTCACTGCCCTACACCTCCTGGCATAGTTGGCAATACATCACATCATCACAGGGTGCTGTCTGTGGCTTTAAACCATGTCTTAGTAACTGCACAGATGTCCACATTCTCCAGGGTAAGGACAGACTGGAGGAAGTGGGGTTTATTTTTTAAGTTCCTGGCATTGAGCATTAACACCTTTAGATTCCCTTGGATTGGTTCTGATTTGTCAGAAGGTTTGTCACTTTGGCATTACCTAAAAAGGCATTATGCAGGTGGACAATGGTTGCCAATATTCAAAAGCCTATATGGGACAGTTGTAGACCATCCTTAGCAAAGCAAAGTGGTCTGTTGACCATAGCCTCCCATGCTGACAAATATTGTACCCCTTGGAATGACACCATAAGCTAAGCCAATTATCAAAGTCAGTCTTACTTTGTTCATGTTGTGGCATCATCCTTGGTGAAGGTAGAATGCCATCAGTGCTAGACACATACCAGTCTGGAATAAATAGTCTGAGAGCTCCATAATGTCTCTCTTCATATAGTCTAGGGAGGTATGTCTCAGGTTATTTACACCCACATGGGCTATGACTGACTCATACTGGTAGTTGTGGTCTAAGGACTTGAGTGTGGGTGTGATTTGCTGGATCCTGGCCCCAGCAGACAACTAACCATGATTTTCTCTTTATTAAGCCTGGTGAGTGGGAAATACACATGTGACACAATGGAGTGTCTTATGACAAAAATATTAGCCTGTGTGTTGGCTTTCCTTCTGAGCTTTGTAGTTAAGGCACCACACAAGGCGATAGTATGTGTTGTGTTGGGTGTTGTTTTGGATGAGTACTTTGTGGGTTGCTGAGGATTCATTTTGTAGGACAAATGTCTAGGAGGTCTTTGGGGTTTAGGAAGATTGCTTTTTTAGTAACTTAGTATATGTTGATTTATGTGTTGGGTCAGTACTATGTGTGATGGGTGTGACGGTTATGCTACTGACAACCTGATAGTTATTTTGACTGCTTTTGTGTGAGAGTCTTGCCTCAAGTGACATTGTATAATTACATTACTCTCATACTGTATCTGTTTTTCTAAGGATTAGTTAGTTGTCAGTGAATATTAGACAGCTCCTACATTGTCTCAGGGTGCCCATATCTACTAAGCTGAAATCAGAGAAATTGAGGAAGTGCCCATCCGTAGTGTCAGGTTTTCTGTAGGTGAACTACAAAGGGATGGTACAGCAGAGGTTTATAGCATGTTAACTTGTCTGCTGTGAGAGTAGAAACTACAACTAGGTTACAAATGACTGCATTCATGTGGCAGTTTTCCTCAGTGTATAAAAAAGTTGCTCTTTGTGTAATTGAGTACAGGGTACAGGAAGTTTTATAGTGCAAATTTACTTTTAAAGTGCCTGTGTCTGTACAAGGCATTGCTAAGCACTGCTGTGTGATGAGCAGCAGAATTTATAGAATCAAAGAAAGCTAATTAAACCAACTAAAAAGCCTTCTGGCCAATGAAACTATCTTACTAAGCCTTCTTGTGTGTTTTCCAACTTGGACAGGCAGACAATCTTTCTATTGCCACTAGAATTGTGGTCACAATTTTATTAATGCAAAAACACACTTTAGGTAGCTAAAAGTGAAAATGTATCAAAATCAAATCAAACAGCTATCTACAACAAGTAATTACAAGTCATTTTTTAAAGCAGACAAGCCAACAGTGAGGAACACACACCTTAAGGGGATTTCAAAATACATTAGCAACAGCTAGACCAAGGAAAAGCTAATATGCTTTACAGTGATGAAATATAGAAAAATGCAATGAATAATTTGAAAATATGACAGCAGTCTTCGGAAATAACTTAGAAAAGGGCAGTATTTCAATTTAAATACTTATATTAGCCTAGATGGCACCAGATGCAATCCACACACTAAAAACACAGGCAAGGACAGCAATAATTTGTGAGCTCTATGCAAGTGAGCCAAGAGCTGTATAAATGTGCTGAACAAAGTGATTAAAACCACCTAAAGAGCATTCTGGCCAATAAAACAATCTCACTTTACCTTCCCAGTTCGTTTCCCAGCTTGAGTACAACATGCTACCTTTCTACTGCCACTAAAATTGCAGTCCCTGTCTTCTTAATGTAAAAAACACACTTTAGTTGGCCAAAAGTGAAAAGGTACCAGAAACAAATCAAATAGACTAGCTATAACAACTATAAGGCAACTTGAATGCAGACAATGTCTGGCAAAACAATTCTAGGAGAGTCCGTGGAATTCAGTATCAGTCACAGGAGTTCAACTGGCTGCACACTCACTTTTAATACCAGAATATCAGATGTATGTGGTTTCTATCCCCATTCCAGACATTTTTCCATTTTTCAGCAATGGCATTGCAGTATAGCACAAGGATGTTGCTGCACTCCAGAAGTTCTATTCTTTAAAGGAAATGTTACAGCGAGGCCCTTTCTGAAAGTTCTGGAGGAAGCTCTGGAAGCTGAAAGATCCCATAACACTTGTCAATGAGTAGCAGTGCTTAAAATAATTGAATTGATTTTTTCAATTTAAACGTTTATATACAGGCAATAATACAGAGGAATAACCTAGTAAATATCATTCAGTGAACTGTGAAATAATACATAGAAAGTGCAGAAAAAGAAAATAGTACACTTATAGAAAAAATTTCACAAATAATAATTGTCAAATAATTTAAAAATTTCATATAAAGTAGGTAGAAACATAAAAAGCGTTTTAGTCAAAGGGAGGGTAGTTAAAACAGAGTCTAAATTTTATGTTATGCCAAAGAAACAGGGAACTGAGGTCTGTGGTAAATGTAATGCTTGCTGACACATTGTTGCAGGCTTTGTTAGAACAAATGGGAGGAAGTTTAATGTTAAAGGATGTTTTAGATGTGATACAGAGGGCATTATATATGTGCTAAAATGCCCCTGTAACAAATTTTATATTGATGAAATGAAAAGACCTTTTAAAGTAAGATTACTAGAACACATTAGGGATATTGAAAATATTAAAATGTCCAGTTCAGTAGCAGAACATTTTTATTATGCACATCAGAGTCAGTTGGGGGGCTTATTAGGGATGATTTTAGAAAAAGTATCTGATAATTATTTGTATAAGAATGTTAAAAATACTCTTTTATATAAGGAAACTATTTATATTTTAAAATTTGACACTTTGACACCACAAGGAATGAATGTTGATTTTAATTGGAGAGTTTTACTTTAAGTTTTTTGTATTGCAAGATTTGTTGCAATATATGCTCAACCTGTGTGGTTGTGCATCCGGTACACTTGAAACCAGTAGAATTTTCTTTCTATGCAGACTGTTGTACTAAGAAAATAGTTTATCTTGCTAAGTGTAACTCATGCAGTGCATTTTATATAGGTACCTTTATATAGGTAAAACTAATTGTATGTTGAAGGAGAGGGTCATGGAACATCTGAATGACATATGTAATAATAAATTGGCTAAACATGTATCAGATTATGGTACACAGCACAACTTTAAATTCTTAGTTTTACAAAAAATTAATGAGAGCTTAAGAGAAGGTGATCTACGTAATGAAACTGAATATATAGAGTTGAGATGGATTGTTGATTTTAAGGCTTATGTTTCTCCTGGCCTGAACAGTGCTGTTTCTTTAAAACCTCTCTTAAGAAAAAGAGGTTTGCCACATTAATTCTCATTAAGTATTTTTATTGGTTGTTATCTGTATTTAAACTGAATGCTTGCAGAAGTTTTTATTAAGGTCTGAAGAAGAGGGTTACCTCAAAAGTGCTTACCTAAATTATTTATTTTGTTGGTAATAAAAGTGTGTTTTTTTACACTCTAGCCACCACGCCTTTTTATTTTATACTATTTATATTGTTTGGGCTTGTTGGTTCCACCACTTTCTTCTTGTTTTATCACAATCTTTTGTGATTAACTTGTCTGGATATAATTTAAATGCATATAAAAAAGCTGTTCTAGAATGTGGTTTAAAATTTATCCCTACGGTGATGCCTAGACTTCATGATCTTAAATGTGATGTATTTAAATTAGTGAGAAAATTATAACTGAAGCATATGTTTAAACAGAATCTCACTGACCCTCCATTGGCTACTAGCATTGATAATGATGTTCCTACTTCTAGTGATGATAGTTTTTTCCTGTGTATCAAAAGATGATTTAAATGCATATTATTTATTTGATACAAGCAAAATAGAAGTGAAAAGTAGATTTATACCAGTATTTAATTGTGCAGATATTATAAAATTTCAGAATATGCTTAATTATTCTATCGAACAAGAGTTTTTTAAATTTAGAAAGTTTGGGAATGTGTTATACAACTTGACAAAAAATGAATGGTTAGCACTGTGGGCATTGGCAAGCAATGCAGATTTAATTTTCAAGCCTGCAGTAATAAATTAGTCATCTTACATATTTCACAGTATTTGGAAATATGCTACAACCATTTAAATGATAGGGCAGTGTATGAAAAAGTTTGTAGTGATATGTATGAGTTGGCTACCTGTGAATATGAGCAACTTTTGTACAAAGGAGTTAGATTAGTATATCTGACTAATGAAGATGTTAAGAAAAAAATTATTAACAACAATGCCAGTATGGCATATTATTACTGTGTACCCAAAATTCATAAAAATCTTAATAACCCTCCAGGTTGCCTTATTGTTTCTGGAAGTAACTATTTTCTACATAATATAGGATGTCTTTTACACAAATTATTTTTGCCTAAGGTGCTGTTGTTGCCAGCTTATGTTAAAGATGTGTCACATTTTCTGCAAAAATACAAAATATAAGCTGGAATGAAAAAATGTATTGGATCACCCTTGATGTAAAAAGCCTATATACAAACACCTACAATGATTTTGGTTTGGAGGCTGTTAGGTTCTTTTTGGGTGAATGTCCAGCAACTGAATATAGTGTAGAAATGTTATACTTCAGTCTCACTAATAATTGTTTGAATTTAAGGGGGAGTTATATAGACAGAAACAAGGAGCAGCTATGGGGGCAGTATTCGCCCCCTCATATGTGAACCTTAGTATTGCTCTGTTTGAACAGGAATATATTTGTAAAACTTTATTTTTTCATCAGCATATTAAAAGTTATAATAGATTTATTGATGATCTAATTTTCTGTGTGAAGGAGGGGAAACAAAAGTTGATGACTTTATTTCAAGTTTACAGATGAACAGATTTAACCTGAAGTTTGAAGGTATACAAACTGGAAAAAAGAGTTTTGTTTTTGGATGTAGAGTTAGATATATCTAAAGGATATTTACATACTAGGGTACACAGAAAATGTGAGGGCCAAGCTAAATATCTTGAGGCTACTAGCTGTCATCCTTCTCACACTATAGAAGCTCTCCCATTAGGGGAGTTTATTAGGTTACAGAGGTTATGTAATGACCAACAATAATTACAGGAAGAGATACAAAAAAATGTATATGATGTTCTATTCCAGAGGGTAGAGCCAAGAGGTAATAAATAAAGCCTATCATGGAATTCATGTAGCTGATGCACATGTTTATAAAGAATGTGGGAAGGCAGGAAATTTTAGTAATAACATGGAAAGAAATATTTCATAAATTTATTTTGTGATAGTATACAGTATTTTTAGTGATAAGGTGGTAAAAATGGTTAAATATTTCTGGAATTACTTAAAAAGATCTAAAGAGGCAAAGAACTGGCTACCAAATAATTAAAATATTTCATATAAAGTAGGTAGAAACATAAAAAGCTTTTTAGTCAAAGGGAGGGTAGTTAAAACAGAGTCTAAATTTTATGTTATGCTGAAGAAACAGGGAACTGAGGTCTGTGGTAAATGTAAAGTTTGCAGACACATTGTTGCAGGCTTTGATAGAATAAATGGGAGGAAGTTTAATGTTAAAGGATGTTTTAGATGTGATACAGAGAGCATTATATATGTGCTAAAATGTCCCTGTAACAAGTTTTATACTGGTGAAACGAAAAGACCTTTTAAAGTAAGATTACTAGAACACATTAGGGATATTGGAAATATTAAAATATCCAGTTCAGTAGCAGAACATTTTTATTATGCACATCAGAGTCAGTCGGGGGGCTTATTAGGGGCGATTTTAGAAAAAGTATCTGATAATTATTTGTATAAGAATGTTAAAAATACTCTTTTATATAAGGAAACTATTTATATTTTAAAATTTGACACTTTGACACCACAAGGAATGAATGTTGATTTTAATTGGAGAGTTTTACTTTAAGTTTTTTGTATTGCAAGATTTGTTGCAATATATGCTCAACCTGTGTGGTTGTGCATCCGGTACACTTGAAACCAGTAGAATTTTCTTTCTGTGCAGACTGTTGTACTAAGAACATAGTTTATCTTGCTAATTGTAACTCATGCAGTGCATTTTATATAGGTAAAACTAATCGTATGTTGAAGGAGAGGGTCATGGAACATCTGAATGACATATGTAATAATAAATTAACAAATGCACTGGCTAAACATGTATCAGATTATGGTACACAGCACAACTTTAAATTCTTAGTTTTACAAAAAATTAATGAGAGCTTAAGAGAAGGTGATCTACGTAATGAAACTGAATATATAGAGTTGAGATGGATTGTTGATTTTAAGGTTTATGTTTCTCCTGGCCTGAACAGTGCTGTTTCTTTAAAACCTCTCTTAAGAAAAAGAGGTTTGCCACATTAATTCTCATTAAGTATTTTTATTGGTTGTTATATGTATTTAAACTGAATGCTTGCAGAAGTTTTTATTAAGGTCTGAAGAAGAGGGTTACCTCAAAAGTGCTTACCTAAATTATTTATTTTGTTGGTAATAAAAGTGTGTTTTTTTACTCTCTAGCCACCACGCCTTTTTATTTTATACTATTTATATTGTTTGGGCTTGTTGGTTCCACCACTTTCTTCTTGTTTTATCACAATCTTTTGTGATTAACTTGTCTGGATATAATTTAAATGTATATAAAAAAGCTGTTCTAGAATGTTGTTTAAAATTTATCCCTACGGTGATGCCTAGACTTCATGATCTTAAATGTGATGTATTTAAATTAGTGAGAAAATTATAACTGAAGCATATGTTTAAACAGAATCTCACTGACCCTCCATTGGCTACTAGCATTGATAATGATGTTACTACTTCTAGTGATGATAGTTTTTTCCTGTGTATCAAAAGATGATTTAAATGCATATTATTTATTTGATACAAGCAAAATAGAAGTGAAAAGTAGATTTATACCAGTATTTAATTGTGCAGATATTATACAATTTCAGAATATGCTTAATTATTCTATCGAACAAGAGTTTTTTTAATTTAGAAAGTTTGGGAATGTGTTATACAACTTGACAAAAAATGAATGGTTAGCACTGTGGGCATTGGCAAGCAATGCAGATTTAATTTTCAAGCCTGCAGTAATAAATTAGTCATCTTACATATTTCACAGTATTTGGAAATATGCTACAACCATTTAAATGATAGGGCAGTGTATGAAAAAGTTTGTAGTGATATGTATGAGTTGGCTACCTGTGAATATGAGCAACTTTTGTACAAAGGAGTTAGATTAATATATCTGACTAATGAAGATGTTAAGAAAAAAATTATTAACAACAATGCCAGTATGGCATATTATTACTGTGTACCCAAAATTCATAAAAATCTTAATAACCCTCCAGGTTGCCTTATTGTTTCTGGAAGTAACTATTTTCTACATAATATAGGATGTCTTTTACACAAATTATTTTTGCCTAAGGTGCTGTTGTTGCCAGCTTATGTTAAAGATGTGTCACATTTTCTGCAAAAATACAAAATATAAGCTGGAATGAAAAAATGTATTGGATCACCCTTGATGTAAAAAGCCTATATACAAACATCTACAATGATTTTGGTTTGGAGGCTGTTAGGTTCTTTTTGGGTGAATGTCCAGCAACTGAATATAGTGTAGAAATGTTATACTTCAGTCTCACTAATAATTGTTTGAATTTAAGGGGGAGTTATATAGACAGAAACAAGGAACAGCTATGGGGGCAGTTTTCTCCCCCTCATATGTGAACCTTAGTATGGGTCTCTTTGAACAGGAATATATTTGTAAAACTTTATTTTTTCATCAGCATATTAAAAGTTATAATAGATTTATTGATGATCTAATTTTCTGTGTGAAGGAGGGGAAACAAAAGTTGATGACTTTATTTCAAGTTTACAGATGAACAGATTTAACCTGAAGTTTGAAGGTATACAAACTGGAAAAAAGAGTTTTGTTTTTGGATGTAGAGTTAGATATATCTAAAGGATATTTGCATACTAGGGTACACAGAAAATGTGAGGGCCAAGCTAAATATCTTAAGGCTACTAGCTGTCATCCTTCTCACACTATAGAAGCTCTCCCATTAGGGGAGTTTATTAGGTTACAGAGGTTATGTAATGACCAACAATAATTACAGGAAGAGATACAAAAAATGTATATGATGTTCTATTCCAGAGGGTAGAGCCAAGAGGTAATAAATAAAGCCTATCATGGAATTCATGTAGCTGATGCACATGTTTATAAAGAATGTGGGAAGGCAGGAAATTTTAGTAATAACATGGAAAGAAATATTTCATAAATTTATTTTGTGATAGTATACAGTATTTTTAGTGATAAGGTGGTAAAAATGGTTAAATATTTCTGGAATTACTTAAAAAGATCTAAAGAGGCAAAGAACTGGCTACCAAATAATTAAAATATTTCATATAAAGTAGGTAGAAACATAAAAAGCTTTTTAGTCAAAGGGAGGGTAGTTAAAACAGAGTCTAAATTTTATGCTATGCTGAAGAAACAGGGAACTGAGGTCTGTGATAAATGTAAAGCTTGCAGACACATTGTTGCAGGCTTTGATAGAATAAATGGGAGGAAGTTTAATGTTAAAGGATGTTTTAGATGTGATACAGAGAGCATTATATATGTGCTAAAATGTCCCTGTAACAAGTTTTATACTGGTGAAACAAAAAGACCTTTTAAAGTAAGATTACTAGAACACATTAGGGATATTGGAAATATTAAAATATCCAGTTCAGTAGCAGAACATTTTTATTATGCACATCAGAGTCAGTCGGGGGGCTTATTAGGGGCGATTTTAGAAAAAGTATCTGATAATTATTTGTATAAGAATGTTAAAAATACTCTTTTATATGAGGAAGCTATTTATATTTTAAAATTTGACACTTTGGCACCACAAGGAATGAATGTTGATTTTAATTGGAGAGTTTTACTTTAAGTTTTTTTGTATTAAATGAATATGTGATTGATTAATAGATTTATTGTTTAATTAGATTAATTTGTATACTATAAAACAGAGTGCAATGGATGCTATGTATTCTCCTGTGAAGGCATACAAGCCAAGATGTCAGAGGATTATTAAACACTTTGTGGACACTGGTCTTGTGTTTTTTTGTTTTAGTTTGGTGTTGGACTGTGGTTGAGTTACTATACAGGTGGACTGCCTGTTTATGGAGACCTCCTGTTGATTGATTATACATCACCATTTTTATCTCATCCAATCGTGTCTTAACTATTAACTGTTGTCTCATCTTACTCTAACCTTAACATAATTAAGTCTTCATAAATAATTCCATTTGAGCCTTTATTTTGTTTCCACATTCCTCTGCTTTATTTCACTCTTCATAAAATTTCTGAAATATCTCTGATACCTCTGTAAAATATCCTATTGTTTGTCTGGTCATAGACTGTTTTCTTGTTCTGTAGTTGTTGTCAAAATAGTTATTTAACAGCAGCCTTTCTATACTCAAGCATATTATAAAAATACTCCCTTATATTCCATTTAATACTCTATAGTTTTTCTTCCTCTTGCTCTGTGACATTCCACTTATTCTGCAATACTATAATCTTTGTCAGCCCTTTTAAATACCCCCTATTTTGCCCTTCCCATATCCTTTTCTCTCATACTTATCCTTATTTTTAAACTCAATTTCCATTTTAGCTCACTCAGTAGTTATCCTTTCTGAAGAAAATTCTAGCTTCCCTGATAACATTTGAATATTTTCCACTACCCAATTCTTAAATCCCTCTATTTTTACAGGTAATAATGAAGGTACCAATATCTCATTTTTTAACTTCATCGCCCTGCATCTTCATCTTAGTTTTATTGGTGCATGATCTAGTCATTAGATGTATGTTAAAACGATCAATTAAATGCACAAGATCCTGCATAATATAATTATTTCTATTAATTCTAGCCCAGTTATTGTATCTTGTGGAATAATATACAAATTGTGTATTAGATCATACTTCACATATTCCATACCAATTATTTTCATACATTTCTTCAGAAATCTATCCTCTTCTGTTATATTTTCCCATTTAGGTCCCCTAAAAATAATATTCCCCACTGAAAGATGATTATTATTAAAATCTTTTCTTAAATTCCACAACAGCAGTTTTTGGTAGAACATAAATATATGCCAGCATAATTCTTCCTTGTCAGTGGCCCTTTACTACCACAAGTTTACCATTATTTGTCTTTTTCCCCTCTTCTGTCACTTTCCGAGCCAATCTACCAATATATATTGCTTCCTTTTTCCTTTGTCACTGGTATTCTGCTCAATATCCCTACTGAAATCCTTTTGTTTTCAAACTTACAGGCTCATTTCTACCCAAATGTGTCTCCTGCAGCAGTGCTACATTTTATAATATAATGCAAAGCTCATTTTTTATCTATACCTGTACACAATCTCTTGTGTTTCTGTCTGTTCTCATCTCTATTTCAACCTATTTCATATTTTTCAATAATTTTACTCCAGTAAAAACACTCAGAAAATTAAATACATTTTCAGACCCCCATATCAATTTTTAACTTAGAGCAAACACACAAAGCTATATACATTCTCAACAAGTAATTGTACTGCATTAGGAGAGCAGTTACCTCAAAGTGATGGTTGCACCCCCAGCATTACCTCATCTAAGTTTAAGGTTACCCATGCTAAAGCACATGCTATATCTTCTTATCCCACTTAAACCGATTTGCTGTCTATCTTTTTTATCTCTTCTTCCCTCCCAGATGTGAAAACAGTTTGCAAGTAATCAGTAAACATTAACTATTAGTCCCAACAAAAAAATGCACATGCTACCTTTAAATAGATAGACTAAATTGTGCACTGTTATATTAAAAGCATTAATGAATTAAGGTTGATGGGGAGGTTAATACTTCTTATACTTCTTATTTACTTTCTATACTTCTAAGCTTTATTTATTTTCACTGGACTACATGCCATTGTACCTTTAAATGTTTCATTTTTCTCAGCAAAGAGAGTTTAGAACTCTCAAGATTAATTATATGCATCTGCAAAGAGCTAATCTCCAAGCAAAAGAAGGCATCAATGACAGAAAAATACAGCTAACAAGTTTGTAATTTGTATATATATATATATATATATATATATATATATATATATATATATATATATATATATATATATATGTATATATATATATATATATATATATATATATATATATACATATATAATAATCTTTATACATTTTACTCAGAACACAATGTACTAACTGCTTCTGGCCATCTGCCTGCATCTGCAAATTTCTTGTCTCAAACTGAAAGTATTTGCTAATGGGGAAAAAACAAGGCAATGAAATAAACTTGCCATTTTCCATGCCTTTTATTATTTTGTCTTATTTTTCATGCCTTTTGGCATAAACAAAATGTGTCTATAGTTTGACCCAAGGATATTAATCTAAACATCCACCCCTGTAAAAAAGCAAGAGAAAGTATTATCTTAATTCTACATATGATATAACTGATACACCTTTACACCCCCATCCCCAGCCCAGTAGATCAAAATCACATTATATTAACTTTAATTTGCTTCCATTCAGCCTTTTCTTATCTTGTTACAGTGTAAAGGTTGTACTTACAACTAAGAAAAAGTACTTACTTGCTATAATTTCTTTAACATATATAGCAATCACTGATAAGACCCCTAAACACATAGACACACACACACCTTTAAAATACTACTGACTGCACACTATACAAGATTACTTTGCAGTACAATATGCAACTTATATCATGAAAAAGTTTTTTACTTACAGTTACTTATTCACTCATTTCAGTGTCTTCTAAACAATAATGACATAAAGCAGAGCATATGCTTTACAGTTCTCCCACAAGTTTAAGAAAATTGACAATCCAGTCTTTATCAGCCACTTTCTCTCATAAGCTATATTTCACATGTCTATTATTATATCTAGTGACATGATGATTTATAGTCTCCCATTTATTCAATAATTTCAGTGTTGCTGGTCTTCTTCCTGATTATCTCTATCTCCTAACACCAGCCTCTGGTTGAAGTCCAAGCTAATCTTGATTTTTCTAGTCAATGCTTGTGTTTTATTTTCTGCCTCTCAAGCATTTTCTTTTGGTGAAATGGAAAAGGCTTCCCTGCCAGAGTCTCTTGATCGGCTTTGTGTCAGAAGTATGAGCAGTAGAATCTCCTTCTGCTTGTTGGCTCAATTTTTGTTGGCTAAACCTATTTTTAATTATTCTTTAGCATATTCTGCACTGAGAAAACATCTTTGATCCTCCAAGAAAAAAAAAATATTCTGAAGACAGCTAGATACAGCAGCTTGAATCTCACACTTGCCTCTCAGCATTCCTTGACTCCAGGGATAAACTTGCTCTTTTTTGCCTAGTGTACAGTAAATAATCACTTTCTACAAACATTATGTTGTCTACTTTTCCTTTCTACCACAATTTTATCAGGAGAAGCTCTTTCTGTTGGTATAATTGTATCACTGCTAATACAGCTACTGGCTGCTTTCACATGGCATATACAAATTATAAAGCTTCATCTATTTTCCACCCTTTTGTTATTTGAGTTGATATACTTCTACAGCATTTCATTTAACACCTGTGAGTTGATCTGATGTATTTTACCTCTACATTACTGGAAGCCATCGCCTGTACAAAAGCTGAAATTTGAACAGCCTTTTGCTGAACTGCCACATGATGCTTCTCAACCAGTGATTTCTCTTCACTTCTGGATGATTTTCTCTCAGATTCTACAATTTCTTCTTTGCTGGCACCCAAGCAGAGTAATTATTAGCCAGTGACCATATTTTACTTTCACTGACAGTTTCACGGGCCCTTGATTCACAGTTTTCCTATTCACCCTATGGGAGCTCAAATCAACATATTGATTAGTATGCAATCATCTTGGAAGTCCCCTGCAAAAGTATTCTTCACCCTTTCTCTTAGTGAAGATTTCCTACTCTCGATTCCTGGCATACTGAACAAATAGGGCAACTGTAACACTTTCTGTGTTTGGGTCTTACACTGAAGTTGCCCAAATATTATATCAAACACAAGCTCTGCAATTTGATTCCATCTAGTACCTTGAACAGTGAATGTGACTATTTGAAAGAAGTGCACAGTAAGAAATATCACCAAGGAACAGAGCTGTTTCTGTAGCCAGCAGGGTCCTTATATTATAATGCTTACACAAAGCATAGCATCAAAACATTTCTGTCTGTCAGTCACTGCAGAAGACTAAAGCGCTGACCTCTGTTCCAAGAGTGCATGGTTTGAATCTTTCCATTTTCATATTTATTCTGTGTGGCCTTTAGCAAGTCACTTAACTAGACAGTGCTTTGGGTCAATTGGTAATTTGGAATAGGCTCCCTAATGGTCTTGCATACCTAGTAACCACCTATGAATACACCAAAAAATGTGGAACATGACCAGCTTATGCAATGTCCTAACTCTAATGTCTCACAAATCACATTACAAATGCAAGCAAAACTATGCCTATAAAGCTGAAATGGAACTCACGCACTGGAGACAAGTGTTATGATGAGATGGAAGGCACCATTGCTTCTAACTGCTATGCTGCCATTAGACTTTGCCACCAATAATATCTGAGTGAGTTTACACAAACATAGTATGTGGCTGTACAAAGTTGTTGAATGAGTCATAATGAGATGGGTCTACTACACTAAACTGACAGCACACTACACTGACAACCACAACAATGACACCACAGGAACGAAACCACAAAAACATGAAAGTTCACATGCTCGACAAACCACAATCCTGACAGTTAACAAAACAAAAAGTTCGCTGTTCCACACAACACACACACAACACAAGCACACCAACAACCTAAAAACCTACACTACACCTTACACACAACTATCTATGCACTAACCTTAACCCAAACCCTAACCCTAAGGTCCGTCACTATCGCACATTTACCTTACCTGCACCCTAACCCTAAAGTCCAACACTACCGCACACTTACCTTACCCGCACCCTAACCCTAAACCCTCACAATTGCACACTTGCCTTACCCGCGCCCTAACCCTAAGTCTCTCACTATCGCACAGTTACCTTACCCGCACCCTAACCCTAAGTCCCTCACTATCGCACACTTATCTTAGCCGCACCCTAACCCTAAACTCTCACAACTGCACACTTACCTTACCCGCACCCTAACCCTAAGTCTCTCACTATCGCACACTTACCTTACCCGCACCCTAACCCTAAGTCCCTCACTATCACACACTTACCCTAACCGCACCCTAACCCTAAATCCCTCACTATCGCACACTTACCTTACCTGCACCCTAACCTTAAATCCCTCACTATCGCACACTTACCTTACCCGCACCCTAACCCTAAATCCCTCACTATCGCACACTTACCTTACCCGCACCCTAACCCTAAGTCCCTCACTATCGCACACTTACCTTACCCGCACCCTAACCCTAAATCCCTCACTATCGCACACTTACCTTAGCTGCACCCTAACCCCAAACCCTCACAACTGCACACTTACCTTACCCGCACCCTAACCCTAAGTCTCTCACTATCGCACACTTACCTTAGCCGCACCCTAACCCTAAGTCCCTCACTATCACACACTTACCTTACCCGCACCCTAACCCTAAATCCCTCACTATCGCACACTTACCTTACCTGCACCCTAACCCTAAATCCCTCACTATCGCACACTTACCTTACCCGCACCCTAACCCTAAGTCCCTCACTATCGCACACTTAACTTATCCGCACCCTAACCCTAAATCCCTCACTATCGTACACTTACCTTACCCGCACCCTAACCCTAAATCCCTCACTATCCCACACTTACCTTACCCGCACCCTAACCCTAAATCCCTCACTATCGCACACTTACCTTACCCGCACCCTAACCCTAAGTCCCTCACTATCGCACACTTACTTTACCCGCACCCTAACCCTAAATCTCTCACTATCGCACACTTACCAAGTCGCGCTCACATGTTTCCCATGTCGGTGTTTTCGCTGTCGGGATTACAAGTTGTAGGTTATCTGCTCCGTCGGTCTTCTGGCATTGGTGATGTGATTGTCGATCTTCCGAGCTGTCGGTCTACTGTAGGGAACCTAATGAAACATGTTTGTTTGCTAACACTGTTCAGTTACATAAGGGTCCATGAATTATTGTATTAGACAAAAAGGGGAATGGGTCATAAAGATTGCCAAAGGGTAAGGTCCATGAAGCTGATAGTGCTCTTGTGATAAAGTTAAGAAGGTTTTTATGGTTGAGCACTGACACAGAGTGTTTGAAATGATATCAGTGACTGCTGGTGAAACATGGCTGATCTTGAAAAATATTTAACAAAAACCATGCAAAGCTCATATTCCTTCTTTGACTTAACAAGACAACTAAAGATAAAACTTATTAGATAAAATTAACATTATTTTTAGATAAATATAACAACAAACCTATAGGTTTAGGCAGCCTATGGGTGGACAAAGATTGAATTATTGAGCATTATTTGCCCAAGATTCAACCCACCAGAGGATCAGAGCTCCTCTATAGCAAATCACTATCAGAAAGTTATGACAGCAGTGATCCCCTTTTTGGGGAGCAATTTCCCCCTTCTTCAAGTTGAGACCACGGAGTTGGTATAGCTAAGTTTGTGTAAAAAGGGGGATTGCCCACTGCAAAAAAAAACACTTAAAAAGTGTTTTTTGTCCTTTTTTTGAGGGGGAATGAAATTCAGGAAAGCCATAGTTCCAAGGTTCACAGGTAATTACTAGGCAATTTGTCTGCAGATGATTACAATCCTAGTAAAAAAAAAAAACTATTAAAAAATACCCTCTAGTCTCAAGGAAGGCAAGACAAGATAGACCTTAGACAATCTGAGACTACAAGTATGTAGCTTTACTTTGAAGGTAACAAGGGTACTACTCTGCTTGACACATAGTGGAAGTTTGTTCCAGAGGTGAGGGATATGTTGGGATATGAATCCATCATGCCTACATGTTTTTATTTATCTGCTGATGAAGGTTTACTTCCTTTAATCTGGAATTTGAGGTTCAGTTTGCTCCATGAAGGAACAGGAGGTCAAACAGGATTGGATCTTTCATGGCTGAAAAATGCTAGATCCAGATCTCCACGGAGGAGTCAGTAAGAGACTGAATACAAAGAGAACACGGCCAGTCTGTTCTGAAAACTAAGATTTTTGAGGCCACTGATCTCATTAGTTAATAGGGTTACCACCTGTCCCTCTTTGTGAGGGACAGTCCTACTTTGGGCAGTTGTGTCCTGCGAAAAAAACAAAAAAAATGGCAAATGTCCTGAGATTTTAAGGCAAAATATATGTCTTACATTTTCTTTAATAGTTGCATAAAACAGTTGTTTTGTATCTGAATCACATAAATATTATATGAAATAGCATAAGCAACTCAAATGCTACAAAAATAGGCTTTTGTTTTGGCAAAAAGTGAAGGTTTGTCCTTTGCACTGGCCATCGGTATGTTTTGTCCTGCAAAACCTCACATTTCTAGAAAAAATGTCCCACTTTGGGCATTTGAAAACGTGGCAACCCTATTAGTTAATCATCACTGAATTTCTGTGACATATATAAATAATAAGGTGCAATATTTTCAACAGCTGATAGAAATAAATATAGGCATGTGCCTATATATCATAATACTAAATACTTCAAACAGCAAATGAAAAAAAAAATAGTTGTCAGATTTTAAATGACTGAAAACTACAGAAACAAAAGCAATATTTTAGCAGGCCTCCCTGCACCCCCACACATCCTGCTAATTATACATAATGACTCTGAGACTGGATGACTGTGGGGTAAGGAGAAACTCTCTGCCTCCCTGCAACATAATCCCACTCAGAAAGCAGTCAGTAGGCTGGAACACCTAAAGATAGGGGACTGGATTCATGAAGCCTTGCACGGGGTCTGAGTAGGGTAAGATGTCAGACAGGCAATATGTCTGTCGAGCGATTCAACAATAGCCGGCAGGGGCGTGCATGAGAGATCCTAAAACTACTCTTGCACGGACAGTGTTATGGTATGCAAATTACCTCATTTGCTGCTGAAAGCTATGCAAATGAGGTAAATATGTGATCCAGGAAACACTAACCTGTCCATGGAAGAGTAGTGTTATTTGCAGAAATGTACTCCGTTGGTAACCGAGTACCATTCTGCAAATAGCTAAACGGAGCTATGACAGCTCCAAATAAAGGATGCATCCAGTTGAGGAAGCATGCCAATGGCCAAATATAAGGCCATTGGCATTTTTATAGGTTGAAAATGAATAACATTTTTTTTCCCCTGATCTCCAATGTTTAAGCAAAGCACAGAGCCACGCAAACGTGCTGCACTTTAAAAAACAGAAAATAATTAAAAAATAGCCAAAAGTAGGCATGTTTAATAAAAAGATTATTCTGCCATGCAGGTGAATGGCAGGCTGAAGACAACATGGCTACTGAGTAGTGGTTGTTAAGGGGGGAAGCTCAGTTTGAGAGATGTAACCAAGCATTAGTAGGCAATCCTATGCAAATGAGGATAAGGATAGTGAATCCCAATTTTCCCTGGTATGTGAGCCATGTCCCTAGAGTGTAAGTGTAGGAGTAGGGGAGTAGGAGAGTAGAAGATAGGTGACATCATGAGGGGGTATGTCTGAAAGACTGTAAGCTTATTGGAGCAGAGTGGCATGTGTTTGCCATGAGTTGCTCAGGATTGCAAGAGGCGTGTCTACAGTTGTCCTAGCTGAAACCCAGAAACCGAAGGTGTACGCCGTGGATATATCTGAAATTTCTTGCAAACATGCTTATACCATGTGCGCGCGTGTGCACGCCTGTAAGCCTGTGTAAGCCTCTGTGCATGCGTGCGTGTGCGCGTGTTTGTGCTTGTTTGCATGGCGCTGCCCCTTGTGGAAACAGAAAGCTAAAAGGAATGAAAAGAAGTAGTAGGAAGTTAACCAAGGAGAACTAGCAGAGCTGCCAGGTGAAATAAACCAGAATCAGCCAATTACACAGGCAGTACACTAGCCCAGCCCAGCCCAGCCCAGCACTTAAAACTCTGCAAACAACATTCCCCCATGTTTTTCTCAAGAGCACTGCAACACTGCAGTATACAAAGAGTGAAAACTTAAAAAGCTTAACTCAGACAAAAAAATGTTAGGGGCTGCCATTGCTATCATAAGCCAACATGTGCAAGATGCTGAGGGTGGTGCCATTGCGAATACTGCTGAGCAACCCACAGTGAGGAGATGGAGAAGAGTGTACAGACCCAGGGTAACCTACCAGGGGCTACATGAGCTGGAGATAGTGGAGCGCTATAGAGTGGATAGAGATCTCCTGCAGCAAATTGTTGAGCTGTGCAGGCCACGCCTCACACACAGAAACAACAGAATGGAACCCATCCCAGTGGAAACCAAGGTATGTGTTGGCCTAAAAATACTAGCAATGGGTACCTTCCAGAGACCAACTGGTGATATGATGGGGATTTCACAGGCATCAGCATCCAGGGTACTGCACCAGTTCTTGAATGCCATGTCAGCACATGTCGGTGATCATGTATATTTCCCCAATTCTTGTGAGGCATTGGCCAGCAATATCCATCTTTTCCAGCAAATAGCGGAATACCCTGAGGTAGTGGGTGCAATAGACTGCACGCACATACACCATCAAAGCACCAGCCGGTGAGCGGGGTAGGGCCTACATCAACTGCAAGGGCTTCCCATCCATCAACTACCAGGTCATGTGCGATGCCCAGGGCATAATACTGAATGTGTGTGCTGGCTGCCCTGGAAGCTACCATGATTCCCATATCTGGCATCTGATGCAGCTGTACCAGACATTTGCCAATGGGGACATCCCTGACGGTCGCCTAGTGGGGGATGCTGGATACGCACTGCAGCCGTGGCTGATGACACCCATCAGAAATGCACACACACCTGAACAAGAACTCCATAAAGAGGCTTACGTACAAACACAAAATGTAATCGAGCGTGTGTTTGGGATGCTCAAGTCACGGTACCAGTGCCTGGACACATCTGGTGGAGACTTGCAGTACTCACCAACTACATGTACCCAAATTGTCATGGTATGTGGCATGTTACACAATATGATCCTGTGAAAACAGCTGCAGCAGAAACAGCATGGGGCAGGGCCAAACAGCCCCCACCATTGCCAAGGCCATCACAGGCAGAGCGTGACTCGGAGGAGGAACAACCTGAGCCTGCCGCAGTAGGCAGAAGGAGGCGTGCCCAGTATGCCTTGGCCTTGGCAAAGAGGCAATGCATACCACATACACTGGCTCAGTAGGAACCCTGGAAATGATACCTCTCTCTGACTTGCACATAAAATAAAAGGGATGCCTAACTTGACACTACCTGTTTTCAAGCATGTATAGGGAGTGTACTATGTGCATCCAACATAGGCAGCCCTGCAGTACCACCTGAGGCATGATTGCCATGTTTTAAGCAATATAAAGCAGTGCTAAGCAGCTTTTACCACTATTTAGTATATGTAAACAAAATTGCCCGCGCTAACTAGCGCAACGTCGGGCAACGTTGAGCAATGTTGGGCAAGGTTGGGCAAAGTCGGGCAAAATTGAGCAAGTCAGGTAAACATGCTCATATTTGCTTTACTGTTCCTTAAGCAGTCTGGTCTGCCCAGCATGAAAATAAAAAGCAGTGATAGGGCTTGAACCCAGGATACTGTGCACTATAGTTACAGTACTGAACCACTAAGCCATGACAGCATTTCACTGGCACAGATACAGCAGGACAATTGTACACTAATACAAAGAAATGCTGTATCATGCCCCTAAAGAGGCATATGGGTAACCTGCCCCACAGGCCTATGCAGACAGAGAACAGCAGGCCAGGTGGTGTGATGTGGGCTGGGTTGGCTATGAAGTCGCAATCTAATATACGTGACATTGGACGCTAAGATCTGTAGTACAGTAGTATGCCTCAAGCCAGTATGATAGGCAACAGTAC
The DNA here is from genome assembly GCF_019279795.1 of Protopterus annectens. Lineage (NCBI taxonomy): Eukaryota > Metazoa > Chordata > Ceratodontiformes > Protopteridae > Protopterus > Protopterus annectens. The sequence goes on from NC_056731.1 coordinate 1,392,783,835, forward strand.
AGACTGAAATGGTGTACCTTACATAGCAGTGCAGGCCTAGCAAATGTGTATGTGTCAGGTGAACCCCTCATCCTATGTACACCCAAAGTAGCAATCAGGTGTGCCCCCGGGTAGAAATGTACAAAGAATAGCTGTCCCCCCTGTATGTAGAAATGTTGATAAGTCTATGCAAAGTGTCTCATGGAAGCCCTGCAAGCACATATGATCCCTGTTGATTTATGACACAAAGGTGAGCCCTGCAGTAAAAATACAACTTGATTTTCCACACACATATAGTATAAATTTCTATACCGGGCATACTCACACACTTCAACAAATGTAGTGGATTTCAGTCGGCAACATACTGAAAGGTCATACTGGGCATGCTCACACACTTAGGCCATGTCTGAGTACAGCAGTGGGCCACACATATCTGGCAGTTGCATGTTTTACCCCAGGAACCTGTCACTATTCACCAATCCTGCCTCGTGCACACAGTTATATGAAAACAGACATATATAATATATTGGAACCCTGTCATAATCAAACTATGTACCATAAGTACTTAAATTGTTCACAGAAAGTGAAAAAGCAAAGATCAATAAACCTGCAATCAGTATCATGAATAAACAATGTGCACTCCAAACATTATCCAATCCATATTCTGGCAAAAGAATCTGTGAAGGAGTCCACAGAGAACCATTACGCTTCATTCCGCTATGTCATAAATGGCAATGTACACTCATATATGTCCTGAGTCAGTGCAAACTGTAAATGACTGACATTGCCAACATCCTGTCAGACAGGCTCATACATGCATACCCCCATCTCACTGACAAAAGACCCTATCATCATACCTGGAGATTGTGAAAGCACAGATATCACATATAGAATGGGTAAACAGCTCCTTCCAAACCTAAAAACACAGCATCTATGGGATTACATTGTTTCCCTAGCTGTGTCATAAGTGAACTCCAGAACAAACAGACCCTGCACCTGAACAGTCTGTTGAGCCTCACCCTCTGTACAGGATATGAAACTGTTGAATGTGTTACAGTAACATTTGGCACACTCCACAAGTGTTTGTGCAAAACAGACCATGGGAACTATTGTCTTATAAGCCTATTAAGCCTGATCTGCAAGGCCATGGAGTCCATCATGATGGAACTCATAAACAGAGCTATTGGGAGCCTACAAACACCCAACCCTACCAATTTTGGTTTGGTCAGGGGAAGATCATGGTTCCCAAACCTGCTAGACTGTCTTCAAGGCAGTCACCCAGGACACACATCAATGAAATGAGCTACACACGTCCCACATAGACCTTGAAAAGCCCTTTTCCAACATCCCAGACACATGTCGTATCCACAAAATCAACAACCTGTGATAAATATGTATGTCATATGATGGATTGCCAACTGGGGCACAAATAGATCACACAAGGTAAGAACTGTGGTCTTCTGTTCAAGCTGGTAACAACTGCTGTCCCCCATGGCTCAGTCCTGGGACCCCTCCTGTCTGGTGTATACTTTTCAGAAATACAGTCAAACACACAAGGGCTATGTTTAGCAAAGTTTGTGGATGACTGCAAAAAAGTTGTCATAATTGATGTTTGGGACAACAGAAACATCCTTAAAAAGGGTCTCAGTCAGATAGATGTGGTGTCAAAATTATGGCCTCGAGCTACAGTCACACAAATACCACATAAGTGCCAACACCCTAAATATGGAGGTGATAATAAGGGATCTGTGGACACATATGGATAGTCATCTCTACTTCCAGAAACACATCCACAAAGTGGTCAGAAAATCATGCTATGTGTTCCCACAAACTGCCAAGGTCTTTGCATGTAGGTCAATGGAGGTTCCCTCTACTCATCAGTCATCAGACCCATCAGAGAGTACCACAACACACTTGCGATTAATCTGACTAGGCACCTTCTGCAGCTGGAAAGACCACTGAAGTACCTCAACAAGAGGATTACTGGCCTCAAACAGTTGCCCCATGCAACAAGACTGAATTTAACTCAGTCTGTACTCTGTTGCATACTGTCTACTCAGGAGATCTCTGCCCAACAGACAGGTCCATGTCATGGCAACACTCAGATCTGCTCTGAGTTACAGTTCAATGGCACTAAATATACAGACCCAACTGATATTGCCAACATCCTGGCAGATAGGATCAGTGCTAACTTTACCCCCCTCTCACCCATGAAAGAGCACATCTCTATAACAGAAGACTGCAAAGTTGCTGTCATCACGGCTGCACAGGTAAAAAACACTCCCCAAAGCCAGTATCACAGCATCCATGGGACCAGATAACTTCTGAGGCTGTGTTCTACACAAACTACAGAACGAACAGGCACCACACCAATGTACCATGTTCAGTCATAGCCTCACCTCAGGCTTTGTGCCTGCTGAATGGTGCATAGCGATGGTTATCCCACTACACAAGGGTGGAGACAACATGGACCCCAGGAACTAGTGCCCCATTAGCCTGATGAGCCTGCACTGCAAGGCCATGGAATGTATCATCATACAACTTATAAAAAAAGAGATTGGTAATCTCCAAACTCTGGAACACAACCTTGTTGGGTTTGTAAAATGCTGATCATGTCTCCTAAACCTGATAGACGACATTGAAGCAGTCACCAGAACCGTAGACAAGGGTAAGGTGGTTCGCACAGCCTATGTAGATCTTGCCATGGCTTTCAACACCCTCCTCCACTCTGGAATTATAGATAAACCCACTAAACTAGGTATAAATTGCTATGTCACAAGATGGGTTGCCAACTGGATCACTGACAGAACACACACTGTGAAAGTAGCAGACTCCAAGTATGACTTTGGACCAGTGATGAGTGCAGTACCACAGGGTTCAGTCCTGGGTCCTGTCCTGTTTTGTATCTACTTCCCTGAAGTAAACTTTAACATGGAAGGTCTGTGGCTAATGAAGTTTCCAGATGACTGCAAACTAGAAGCCATAATTGTAAATACTAAAGATGTGGACATCCTACAAAAGGGCCTCACTGAGACAGATGCCTGATGTCAAAGCCATGGCCTCAAGTTCAATGCCAAAAAGTGCATTGTCATCCCCTTTGGTAAAAACTCTGTAGCCATGAACTACAACATAGGCGGTAGTATACTTAACACTGAAAGTGTGATAAGAGACCTTGGGTCACAGGTGGACAGTGGACACACCTGTGATAATCACATCCCCACAGTAGTCAGGAAATCCTTCTATGTGGCACACCTCATCACAAAAGGTGTCTCATGCAGAATAGAAGAGGACATTGTTCCCCTCTACTCATCACTCACTAGATCCATAATAGATTACAATGCCCCTTTTGCTATGTACCTCACAAGACATCTGCAACAACTGGAAAGCCTGCAGAAATACCTCACAAAGAGCATTAATGGACTGAAATACATGCCATACACAGACCGTCTCAAAATGCTCCAGCTGTACTCTCTCACATATTGCCTACTCAGAGGTGATCTCTGCCTAACATACAAAGCTATGTCAAACACAGAGCTGTTGGACATGCTCCACGTAAAACACTCACAATCCCTCTGATCTTCAGCCCCAAAACCCAGAGTGAAATACAAAAGGAGGGGGTGTATCCATTTACCTTATGGATACCCACACCTTCAGGTTAGTGGCACAGCATGAGGCCTTGGAGACCATGCAAGTGCAACTAACATTGGGCAAAGCTGCTTTTCAGATTGTAGCCTGCTACAGATAACCTACCTTGTCTCAGGAACCTCACTCAGTATTCCTGAGAACAGTGGAAAATATAAAGGTCCTATCAAACACCATTATATAAGGAGATTACAATTACCCAAACATTAAGTGGGAGAATTACTCGTGTACAATGTCCTTTGCCCAATGTTTCCTAGAGTTTAAAAACTCAAATGCCCTGGAACAGCTGGTCACCACGCCCACTAGAGGTGACAACATACTGGACCTGATCATCACCAACATGGGGTACCAGTGTTCCACAACAGAGATAAACCCCTCGCTGGTAATATCAGATCATAAAGTAATCACACTGGACATCCACATCCCCCCAGTCAATGAAACCACTGTGAAGACATTTTCAAAAGCAAACTGCACACTTCCCAAGACCAAAGTGGAAAGTTCCAAAGCCTCCTTGCTTTAGGATAATGCTATACAATCTACCGAATCATTTGCAAGTGCATTCTATGAGCATCTACAGGGATGCATGGATCGAGACATCCAAAATAAAACCAAGATGCACTCCTCCAAAAATAAGAAGCCAATCTGGTGGTCGTCGCCCATAAATAAGCTATACAACAGAAGGAGGAAACGAACACATGATAGAGCAAACTTCACAAAAGGAAAGGCATCACTGATCATTATTAGGAAGAAACAATGATCGCTCATAAAATAATCCAAGGCCAGTTTCTAAAGACAAATTGCCAAGGAATGTAAGAATAACAACCACAAAGCCTTCATTAGCTATACCAAACATTTAAGTGGCAACTCTCAAATATGCTGTCAGCTACTGCAAAATGGCAAAAAATACACTGAACCAACTTACATTGCCCACATCCTGGGGGACAAGTTCAGTGCAAACTCCCCCCCATCACCCCCAAAAGGGCCTGTGTCCATCCCAGAAGAATGCAGAGCCCCAGACTTCATGAGCATGCAGGTAAAAACAGCCCTCTCCAAAGCTTAGAACACAGCATCAGTGGGACTGGATGGTGTCCCAGGCTGCATCTTACACCAGCCCCAAAAGGAACTACACCCTCACCTACATTCACTGTCCAGACTCAACCTTACCACAGGCTATGTACCCAAAGAATGGTATACAGCAACAGTCATCCAGCTCCACAAAGGGGGTGCCACAACAGAACCTGGAAACCATTGCCCTATAGGCCTACTCAGTCTGGTCTGCAAAGCTATGGAGCAAATTATCATGGAACCCATAAACAGAGACATTGGGGACCTCAAGACACTGGACTCTACCCAATTTGGCTTTGTTAAAGGCAGATCCTGCCTCCTAAACCTAGTTGACTTATTTGAAACAGTTACCAAGGACATAGATGGAGGTGAAAGTAGTCCACACAGCCCACCTGGACCTCACTAAGGCCTTTCGACACCATTCCCCACTCTGGCATCATTGACAAGCTTACCAGCTTGAACATTAACAGCTATGTCACAGGATGGGTGGCCAACTGGCTCACAGATCAAACACACATGTTCAGAGTTGCGGGTGCCATGTCCGACTCTAAACCAGTCACAAATGGCATCCCACAGGTCTTGGTCCTGGGACCCCACCTGTTCAGTAGATACTGCTCAGAGGTACAGGCAAGCATGGGAGGAGTATGGCTGAACAAGTTTGCAGATGACTGCTAACTGTGGTTCATAATCAACTCTACGGCTGACATAGACATCCTCCAGAAGGGTCTTACAGGGACAGATACCTTGTGTCAAAATAATGCCCTCAAGCAGAATGCCAAAGAATGCATAGTCATCCCCCTTGGATAAAACAAAGTGCACACAAATTACCACATAGGTGGTAATCCAGTATGTACAGAGAATGTAATTATGGCCCTGGGGACCCAGGTAGATAGTAAACTCTCCTTTGATTGCCAAAATCTTTAGAAATTCCTTCTATGTAGCCCACCTAATGTCACCTAATGTAACCCACTTTGTTTAGTCTGATGATGTCACCATCCTACAAATATACCTGTAGAAAAGAGAACTCCCAGTATTGTGTATAGTGTGTCATGTAAATGCGTGCTGCTATAGTATCAGAAAGTAGTTAGGTAGGGGCTTGAATCCTGTACTTGATGACTGTGTGTGTATCTCCTTGGAGAAGAGCAACCTTTTTGGAGACTACTAAACCACCTTAAAAGTGGCATACTTATCTGTGTCAAGTCTGATGATGTCACCATCCTACAAATATACCTGTGGAAAAGAGAACTCTCAGTAATGTGTCTCGTGCATCATGTTAATGCGTACTCCTCTAATATCATAAAGTAATTAGGTAGGGGTGTGAATCATGCACTTGACAACTGTATGAGAGTGTGTGTGTGTACCTCCTTGGAGAGAAGCAATCTTTTTGGAGACTACTAAGTCTGATGATGTCACCATCCTACAAATATACCTGTGGAAAAGAGAGCTCCCAGTAAGGTGTATAGTGCATTGCATTAATGCGCACTCCTCTAGTATCATAAAGTTCTTAGGTAGGGGTTTGAATCCTGCACTTGACAACTGTATGAGTGTATCTCTTTGGAGAGGAGCAACCTTTCTGGAGACTACTACAACACCTTAAAAGTGGTATACTTATCTTTGTCAAGTCTGATGATGTCACCATCCTACAAATATACCTGTGGAAAAGAGAGCTTCAGTAATGTGTATAGCATGTTGTGTTAATGCGTACTTCTCTAGTATTCTAAAGTAACTTAGATAAGGGTTTGAATCCTGCACTTGTCAACTGTGTGTGTGTTTCCTTGAAGAGAAGCAACCTTTTTGAAGACTACTGAAACACCTTAAAAGTGGTATACTCATCTTTGTCAAGTCTGATGATGTCACCATCCTACAAATATACCTGTGGAAAGTAGAGCTCCCACTAATGTATATAGCATGTCGTGTTAATGTGTACTGTTCTAGTATCAAAAAGTAGCTCGGTAGGGGTTTGATTCCTGCACTTGGTGAGTGTGTGTGTTCTATGTGTGTAACACAGCTGGTCAATGTGTTGTGTGTTTTGCTTTTACTACTGTATGACATATCACAATGACAACAGTATGTGCATTGCACATGTCAGGTAGCTGTGTGGCAAATACATATACGTACATGTGACCTCAATTATTTCATAGGTGGGAACCCTGCTTTCTCTATGAACACATCTGTTATCTTTGCCAGAGTGTGCTGACACTTTCCAGACCTTAGGTCACATCTGTATGCTTGTGACAAGCCCAGCCACTACAGTGATCCCTGGCCTAGGTCATCCGTGTCACACACACTCATTACAGTTTCTATTGAATAGTGTGAGTGAGGGCTTATGCCTGAGGTATATTTCAGACCTGTTCAAATGCAGCAGTCTGTCAATGATGGCTATTCATTATAGGTGTACAATAACCTTTGTGGATATGCATGCAGACCCCTTATTGCTTATGTGATCCACCGAGGGATTTCAAAATACCTTTGGAAATATAATTACCAAAGGAGAGATGATGTAACACTTGGCTGTATGTACACATCGGTACCTGTTCAACATGTTGGGGGCTACTATCTATGTGGTACTGTGGGAATACTATGTTTTGTAAAGGTGGATGACTATGCTTTAGTTGGCTTATAGCTTTACAGCATGGATTTGACAACAGGTATCTGTCTGTATGATACCCTTGTGGAGGATGTGTGTGTCATCTGGAGAATGCATTATAGGCCACAGTATGCATTTCCAAACTTGGACAGACATATCCCTACTGTGTTTGCTTGTACCTAAGAGAGCTATATGCCAAACAGGAGTGGTCCCAGGAATGGGTGCAGGTGAGTACCACTGGTTACTGGAATAGTATAGTACCTGAAGGATCCAAAATTTTACTGTGTGTCCTACATCTGTGTGTCAGTTGTCAAGACATCATCTAACGATTGTTTATGGTCAGGCTGTTGAGGTTATGTATACTACCAGAATGCAAACCAATGACAGATAGTAACAGTATCACCCACAGCACAGTGTCAAGCTATATCATACACACATGTGTACCCAAGTTCCAAAATGTGTGTAGTACAATGCATACTGGCCACCAATAGAAACTATGGAGTGTTAACACTGTGTAATACAGGGAATGTCACCCTGTCCATGTGTCCACTATGCAGTCAGTGCACCTCCACCATGTTCACAAATGTACACCTGCAAATCTGTGCTGCACACGTCCCACACGTACATGCAGACAGTGCACCTCCACCATGTTCACAAATGTACACCTGCAAATCTGTGTTGCACAGATCCCACACGTACTGTCCACTCTCTAACACATGCTGCCAATACTATACACATCAGCCAAGTCGCACTTGGGCGGACAATACACTATTGGAATTAACACTGGTGTAAACAATACTACATTGACAAGCATAGCTTTAATGCATCATGCCTGCTCAACTACACCTTCAAGGATATCATTACACTTTACTGCTGACAACATGCTAACATTGCTATACTGCTATAAAGTCACCCTGTACATCAGCACCATGTTAGCCTGTTCCTGCATCAATGTTACAGATGACAGGAGGTGGCACAGGTTCATCATATGCACAGGGTGCATTGTTGGTTTGCCAGAGGCCTACATTGAGCCATACAATTGACATGTATGTGTGTGTGTGTGTGTGTGTGTGTGTGTGTGTGTGTGTGTGTGTGTGTGTGTGTGTGTGTGTGTGTGTGTGTGTGAGGGCCAAGAGTACTGGTATGGGCCAATGTTGATGTAATGTGTGCGGGTATGTGTTAGCCCTAGGTGTCTGGTTTATGTGTGTGTGTCTGCATGCACACAGTTCCAACATGTGGCTGCCATATATGGGGATTTGTGGGACAGCCACACGCTGTACCTGCCAGGCTTTACAGATCACTGTCTCTGGCCATGGATACGGTACCTGTGCCTGGCAGGGGTGCTACTGACAGTATCAGGTACTAAGCCAGACTGGGTACTATACTCAGAGGTAGACATATGTACACTGGACCCAGGTCTCTGCTGGGACTGGCCAGAGCCATGTGCACGTGATCTTCTAGGATGGTCTAGGGACAGCCCACCCCCAACATTGCTGGGGCTGGTACTGGCACTACTGGAGCAGCTGTGACTTGAGAGATGTCCGTGGTGACTGCCAGCTGCTGATGTTGCTGGCATACATCCACGTCGACAACTCAACTGTCCCGCACTGTCCTGACACAGGGACATGACATTGCGGAGGTCATCTAATGTCTCACCCCAAAGTCTATCAGTGACCTCAGTGTAATTACTGATGGCACCTGCTAGGTCACGGATACTGTGGTGTTATGTGCCCTCTGTGCCTTCTGTGCCCTTAGTCCCTGTCTGGTGTACCGTTCCATATGTGCCTGTGCCTCCATGACAGCCTGGAACATGAGTGAGGTTGTAAGACCTGTGGCACATCTGCCAGGGGCATGATGACCAGCAGTGCTCCAATGAGAACCCCTGGACATCTGCCTATATGGTACCATTCCAGACATCTGGGTATGGCTGCTATGTTGGGATGCATGTGCCACAGATACCACACTGTCCTGGCCATTGCCGACTGTACACTGTCCCTCAGTTAAGGGCATTGGTGATGATGGATGTATTGGCAGTATGACTGTGTACATGGATGGGGTGGACACTTGTGTACTGTCGATTGGTGGCCCAACGACAGACCCTGGCAAACATGCCTGTGCCTCAACACACCTATCCTCATTATCATTACTAGTGTCAGCGACATCAGGTTCCCTGCTGCAGTGAACCAGCCCAACCTCAGCACCTGTGAGAGGAAGACAGGAAACACAATTTACGACCTGTACATGATGTCAGAACACATGCACACATGCACACATGAACACATGAACACATGCACACATGAACACATGCACACATGCACACATGGACACATGAACACATGAACACATAAAGACATGCACACATGAACGCATGCACACATGCACACATGAACATATGAACACATGCACACATGCACACATGCACACATGCACACTTGAAAACATGTGCACATGCACACATGAACACATGCACACATGAGCAAATGCACACATGAACACATGCACACATGCACACAAATACACTCCTCACTAAAGCAGACACACACACACACACACACACCACCAGCAATCCAGAACATACTCAATAGCGGTTGATGGTGGGGTACAGAATCACAAGCCAAACAGTCATGTCACATGTGTAAGCATGCAGGACATGTGTTGCTCAACAGCATGCAGTGCAAGTGTAGACAGTCCTTGCTAATAACAATATACATGGCTTTGATGCATGTGTGTTGTTGTTCAGTGATTGGCCTCACCCTGGAACGCAATGTGTACATGGACACAGCATTGCTGTGCAAGTATTAAAAGCTCTTCAATGTCCTGTGCACCATCACTCACAAGTATACATACCATGCCTGGATGTGTATCTGTGTGTCACATAGATATCCATTTCTGATTAGAGCATCTGTGTCTTTAGCAGATAATTGTGGACACAGGTTTAGCTCATGCATGCTACGTATACACACAGGATGAGTGGTGCATGTACCATTGCTCAACATAGCCATTGTACAGTAGTTATGGTGAGTGTAGAACATATTGTGGACATGCCAGTGCCAGCCATGACATGGCATGATACAACACAAATGCAACATTGAACATCACACATACCCAATGTGTGTCATGTGACCTATACACTCAATAGCATTACAAGACATATATGTGTCACTTTGTGCAAATGGTGATTGCTATGCATATTGTGTATAGGTGCATATGTTTGCACACACACAACATTGAGGTGTATAGCAATGAATGCTATGTGTAGTACTGTGGTTACTGTAACTGGATGGGGTGTAGTACCATGAGTCATCATCATGCAGCATCATGTGGTCACTCAAGGCTACTAATGTGTGCCAGACCGGCACCTATCATGCTGTACCTGAACTGCAGTACCATGGCTGCATTCACCATTTCACAGCCAGTTGTTACATGGGTTTGTAAGGTGCCCAATAGGGAGAATTGCCTAACATGAATGTGTTACGTGTTGAAGAGTGTCGCACCGCCCCATGATAGGCCTCTACCCCTCAGGTATATTATGTGTGCTGTGCGGATGACATTTGGGATACTGGAGTGTGACCTTACAGCGGGTGTCTGAATACACCATGTGTAGCATATTAACATGTACTGCGTATGACAAAGTTGTGTATGTTGTGTGCATGTGTATCGACTCTGCCTATCCAATGTCCACTACAGTGTAGCCACAATTGTTTGGGACGCTCTGTGTATTGCATGTGTTTGAGGTAGCTACTCACGTTACTGAGATGTGCATAGTCTCACAGCAAACATGCACAGCATGCATTATGCGTAGGTGTGTTACATGTGTACATGGCCTACACCTTACCTATGACATGCACATTTTATTTGCAATATTAAATGTAGAACACACTCACCAGCATGGGTCTGCTGCCTTGCTGTCACACCAGAGGTGCCCACAAGAATATGAGACAGTTTGTCAGTGGCAACCACTGTGGCATTGCTACTGTGGGTTTGTAATCTTATAGTAGTACAACGGTTGGCAGTCACAGGCCTACAGATAATGTTCCAAATTATCAGAATTGCACAGCACCAGGCTCCACATCTTCTAACTACACAGTACGCATCTCACATATGCATGATCTACCAAAAGAGGTAACAGTAGTCTACAGATATGCCATGTTACCTGCACGCTCCATGTGAACTTGCTGGGTGGCTCTGGCCTCCATGATGATACATGTCTGCTGTTGTTGTTGTTGTTGTTGGCCAGGAGCCACCAGGCTCAGGAGCAGCTCCTCCACTCTGGTGAGGGGGGGATGGATGGTAACCCCACCACCTGTGGCAAGTTATTGTCTACAGACATCAGATGCACGCTGCCGGACATGTCTAAGTAAATCACTGCAGTGATGGCACACCTGCTCATATGTCTGGTTATGCATGCCTATGTCATTTACCCTATGGACATCTTGCCACAGTGCAGTCCACTCATGCTGGTCCTGGCTGGTCCTTGAGAAAAGCAGGGTGTAGTGCTGAACCAGACTGGTTGTTATGACTTCATCCTCAGCAGGACTATAGGTTGGGTTGCGATGGTGGGCCATGAACCCTGAAAGACAATGAAACAATATGTGTGAGCAAGTCATGTGGCACACTTAACATTCTACAGTACAGATATCACTGAACTGCCATATATAGCAACCTATTGGCTGTCAGAGGATACATACTTTCAATACCACATATCAGTGCTCAACCCACAACTGCCTGGCAGTGCCTGGCATGCTCTATATATTAAACCATGTTTTGCACAGCAACAAAGAGAAACCACTATGTAAGACTATACAACAGTACATGGCACACTGTATGCAACACAATGCACCACCTAGCCACAGGAGGTGTATATCAAGCTAATGCATAAAGAAATATGTCATCCATTACAATGATTGTAAAGTCCAGTTACAGTATTACCAGTATACCACACTAGTTGTTGACGGCAAACCCCTGCCTAAAATATGTGTACATTCATGAATATAGGTGGCATACTGCTGTACTAGACTATACATGTTGCTAGATACGCACTTATATCCTGTAACACACATATGACCGATGGCATGTTACAGGCATACCCACACACATCAGAGCTAGGACACAAAATACCATGACAGAAACAGTTTCCCACTAAGCTATCCCACATATACACAACTTTTACACATTCACCAACACATTCACCATCACACTCAGTCAACCTCACATAGTAATTATTGCAACAAGTACATGTGGGTGTGTATTGGTTCATAGGTAGGTAATAGGCTATTGGCCCTAGGGCCTATAGAAGCCTAGCCAGATGGTACCCTGGCCTTTGACACCCAAGTAATTTAATTTTGTGTGCCCCTGTCAAGCAGAGCCACAGAGGTGATTCCCGGGGTGTATTTCTTATCTCCCATCCAATCATCAAGATTATTCATGACGAGTGCTAATGAGGAGCTTTGTTTGCTATTGATAGGTAGTTTGTTCCAGAGTATGGGATGTCTCTGAGATAGGAATCTATCCCTCCAGCACGTTCTGTTTATTGAGGTGACAAGGTTTAGGTCCCTAGAGCATGTAGCTCATAGGGATTGTGATCTGTTTACGTGGAGCATGTCCAACAGCTCTGGGTTTGACATAGCTTTGTATGCTAGGCAGAGGTCACCTCTGGGTAGGCGGTATGCGACATAGTCTAGCTGTGGTTTTGTGAGACGGTCTGCATAGGGCATCTGTTTGAGGCTGGTAATACTCTTTGTGAGGTATGTCTGTGGCCTTTCCAGTTGCTGTAGATGTATTATGAGGTACATACCAAAAGGGGCATTGTACTCTATAATGGGTTTTATGAGTGATGAGTAGAGGGGAACACTGACCCCTTTTTCCCTGGATGACACACCTTTTGTGATGAGATGTGCCACGTAGACAGATTACATGACTAGTGTGGCACTGTGATTATCAAAGGGGAAACTACTGTCCACCTGTGTTCCATGGTCTCTTATCACACTTTCGGTGTTAAGTAGACTACCACCTATGTGGCAGTTCATGGGTACAGAGTTTTTACCAAAAGGGATGCCAATGCATTTTCGACATTGAGCTTGAGGCCATGGCTTTGTTAGCAGGCATCTGTGGCAGTAAATATGACTCTGTCTCTCTCTCTCTCTCTCTCTCTATATATATATATATATATATATATATATATATATATATATATATACACATACATATAAACATCCATCGGGGTGCATATAGATATACATATAGGCACATATACAGTCCACCTTTCATAGTGGGAATATAAATTATGCGAAGGATGTGAGGTATACAGTTATGTAATAATATTGCACAGTCTTGTGCGAAATGATTGAAGGTGTTCTCAGCCCATGTAGCTTTAGCAGGCCTCACTGGCTTCAACACTGCAAACCTAAAAATCACACCCACAGCGTTTAACCACCACATGTCATATCCCAGCACTGTATGCTGTCTTGTTTGCCACACACTACAACCTACATGCAATTATGCACATAACAACCTTCACCAACATATATATGTCCACCCTTCACAAACAGTTGCAGTATGTCCCTTGCTCTATGCACATGTACAGATGCTAATATATCTGACACAGATATATCTCTCAATATGTGTGTGCCATACACACACCAGGTCCACACTCTTGTAAGTCCCTGGACCTCATGGCTGACCTGTTGGGCCTTGCTGCAACATGAACAGGTGTCACATGTGAGCACACAGTAATATTACAGGGTGTATATATAACTGTAAATGCTGGATTAGCATACTAGCCTGGTACAGCAGTTGCCAATGCTAAGCTACACGTTAATATGACTATCATGCATGTGTTACTCTGTCACATCCATGTTTATATAGCTGTATGCGCTACTCCCCCAAACAGCCATTGTCCACACTACTGTACAGAACACAGATAACATGGATCAGATGTTTGACATTTAATGCTGAGCTACATATGTCACAGTTATGCCCCACTGCACACAGCTACACACTGATTTGTCCATGGCAGTAGTTATGCAGGGCATCTGTGCATGGATACGTACTGCTGTCACATATGGATGTTTCAAACTATGTAGAGTGCTCTTCAAAAACATCTGATACATGCCAATAAATATATATCTGTTACATACCTTTCCTTTGTATGTGTTGGTAGTATTACGTTTCGTGTGTCTTTGGCTTTTTTTTTTCTGTTGATGATGATATGGGTGTGTTTCTCTCTCTCTCTCTCTCTCTCTGTCTCTGTCTCTGTCTCTCTCTCTCTCTCAATATCTGCAATGGAATGATTGTGTGTGTTGGGCAGCAAGTATAGCCTGCTTTTATAGGTATCTGCACATGTGCATGTGATGGCCTCTGCACCAATTGGTGGCCACCATTTGGTAATTGCATGCAGCCTGCTGTGTGGTAATTGCAGTACTCACTGTCATAGCAACCCAATGCTATAAATTGCTAAGTCAGGTAGGCTTAGCCCTTTCAGCTTTCCAAAGTGGGGCCCATGCTTGTTTGCTGTGGACACCATTGTGTAAGTCAGAAGGTTGGTATAGTTCTTATATCTGAAGCTAGGAGTGTAGCCAGTGATTTAAATGTTGTACTCAGACCTGAATGTTGCCACTTCCAGTACTCAGTTGTCAGTGTAGAATTGTACTCACCCCTACAAATGCTAACACAAGATACATGGGAGTATGTAGTTTCTTTTCTACTTATACAATTAACTGCCATACAAAAGTAGTTATTGAGATGTATTCATTTGGCACATGAACTGTTTGTGAACTGCTATACTGTGAATATTAATGTACTCACTTCTGCACAGTTTGTGCTTTTTTATTGTTTACATTAGCACAGGATGCTCAAGAAAACTGGACAATTCCAGTACTGAGTATGCCTACCTACATCCTTGGTAGACCCTGAACACACAGGTATATTGTACATTTGGGTGGGGATGCAGACATACAGAGAGCATTATGTATTATAGTGTGAACGTTATATTACTGGACTTAAAGGGTTGCTGTGTACCTGTTAGTTTAGCAAGGCAAGTAGTCTGTCTGCATAGCTCCCAACTGTGGACCTATCCAAATGGTAGCCAGATGTTAGGCTGTTATTGTCTGTCTGTGCAATGCACAGGTCTTTTCAGCACTGGTACAATGACATTGTTACAGTCGTTTGCTACCAGTACATGGCTACATCCTTTGGTATTTCAGTGTTGTACTCCTCCATAAGGGTATGCTTGTGGAACTCCTTCCAAAGCTATTTGCACAGTGTGTAACAGCAGAAGAGCTGATATGCCTATGTGTTTCTGCCTCGGCCAGGCCTCTGAAACACTCAGGTACATATTTGAACAGAATGAGGTAAAGGTAGGTAAAAGTGAGGTACACCTTCAGAATATTAGAGACAGTAAGAGAGAACCAGTACATATGGATTACTACACCTTTTCTGAAGCACAAGCGGTGTCTAACTCCTACATATTGTCCTTATTCATTAGGTGTAATACCCCACCTTTCTGCCTAACATTAGTACTTTTCAGGGGATTCAGAGAGACACAGCTAACATATGTTTCAAAATCAGGGACATCCCTGAAATGTATTCACAGTTGGGATGTATATCCTCTGCCCTAATCAGATATGCCACTGTTTGTCCTGCTATGATACTGTCTGAGGGTTGTAAAGTGCTGCTGTAGCATTATGTACTGCTAGAATGGCTGATTTTCTTATCACAGTCATGTAATGCAATTCCACAACAACTGCTGGTAAAGTTCCACAGAACAGGTTTTGTGTTATGGCATTCCTATTTTTTCCTTTACATTCACTCATTCTGATGCATTATATATCTATTTCAGCAACAGCTTGCTGTATATCTACTGTGGCTTAGTGGTACTTCATGCAGTCCAGTGTGTCCAAGGTCCGGGGTTCAGGACTGACAGAGGTGTTTTATTTTGCTGCTGAGCAGAACAAGGGCCCTCACATGCAGGGTGACTAAGGCACTTTTAAGCAGTTGTAAGCAGGTTTGCACATGTTTGCATGAAGCTTAGCAATACTTAGCTAAGCGCACACAAGCACACCTCGCGCAAACCTGCTAACTACTACTTAAAAGTGCTTACTCCCGCTAACCCACATGCTCATTTCTTTGAAAGAAAAGAAAATGGGGATATAGGAAAGTGGTGAAAAAGGGGCACACAGAGGAAAAGACAGTAGGGAGAACAGCTTGGGATGTGCAGGACGGGTGTATGAAAGGACCATAGCTGCCCATTTCTTTTACAGCAACAGCTGTGCATATGCAATAATTTTGGAGGGAAATATGAAACCTTCCACCCCTGAGAGAGGGGTGAGGACAACAAAGTATGTTGCACTGCCAATTAAATTACATTTTATATGTCCAGCAGACATGTTTGCAAAATGGGCAGCTATGTATGGGGTGTAATTTTTTTTTTGGAACAGATTGCCCTTTTTTTTTTTTTACAGGTGAGAGTGGAATGTGGGATAGGGGATGTAGGTATATTTGGGGAGGTAAGTTGGGGAGGTAAACAGACAGGACAAACAAGACACATACGGGGTGAAATATGACACATGTGGGGGGTAAACAACATTGACAGGGAAGGATGTTTGGAAACCGCAAGCCCATGAGCCCACAGATGGCAATAGTGGAACTGAGATACCCACCCATGGGCAGTCACCACTGCACCTTCACAGCCCAGAAGGTGGCTGTGCTGGGGGCTGCATAGGAGGGGCAGCCTCACATGTGAGTCGCGCCACTCATGCCTCAAGCTGGCGTAGAGGATGAGTGACAGAACGCTGGATCTCCTTATGCATCACAGCCGGGAACGTTCGGAGGGTGAGAGGTGGCCCTCCTCTGCCCACACTTGCACTGGGGGGGGGCAAGCCCCATCCCCTACAGCGCTTCCACCCAAAGGTGGAACAGGCCCAACGGAGGAGGAGGTCCCAGGCTGGGCACCAGACCTGCTGGTGCCTGGTGCCATCGCCAGCTGAGGTTGGACAGGTGGGTCCGCTGGGACTGGCCTTCCCATACGTTCTATGTTTAGGAGGATTTAATAACAATATGGGTTGGTAACAGCCAACAGCATTCCAAATTAGTTGTAACAGCATGCAGTAGTATTCCCATTAACCCAACACACCACAGTTCCAACAGTTGAACAGCAAGCATAACACATGCATATATAGAACAACAATGGACATTCCAACAGCATGCAGGGTTAATTGGTGGCAACAGGCCACCAAGATTGTGGTATTTGAACAGGGCACATGCATCAAAGTAAGTGCAGATATTTATAAACCAATAGGACATATGTCCCAACAAATATTTTGAGATTAGACATACCCATTGAGGTGTGGAATTGCATTGTTTATGCACATACAGTAGGGTGTAAAAAGATACCTCCATTAACAACTTATATATACTTATAGTTTACACAACATTCCTATTGACTACAGGTATATATCCCCTACATGTATTATTACACTAGGCAATGTCCGTTAAATTGTGAAATGGGTTTTGCTAGTTCTTTATATACCTGACCTGTATCTGACATACAAACTGTCCAGGATGCAGTATTTACTGCTACATATTTATATATTATATTTATATTTATATATCTACATATCTAGATGTGTTCAGGTGACATTATCAGTTATATTTTAACAGCCCCCTACATTTCTAGCAGCACGCTGACATTTCTGGGGAACACATTAACAAGCTACTCATGTGCCAGATTAACCTGTACATGCCGGCCATGAACCAACAGTTGAGGACTGTATATATTTTTAATAGTTACTGGCACTCCCTTCATCCACTTTATATGGGCCTACCCAAGTGTGGGTTGACAGCGCTTAATACAACAGTACTATTTCTGTAATGCAAGAGTACAACAACATATCAAAGAAAGTGACACAGACACACTCCAGGAATTATACCTTTATTAATTACAAAGCACACTTTTCTAGAGACTCTTTCATTTATTTGATATAACAGTGCATGCAGAAGACTTATTCAATATGTATTATACCTTTGTTAATGGGTTACAACACTCTTTTTCAGGCTCTCTCACTTATGTTATATAACGGTACATGCAGAGAAATTATTCAAGACTTATTATACCTTTAATGGGTTACAACACTCTTTTTCAGGCTCTCTCACTTATTCTATATAACAGTACATGCAGAGAAGTTATTCAGGACTTATTATACCTTTATTATTGGGCTACAACACTTTTTTTTCAGGCTCTCTCACTTATTTTATATAACAATACATGCAGAATAATTACTAACCTGCCTGGTGGTGTATCTGCATAGGCTTGCTGATTCGCAGCACGGACACCTGCAGCTGTGAAGTAAATGAAGTAAATGAAGTGATATTGAGACATACCTATCCATAATATAGACTACAAAAGCAATTCTTACATACTTCATTCCATGGCTACCTACTCAGTAGTGGGGCATTTTCCATCCCATGGGCCTCCTGTATCCACTGGTTCAGTCAGTCCTCCTTGCATCTCTTCAGGTCTGAGTAGTGATGTCTGCCTGATCACCAGTCCGAGGGCCACCTGTGGCACTGGTGAGATCATGAGCTAGACGGTTCCAGGCTTCCGCTTTGTATTGGGTGCCCTGGAACTGGCCCTGCAGGAGTCTCTCCTCATGATTATGGATGAGGAGCCAAACCATTACTTTTGACTCCTCAATGCCCCAACGTTGCGCTCGAAATCGAGAGCCCTTGCCAACACCGGCCATGCTGACTGCAGATGGGAGCTACAACCAGTTATGGCAAGTATTCCTGCCTATGGAGCTTAAATCTGCCTCTTTTCCCAGACTTATCTGTGATTGGCCGGTTTTGAAAAAAACTCAGCTGAAAGCACACCTGCTTATCAATGAGTAAACTTCCATTGATATGTATGTGCGTGTTGAAAGTTCATGCATATAAAAAACTGTCATGGCTTAGTGGTTCAGTACTGTGATTATGGTGCACAGTATCCCGGGTTTGAGGCCTGTCATTGCTTTTTATTTTACTACTGGCCAGACCGGCTAGGAGGTGTGGCTGTGTTTATCCAACTTTGCTCAATTTTACCCAACGTTGCTCTATGTTGCTCTACAGTGCTCTACGTTGCCCAACGTTGCCCGACATTGTGCTAGTTAGCGCGGTGCGCAGCTACACGCAAACATGTTGTGTTTGCGCTAGTTTGCGCGATGTGCAGCTCCACGCAAAGCTATTGCGCTAGTTAAAGCAGTGCTAAGCTATGAGCAATTAGACTTAAATGTGCTTAATGCTGCTAAACTTTGCTTACAGTGCTTCACATTGCTTAAGATACGTTACTTATGCATTCATCAGTATGCATAACTATTTCACCTTCTTATATATATATATATATATATATATATATATATATATATATATATATATATATATAAAATTCGTTCACTACTACATAGGCCATTTCAATTCTTTTTACTAAAATTTAAAAGATAAATGTCAGGAATTATTTTTATATACAGATTTCCAACAGAAAATAGAAAGGGGAGTGGTGGGACTTGAACCGGGAATGCCTCCTTTTTGTGCGAAGGCTCTACCACTACACTATTGCTATTTTGCTTAATTTGCATATAAGTTTCTTATTATCCTCTTCAATGTCTAAACTGCTAACTGTAGCTAAGCTATGGGCAAACCCGCGCAAACATGCGCAAATACAGGCAGCTATATCGGGAATAATAAAAAAAAATAATAAAAGTTTTACATTTTATAATTGTACAGGGGTTTAGAATGTGGGGGGTGTAGTGTTGGGTATGTACACATTTGAGCAGACTCGCTCATGTCAGTTGACATTTCCCAATTGAGAGACTTGCAGGGGCGTGGATTTTTGGAATGCTCGGCAGTCCGGCATGCCCCCTGCACTTGTGCATGCTCCGTGTTAGCCTTGGAGTTGAGGCAGTGCGCCCTCATTAATATGCTTGGCACACTACCGTCTTACTCTTGGACTGTCGTTTCCATGTAAGACTAATTTAGTCTTACACGGAGGATTCGTAAATCCTGGGGAGGGTGTTTGCTTTTCTGAAAGTTTTCTATTATTAACCAGCATGAAAAGCTTTCACTGTTATGAAATGTAACCATATATACACACACACACACACACACACACATATGTATATATATATATATATATATATATATATATATATACACACACACACACACACACACACACACACATATGTGTATATATATATATATATATCTATATATATATATATATATATATACACACACACACACACACACATACACATATATATATATATATATATATATATATATATATATATATATATATATATTACAGTCAAGAAGTGTGATTACTCATATGAGGGAATGTTTTTTACTGATGTAAAAAAACACCTATATGAGCAAACATTCTTTTAAAAAAAAACTTTATTTGATTTTCAGTTTGTAAAATAAGTACAATATTTACAGTCAGAAATTTGAGAACATAAATTAAAAAAATTAAACTAAACCTTGCACACAAAAGAAAAAACAACTGTTTACAGGAGTCCATTAACTATCAATCCATTCAAGTAATTGAACATTACATTAAATCTAAACTGCAGTTATTTTTGCTTGTCAATCAGATCTCTAAGTTTTGTCCATGCATTGTAGCAAGAGGTAATCCTGGTTGTTCTTGACTTAATTGTAATGATTTCCAGGTGACAGACTTCAGTTGTAATACTTAGAAATTATTTGAAGGAAGGTGTAGATTTGTTCTTCCAGTTCTGAGTTATAACCATTCTTGCTATAGATAGTACAGACCACAAAATGCAATATTTCATTTTAAACACATACAGGAGTAGGAGTGTTAAAAAGGATTAGTGATTTAGATAAAACAAATGTATCTAAAAAAACTGTAAAAAGAGATTAATGCTAGTCTAATAAGGTGTTAAGACAGTACAGTCAAAAATCATGTGTTGCCAATCTACTTTAAGTGCCTGTTTACATCTCCAACAAACTTGTTTCTTCTTGAACATTAATTCAATTTTATGTGATATGAAGAAAGATCTATGCAAAAATTTCCAAGTAAAGAGATTCCAACTAAGAGATAAAGTTGTATGTTTAGAAGGTATTAGAATTAATTTTTTATCTTCTTTGCTCAAATGTCTATTATTAATTTTGGTAAAATAATTCCAATAATTGTCATTGCAACTTTTTGTTTCTTTCCTCACAGCTCTATATAATTTGAATAAGAGACCCTGTTGCAATGTGTTTTGTTGCATTAAGAATATTATATATTCAATTAATTTTTGGACATGATCTCTTATCTTTGGTTGCATTAACTTAATTTCTCCTTCTACATGTTGTTTGCAGGACTATACATCTAGCCACATGTCTTTCTCTAAATTATATTTGTTCTTAATATAATCAACATAATGCAGCATTTCACCTTTCAGTAATTGAAACCAATATAGCAGATGTTTCCCTTTAAATATGATCATTGTTTTTAATTTTAAGGTGGAGATGTTATTTTGGGTATATGCCATAGAAAATACAAGGAAGAGCTATGCTTTATATGCCAGGTTTATATATATAATTTTTTAAAGTGTTTAATATAGCAGAAATGAAATAGGAGCCACTTGTTGGTGACTTTTTACTACAAGGTAATCCTTTAATAATCAGTGTAGACTGTTATTTAGTATGAGATAATTATTAAAATATCTGTTATGTACAGATTTCCTAAAAACTCTTTCCACCTAGCTTGCGTTATTATTCCAAAGATATATCGTTTTTATAACTGATGATAATTAATATAATTCTAGATCTGGTAGTCCTATCCCTCCTGCTGCCCAGTCTCTCATATGATGTTTTAAAGTAATTTTTTGTTTATTCAGATGCCAGAGAAATCTCAAAACTAAAGTGTTAAATTCTTTAATACAACTTTTTTGTGTGTGGGGTAATGTTAGTGATTGTATAATATATAAGATTTTTGGGAAGATAATCATTTTGATTATAGATAACCTCTCTTCCATTGTGAAGAAAATTTTATTCCATTGGTCTATTAGAGTCTTTATATTGTTTATACTGTTACTATAATTATAATGTATTATATTTTTAATGTTATCTGTTATAATTATTCCTAAATAATTCATTGTTTCTCTTTGACAATATATTTAATGAATTTATTTTTGATTCTGCTCTTATTTGCATTTGTATTTATAGGTAAGATTTTTGTTTTGCCATCATTAAATGTTAAACCAGATTTTCTTTGAATACATCCATTCTTACGAAAACTGCAGATAGAAAATTATCATCATTTAATGTCAGTAGGATGCCATCAGAAAACAGCTGAATTTTAAAGTTTAAATTCTCATTTATGTTAATACCTTTTAGATCTATATTTGATCTGAGAAAATTAGCAAATGTTTCCATAATTAGGGTAAAAAACAGAGGTGAAAGAGGCATCCTTGTTTGGTTTCTTTCAAAATTTGTACCTATTGTAACATATACAAAACAATCATTATAATGAAGATTAATAAGATATGTGAAGTTACTTGAGAAATTATATTATTCTAAAACCAGCAAGAGATATTTCCAGTTTACAGAGTCAAAAGCACTATTAATATCAAGACTCAGTAATGTTAAGCTCTCTTTTGTTTTATTTGCATAGTCAGTTATTGTAATTATTCTTTTAATATAATCATAAGTATTTCTGTTTAAGATAAAGCCAGTTTGATCTTCATCAATTATGGAGAGTAGAATATATTTTAATCTATTAGCATGAATTGCCATGAATAATTTATAATCTACATTTAAAAGTAAAATCGGCCTGTATGAAGAGGATTCAGTAGGATCTTTGTCAGTTTTTAAAACTGGAGAGATAAGAGTATATTTTCAGGAAGGAGGAACTTTAGCTAGGTCCTTGATTGTAGAAAAAAACTTGTGTAGTATGTCTAGGGCTTTCTTGGGTAACAACTTATAAAGTTCAGATATAATCCTATCATTACCTGGTGCTTTATTAGGTTTCAGTGTAGAAATTTGAGTTTGAAGTTCAGACATAGAGATTGGTTTGTCAATTTCATTTGGCCAACAGATAGTTTAGCTTTTATATTTTTAATAAATATTTTAATGATTTTTTCTGGATCTATTTATATATTATTTTTATTGATTTTATTATAATAATCTTTGAATTCCTTTAGAATATCTTCTGGTTCTGTTACTTTTCTTTCTTCCTGCGTGAATAGACTTTTTATGTGATTGGACTCGCTGAATAATTTTGTTTTTGTGGCTAAATTCCACATAGATTTTGGGTTAATAGAGAAGTTAATCATCTTAAACTTCTCAAGGTTGTTTTTAGTTTTATTTCCAAGTATTTGTTGTTTAGCTTATTAATCTCGTCTGTATTATTATTTTTATTTGTCTGATTTTCCAATTTTAACTTATCAAGTTTTCCTTATATTTCATATAATTCTTTGTCCCATTGTTTTTTATTTGACAACCAATTAGTGACTCTACCAAAAATATATAATTTTAGTGCATCCCATAAATACATTTCTGACGTATCTTCTATATTATTAATTTCTAAAAAGGAAAGTATTTCTTTAATAAAAAAATTCTTAAATTCTTTTAATCATTTTAACATTATTATTAGATTTCAAAAACAGCTCAAAGGTAATTCCATTGTTATCTTAAAGTAGACATGTTACTGTTTTGACTTTGCCTAGTGTATCAGTCAGGTCATTCGAGACATAAACTCTGTCAAGTCTGGATTGCGTTCTGTATCCATGGAAATAATAGGTAAAAAATAATGTATTTGGTTCTGAAAATTCATTTATGTTTCTAAGATGAAACAATTCAGTAAATTTTAACAATCCCTTTGCAGATGTCTGTATTCTCCTTTTGCCTATTGTGTTAGTATCACTTGGTGACAATATACAATTACAGTTTCCTGCTAAAATGATACTGCCTTTCGGGTTTTGAATTACTTGTTCTAGATGTAACGTTCTTTTTAATGGCGGTTTTGCCACCAGCCTTTTGTATGAGGTCACATTCAGTGCCCGCTGTAGTACAATCTCAGAGTTGGTATATACAATTAACAAAGGTTGTGAGGATGCAGCAGATTTAGTTTCAGCTGTTTTTGCTATTTTTAATCATGTTAGATTTGTTCTAAAATGATCACTCTTTTCAGCATCCTATATTTTATGATAAATTTTTATAAAGTAAATGTTGTCACAGTCCACTTTAAAAATCACACAGACACCCATAGACCTTTGACAACCTTTATTGCATGGAATAATAAATGGTAAACATGGAAACTTTATTGAAACAACCAACTTTAACTCATTGCAAGAAAATAACATAAATAAACATAAGGGCAGCGTAACCACTCACCTTTGGATAAGCAGCATACCCCACTTGCTCACTTATCATTGTAATAACAAGGCAGTGTCCCTGCTCACCTTCAGCATATCACTAATCCAATCCATCCACTCAAAGTCTTCCAGAATCAAATACTCACCACCTCAAACTTCCAATTATCCTCCTGAGGGGGAACAGAAGAAGGGCAAGCCTGTCTCTCTTCTTCACCCAAAATGCCATTACCAAAATGAGATGGGCAGGGAGGGCAACAAGATCACACCAAATGTGCCTCCCAACACAGAATCCCACCTCAAAAGCCTTCAAAACCCCCCTCCCCTTAATCCTACCTCACTTCCTCCCCTAGCTTCCCACTTACTTAACCTTTTCTTACCTGCTCCCTACCCACTCGCTTATTCCCATCTTACCTACTTCCTTACATCCCAACTTCTCCCACCCCACCCCACCATTAAAGCTGTCTTGTGACAACTTCATCTGTTCCAAACTTCATTTGTCATGGTTCACTTTAAAAATCACAAAGACACCCATAGACCTTTGACGACCTTTATTGCATGGAATAATAAATGGTAAATATGGAAATTTTATTGAAACAACCAACTTCAACTCATTGCAAGAAAATAACATAAATAAACATAAGGGCAGCATAACCACTCACCCTTGGATAAGCAGCATCCCCCACATGCTCATTTATAATTGTAATAACAAGGCAGTGTCCCTGCTCACCTTTAGCATATCACCAGTCCAATCCATCCACTCAAAGTCTTCCACCATCAAATCCTTACCACCTCAAACTTCCAACTATACTCCTGCAGGAGAACAGAAAAAGGGCAAGTCTGTCCCCTTCACACCATACCCCCTTTAATGAAACCTTCCAATATTCACCCTAAATTTAAATTAAACAGATCAAGACCAAATTTTTTAAGATGAACCCCATCAGCCCTAAACACATGGGATCACTGCCCTTGAACTCCACATGCCGGATAGTATTCACCCCCATCTCTTTCAAATATTTTGCAAAAGTAAAATTAACACACATCCGAGCCCACATCAATGCAGAAAAAAAATGTTGCCTCCCTCCAAACCAACCTGGGAATAATCCCAGACCAAAGGAAAACCACTGATGGATAAAGCCTTCTCAGTGCTAAAACATCCTCGCAAATGTGATAAACTAACTACGTTTTCAGAATCCTACCCAAATGATTCAACAAAACATGTGGCAGTCCCCACTGACTCTGCAACATGATAAATACCTACAGTATCTGACTCCACATCAACTCTCTAATACCATGTCAGGTAACCTTCAATCTGAAACGTTCCAAGCCCAAATTCATTCCACTGCATCTAACCACTGCACACCTAGCTGCCCAATATATGAAAGAATGACCTAAGATGATGATCCTCCTTTCATCTAAAAAAAAAAAAAAAAAAAAAAAATTATACGAAACAGCTCAACTAACTTACTTAATATAAGTCAAAAAGGAAGTGGAAGATCACCACCCCACCCTCTTGATAAATTCAATCAAACTTCCTTCCTTCACTAGATCAGACACCCTGCCCATCCTGAAAGTATGAGAAGTAAACTTGTCCCCTTCTAAACCTACACTGCTAAGAGCCCTTCTCATAATTAAGTTCTATTGCTCACCCGTCACTGCTCTACCACTTACTGATGCAAAAACTAATCACTGAACTCTGCCTCCTTTAGCCACACACAACCTCTTTCCCCACACCACCGGCCACCTCCAGTTTGACCTAACATCTTCCAAAACTATAGGTGTCCTTCTCCCTTCCTGATCCATCTTCAATGACCTCAGCCTGATATGCACCACCCTGGGCAATATAAGCATATCATCCCACACAAAGGAACTCAACAATGCAGACACATGAAAAGCCCCACAATACATCTATATGCTTGCTGTACTCCACATCACATAGTCATCCAAACATCCACATACTCTACCTAAACCCTTTAGCAACAGTCTTAAAATCCCCGTAGGCACAGGCCATCTCCTATCTGTAGCAGGATTATCAACTCTACCCCAACCTTTCAATACTTGCCCCACCATCCATGACCTAGTCCAGTCCTCCAATCTGACTGACCAAACAAATACTCCAATTGCTGCCAACACCACCTGCACCATTCAAACTACCTTACCCTGCTTCCTCAGCATGGCTAAATAATGCAGCAACAAACTTTCTGACCACTCACACTCTTCTTCTGGTAGCTGCCTCACAAAGTTGTCAAAACTGTACAGTGTCCTACAGTAAGCTCTCCTTGTAGATACTGCCCTTGACTGTTGCACCAACCTTCTGATCACTACTGCCCAATCTGCCAAATCTCATCTGCTGTAACTGAGGGATGACTTGCTTCTGTTGGAGCCACCTGCCAAAATCTGCAAAACTGGAAATGAGACAAACTGTCAGCTATCTTGTTGTCAACCCCCTACACATGCAACCCTGTAAATGAAAAGTTAATCAACAAGCTTTGCAACAGTAGCTTATGAACAATCAGTAACAATTGAGGGGATTTAGCTATCTTAACCTGCAACACTCTGACCACCACAATATTGTCCGAATTAAAAACTACCCTCCTTCCCCTCAAATGATCCTGCCATACCACAGAAGTGGCCCAAATCGGCAACAGCTCCAAGAATGCAATGTCCCATTTGCAGTCTTCTGACCAATGAGTAGGCCAAGGTAACGAGAACCATTGTCCCACAAAATAAGCTCCCATGCCCAAACCCCCAGCTGCTTCTGTAAAAAAACTGCAGATCCCCCTGATCTAACCAATTCCACTGCCAAAATGTCATCCCATTAAACTGATGCAAAAACTGCATCCACAAAGCTAGATCCTCCCATGCTAACTTACTGACCCTTACTCTGTGGTGCTTACTCTTCCCATCTTTCAAGAGAAAAGCCACCAACCGGCAAAATGTACACCCTGGATGCACTGCCCTGCAAGCAATGTTCATCAAGCCCAACAATTCCATCACATCCCTCACACAAACCTTGTTCTTAGACTTTACCCAGGTGATTTTCTCCTGCAGACTAACCACCTTTTCCTCTGGCAGATGAAACAAACCCCAGCCTGCATCCACTGTCAACCCCAAAAAATCCAGCACCTTCCAACTTATACTTAGCCAGTGGTACTCTCAAGACCTCACAAATCCCCAAAAACTCCTGCATCACCACCTGAGCCCCCTCTCTTCCTTCGCCCACCAAAAAAATCATCTAGATGGTGTACTGCTTGCTGTCCTTCTACCCTATGTTGCCATAGCCAATGCAGTGCTATGCTAAACTTCTCAAAAGTAAAACAAGCCACTGCACACCCCATAGGCATGGCAGTGTCAAAATAAAAACTATCCCCCACTGCCATGCCCAATGATGGCCAATCCTCCTCCCACACCTGCAACAAATGAAAGGCCGATTCAATATCTACCTTAAACAGCCAAGGATCCTCAAAACTTCTAATGATGCAGACTGCATCATCCAAAGATGCATACGCCACTTTAACCTCTTCCCTAGGGATGAAATCATTAACAGACTTGCCTTCAGGGTAAGATAAA
Source organism: Protopterus annectens (assembly GCF_019279795.1). Lineage (NCBI taxonomy): Eukaryota > Metazoa > Chordata > Ceratodontiformes > Protopteridae > Protopterus > Protopterus annectens. The sequence goes on from NC_056731.1 coordinate 1,392,812,029, forward strand.
TCATGAATTAAATGAAACTCACCCTGCATTTTCTTGGGAAACAATTCCAAAGGTGACACCTTAAATTGAGTAAAAGGCAGTCAATCAAATGGGCTCAACAATCTCCCCACCTGACACTCCTTCTCAATCAAGACTCACAAAACATCCTCCCTCCCTCACACAAGCATAAAATTTTTCCCCACTTTACCGTCACCCACCAAAGAAGACTTAATTGAAACCCCCCTAGAAAAACCCTCATTTAATTCTCCAGCCACAGCCAGCATTGGATAATGTGCCATCATCTCCTTCAAAACCTGATCCTTAATAGGTAAAAGGGTCCCCTGGCTGTCCCCTACCTCGATGAAAGGACCCCCCCCCCTTTGACCACAAAAATTAGTCCTGCTGCGTACTCCTTGCAGCACCATGTGAGGCCCACCCCAACCTCTTGGAACCATAAAATAGGAACCTAACTATCAAACTGACTCTGCCCCTACCACATTGCGTAGCTGCATGCACCCCCATACACTTAGAACAAGCATGGGAAAATCTGCAGCCTATCCATCAGCACCTCCCTGCATTAAAAGCCCAACATACCCCGGCACCCCCTTCTTCTGGCTAACCCACTCTGTTACCCAATACAAAGGTGTCCATCATGGTAGAAAACCAAATATCTGGGTGACTTCCCAATGCATGGATTTGTCAACAGACTTTCGTTTACGAAATTTCTGATCGTACCAAAGCCATGCATTATCTGGCTGTAACCTCTGTGCCTCCTGTATAGTCATAAAATAGGTCAAGAGTGGAAGGGCCAATGAATTATCCCTCTCCAAACACACTGCCATGTAGTGTATAAATCCCAGTACCCAATTATACCATGTCCTCTGCCGAAACCTTCCCACTTGCTTGCGACCTATAGGTGCCAATGGCACCAACAGGTCCTTCCCATTTGCCATCTCCAGTTCTATCAAATGCTGAACCCCATCCACATCAATTAACTCAAACATTTCAATAAATTCCCCTTTCCTAATCTTGTCCTTCACTACAAGCGATATATGCGGAGTTAACAGAATTGGTGCACCCTCCTGCCGTAATGCCTGTGTTGCCAACCAATCCCCCAGCTGCAACCCAAAGTCTGACCCTACCTCTTCTAAACCAGGCTCCAAATCCTCCTCCAACAGCAAAAAGGTATTATCAAAACTCAAATCACGATTGGCTAGGGCCCCCAAACCCATACTCAATGCAGTGCCTTGTACACCCCCACTCAACCCTGAACAATCACTCCCTGTAACTGCACCTACAGCTCCTATCCCACAAAATCTGATGAATTATTACCTGTTGGGGCTGAAGGTGCTGCCACCAGCATCTCAACCTCCATTGTCCTCTCTTCCATTGTCATCTGTCGGGATCTCTTAGCTCTCGATGTTCAGGTTCCGGCCCCCGTCTACCACTTTCATCGAGCATTCGGACCCTGGAAGCTGATCGTCGGAGCATCATTAGGCATCTCTCTAAACAAGTCTTCCACTTGTGCCACAATACTGGCCCACTTCTGCTTCAACGCTTCTGCCATAATTGCCACTCATCCTAAATGCACTACCTGAAAAAGAAATGAACAGTGTAAGTGCAGGGAACATGCAAAAAAAATTTTATTAAAGCTAGTCAGTAACATTAGTTTAAAATGTACAAGTAAACCACCACACATTAACTACATGCCCAGTAACAGCAGCTAAAATTACCATACCTGCTGAGTGTCAAACCCAGGAATATACACAAAAGTCACGGCAATGTACCACTACACCATATGCTCTGTCAATCCCCTTACCTTAGAGTAACAGCTTGGACTAAACAACCCTTCTCTTTTTTTTTTTTTTTTTTTTGAGAAATAATAATCTAGACATAGCTCTCTCACTAAATAATCCGAATAATCCACCCTGCCAAGTCTTGAATCCAGAGTCATGTGCACCATGACCAGACTAATGTACCACTAATACCTGTGAGCTACCAACAACTAAGTTCCCCCTACCCTCCAAAGCCTCCCCCTAAACCTGTACCCCTACCAGCGTTAACTCTCCCTTATTCTTATTTATTTCTGTTTTTTTTTTGTTTGTTTTTTTATAATATGTGTCCCTATGAAGAGAGAGGTGACTGCACCACATTGCCTTGACTCTGTCCACCCACCACTAGCTAATTCCTCCCTCTAAACTCCCTGCTTGACACTAAAACCTTCCAATTCTACTAATAAGATATTAAATTCCTTTTATTTTAACTCCCTTATTAAACCTATAATTTAATAAATAAAGCTGCTTTTGCGGCAAAATTGCACATGTGCAGTACCTACCCAGTGAGGAGCATGCATTGCCAGCTCCTTCCTCAACCAACAAACACTCTGTCCACCAGGGAACCACTAACTTCACCAATGAAAACACAGACGTGGACCCTGAAGCCCTCTATAACCTCTGAATGTAATAAAATATAGAAACCCAGTGCTAAAAGAATCTTCCTTTCTTTTTTCCTTTTTTTTTTTTTAATAAACGGACTCCCACCATAACTGCCAATGCAAAATGGCCCTGTAAGGCCGCAAAAAAACATTACCACCAACAAGAAACAACAAAAGGGACCCATACCTGCCAGCTCCTTCCTCAGACTGCATCTCCTGGCCCTGGCTACCCCAATGGAAACCAAACACACCCCTACCTATGAAAAAGAAGCTCCAACCAGGACAGCACAACCGATCACCAGCACACCACCCTAGCTGCTTGGAAAACCAACTGCCGCCACACCACACAAGAGAAAGCTCAGGAACATGCTACAGTAAGTCAATTTACCACTATATCACCAACGAATCCTAACAAACACACTCACTTTTCCCTTTAATTTAGCCTAACCCTGCAATCTAACTGCCTCAAACATGCACACATCATCCTTTTCTCCCCACTTTCTCTTACTCTTTTTTTTTTTTTTTTTAACATGTGTATGTTTACATGTGTGTGTGTGTGTGTGTGTGTGTGTGTGTGTGTGTGTGTGTGTGTGTGTGTGGGTCAACCTTAACTCACCAAAAGTTAAGTTTCTCTGAAACGTAATTTCGTGTCCCCGTTTTTCTGAAAATGCATTTAACCGAAAATGCACTTTCATGAAAAAACGGATCAACGAAAACCAAAAAATAAATAAAAAAAAAAACATGACAACACTAAACACGTCTATGCGGGGGGGGGGGCAAGCTCCCTGCAACACCCCCCCCCCACTACTTATATATTCTAACTCCTAGATTGCAGTGGGGAAAAAGAGAATATTTCCTTATCCCCACTGTGCAGCGATCTACAACAACAGCCTCAGTTGGTTTTCATTGATCCGGTTTTTCACAAAAGTGCATTTTCGGATAAATACACTTTCAAAAAAATGGGATTGCGAAGTTTCATTTTGGAGTAATGTAATTTCGGTGGGTCACGGTAGACCCATATATATATATATATATATATATATATATATATATATATACATATACACACACACACACACACACACACACACACACAGCCACGCACACACACACACACACACACACACACACATATATATGCTGTATGTGTGCGTGTGTGTGTGTGTGTGTGTGTGTGTGTGTGTGTGTGTGTGTGTGTGTGTGTGTGTGTGTGTGTGTCTGTGTGTGTGCGTGCGTGTGTGTGTGTGTGTGTGTGTGTGTGTGTGAGAGAGCACACATCTGTACTGAGATATAAACATATATATGGTATGAAAATATATGAAATGGAAGATTTGAAATTACTAGCAGGAACCCAGAGAGAATTTACATATTATTCTTCAGATATAATAACTGGTATAATTGGACAGAAAATATGTTTCACAAGAGTATGGGTATTTAATTCACAGTTTTGAAACCAATAATTATCTCAGGTCATGTGCCAATAAACACTAATATAAAGATGCAGGGTAATCAAGTAAAATGAGACACTGGCACTTTCATACTTGTATATTAAAAGATTTTAAGGAATGGGTAGATTCAAGAGTTGCTAGGGAATGTACAAACTTCTGCAGAAGGGATAGCTGAGGAGTGGGATAAAATAAAGATCAATTTTAAAAGTATGATAGAAATGAGAGAGAAAGAGATATGGGAAAAAACAAACTGTAAAAAAAATTTGTGCTGAACTATGTTTATCCAGCTAGATGGGTTTATTGCATGAACATTAAGTGCTTTTGTTCCAAAGAACTTAATCAGAATCTGTCATTGCACTCCATTAAAAGATATTTAAACCATAAAATCCAATCATGGGATGAGTTATAACTAATCCTGTATGATCATTAACGTCAAACGTATATCACATCATATGATACCCTAATAAAGGAATCTTTTTGGGTGGGGGTGAGTGAAGAGTTAAGTGAGTTCCGTTGTTTTACCCTATAGAGCAACGTTTTTTAGGATTACCAGGTTTGAAGAGGTACCTTAGATCTACACAGTTAAGGATTATCCATATAGTGCAAACAGAAGACTAGAAACCAAAATGGTAAGAAACTGTGAAAGTATAAAACTATGGACACTTATTAGAGCAATCATTGACTAAAATGCTGCTTTTGGCATGTATCTGTTTATTTGTACCAAGATATTGAAACAGGGTGAATTCAGGAAATAAGGAGATAGGATTTGGGATGCATGTGGTTAAGGAGAACAGTAACAACCATACAGAATACTATAGGTACAAAGCAGCAGAAAATATTTTGAGAACTAAACCAATACAGGAATGAAGAGATGATTACCAATAGGGCTGACTAGAAGTAGGGTCACATGAAATATGCAAGAAGCAGCTGCAATTTATTGGAAAAAATAGCAAAAGAGCAAAAATATTATGAGAAAATAACTTGGAAGGAAAAAGTCTTAGAGTAGGAGGAAGCCAAGCAGAAGTTTGGACTTCTGGTTGGAGACTGTCTTCACTACCAGGGATTGATAAAAGAATATAGGTAGAGAGAAAGGAATTGGGAAGGGTTAATGGAATGACCAGCTCTAGTTGAGTTTATAGACAAGTCTAGAATTGAAGTTGCAGTACAAAATGGATAACTTATAGGGTATATAGCTATAAGAATCAATCAGAAGATGTTAGACAAGTCTGGAAAATAAGAATGGAAAAACAAAATACAAAGAAACAATGGAAGGATATATTTATGGCTGCTAAGTAGGCAATCAAATCTACAAGATAAAGGATCTTTGCATGGGAGTGTTTGCTTAGGTATTTTTGTACCCCAAGTAGACTTTAGATACATTTTTCTATAGGTGCACAGCAGCTAGAGATGTGATTGGGAAGAAAGGGGTACCTTAGAACATTTTTTAGGAGATGTAATGAGTTGATAGGTTTTAGAAATTTCCTACAATATATTTTGTCAAAAATGTTAGAACAAATTAGTTTTACTAAGGAAATTGTTCTTTTGAGCTGGGATATGGAAACAGAATTTCCTACACATGGTAAGGCCCTACTAAGTTTAATGCTGTCTACTGACAAAAAAGCAATTATTAGGAAATTGAAAGCAATAATAAAACCAGCGGTAACAAAAATGCTGAATGCTGTAAAGGAAACAAAAGAACTGAAGGTGGGATCTTTAGAAATGGGAAGGAGTAAACTGCAAAGAACTAAATGGACTTTGTGAGAGTAATATGTACAGAATAATGTTCAGGATGGGTGATATTTTAAGGAAGGTAGGACTTGAGCAATCTATGTAATGGTAACATGAATAATTGTTAAGACCAAAAATCATATTTCTGCAATGCGTACAAATGAAAGAATTGCAATGTTTTTTTCTTTTTTATAATTGAATGTGTACTCATGTCATGATGATAATAAAGATGTTTAAAAAAGAGAATGTACTGGAGGATTGATGAAAGCTTTCAAAAGTAAATATCACACATTCCTTGCTGAATTCTGGCTGAATATACCTGGGATGGAAGCTGAAATGCTAAATGGGCCATATCTGAGGATCCTGGAAGTCATCAGACAAGAAAAGGTAACATAAGCAAAAGACAAACAGGACTAAAGGTTAGAAAAGTTGTGAACAGACTACATTTCAAATAAGCTGTAGATGATACACCTGCTACTTTATTTTGATCATTTATTGGTTTTATAAGAGTTAAAGATATAAGGATGTTGATGTACAAGAAAAAAAAATTACAGCTTACATTCTGTAACATTTTGTTTTCAGGACTCATACATTTACTTCATATTTGAAGCATTTTAAGTGTTTTGCAGATGAGATTAATTTTTTTTTATTATGGGAAGGCCCTATTAATGTTTTAGATTAATGTATATTGTATTTAGAAAGTACTACTTCATTTTTTAAGTTTACCAAACATTTGTCTAATGAGGCAATATATTTTTTTGGATGTTCAGCTTGTCAACAGCAAGAATGGTTTACTTGTGACAAGACTTTACAGGAAGGCATGCTAGAATAATGGTCTTTCCATGGCACCAGCATGAATCCTGGATATATTTATAGCAATAGTGTTAAGCATCAAGCATAAAGGATTTAAAGGCTCCACACTGATGATAAAATGTTTGAGGATGCTCTGTTGAATTTGCAAGTTAACTTTCGTGCCAGGGGCTACTGTAATGATGAATGGAAATTGGTGATAGAAGATGTCAGTCGTGCCCGTAGAGACTAAGCTAGACCTTACTTTTCGAAGTGTCCTTATAAAAGGAGTAGTAGAGCTGGTGTCAAAAGGATTATTCGTAAGAACTGACCAGTCCTTCTGGCCGATGATACCATCAAAAGAATAATTGGCCCTGTTCCCACTTTAGTTTTAGGAACAATCTCTCACTTAAAATGATGTCATGCTATGGTCATAACAATGTTAAGGTTGATATCCCTTCATTAATGTTAAATACATATGCCTGCAGGATGTGTAGAGCCTGCATATATCTAATGTTAAGACCTATACACATCCGGTCAATGGCTTTAAGTTTGTGCCAAGATTTTATGCTGATTGCAGTAGTTGTAATTTGGTTTACTTGGCTTTCTGCAATGATTGCACAAGTTTTTATGTAGGCAAAACTAATCTTTCCCTTAGGGAACATGTGTTAAAGCAGCTTAGTTATATATGGAGGAAAGATGAGGCTAGTGCTTTATATAAACATTTTGTTTTTTTAATGCTCATAATTTTAGTTTTTTTAGTTTTGCAACTTATTAATGTTGGATTTAGAGGTGGTGATATTGTTAATAAAGTTGAAGTAGCAGAGACTAAATGGATCACCACCTTTCAAGCACATAGAGCCCCTGGCCTGAATGAAAACATACCTTTAACATCATTATTGAAAGCATGAGCTTTGTTTCATTGATTTTCTGATCTGATTTGTTAATTGTTTTATTGTCTTAATGTCATATGTTACTTAGGACTGTGAGCATTTTTGTTTTAGCATGGTCTGGTGAAGTGCATGGTGTATGCATGAAAGTGCTTACCTTCTCAATAAATGGTTATTGTTTTTATACCTCTGTAGTGTTTGATGGGTTATATTTTGTTTTGAGGAGTAAAGGTTAGAAATGATTCAATCAGACTACATTTCAAATTAGCTGTAGAAGATACACCTTCTACTATGTGTTGATCATTTATTGGTTTCATAAGAGTCAAAGATATGAGGATGTTGATGTACAAGAGAAAAAAAAACAATTTACAGTTTACATTCTGTAACACTAAAGGGGTTGGGGGGACAGGTAGACAAAGATGAATGGAGGAACTTTTGGAGATACTAATAACACATAGGAGGAACAGAAAAAAATATATATATATCCAATTCCCTGAACTATTTTACAATCAGAATTAGATCTGTGCCAAAGATCTAAATGTGAACTGATGATTCCTTTAAATGAAATTCATAATGGACTGAATATACAGGCTGGGGGTAGTGGAGGACTTAAGACAACGTATTTCCCATTTGAAATGCTGTTTATTTGTACCGAGATAGGCTGATTATTACTAGTAGTGACAGTAGTTCTAGTAGTAACAGTAACAGAATAGGAGTAGTAGTATCAGTAATATTAGTAGTAGCACTAACAGTTGTACTAATAGTAGCAGAATATTTTTTACTCTGAAACACAGCAGTATGCTTTGTTTCTGAAGATCACCACAGTTCAAAATACAATGCATAGTTATCCAGTCTGTTGGAAATTTACTTGCACATAAAATAATATTATAAGAATAATATGATTGTCCAGTATGTAACAATGCAAGATATACTTCTTATTAAAATCCTCCTAGATGTAACAATGATGGAGAGAAAACTGGGCAAAACTTGATTCAGAAAATGAATATGGAATGGTCAAAGACGTTGGGGGGATAACATAGCCAAGTAAGGAAGAAAGAAGCAGAGCAAGACAGTAAACTGTCCAACGTTAGGTGATGTTTCACCACTAAAAGATTTCAGCTATGATAGTAGAAAGTAAGAATGACATTTAGAGGGAAGATGATATGGGACTAAAGAAAATTAATTCTAAGGTGCAAGACAGAAAGTTGGGGAAGATACAAGGAAAATCCAGGAACAAAAACTGGGGAGATGAAGCCACTATACTACAGTTTTTAGTTCTAAGATAAGAAAATGGTACAGCAGTCTACATTAATGATAAAGTGTAGGTCTGAGCAGTTTGATATTTTACATGGACAACATAGCCCCTGAAAATCACTTCATTTGTTAATGACCTGCAAATGTATGTAGACAGTGTGCTGTACTTTGATCACCATATACCCACTATTGTAAGTCTCAGAAAAAACAATCCCAATCTGTCCTGAACAAACCAAGGACGATGGTAGTCTCATACAAAAAAAGTTTAATGCAAAGTGATAAATCCATCCTCAATGGACCGTAGACGTATAAAAACTCAGAACAATCCAAAACAAGACAATGTTAAAATCAGTTCAAGTAAATAATCAATTCAAATAGGTAAACACTTTCGTCTGTAACACGACAGACTTTTTCAAAACCCACTATTGTAAGTCTTTTTGCGCTGCATAGCTTATTAGTCAGTGCATGGCATCCAGGTGTAGAGATGTGATCATTCCACTGTATTTGACACTTATTAGCGCAATCATTGACTATAATGCTCATTTTGGCATGTATCTGTCCAAACACTAGACACAGCTTGAATAGCTACATAATTTTTTTCTCCAAGAAAATCAAAGGTCTAAATCGTAAGAACTAAATTGATCATTTCAAAGCCCTGTGTATCTTTTTGGTATTTTACAGGTCACTAAGGGATGACCTCTGTCTCAGGCCCTAAAATATCCTATTCTCTCAAACTTTCTATACATTTGCAAGTCCAATAGTGACATAAATGTCCTTCTTCTGCAACATAAATAAAATATGGTGGAGGGATAGATATATATCACAGAGAATTCTGCTTCTTTGGAATTGTCTTCCTTTTCATGTAAAAAAAGACTCCTCTTACTCTTTTCAAATATTATCTGGATAAATGGATGGGAAAATGTAAATTCATCCCTGAAGTAGCACCCACTCCAGTATAACACCACACATACACACATACACACACACACACATACACACACACACACACACACACACACACACACACACACATATACACACACACAAACACAAAAGCACACACACACACAAAAGCACACACACACAAACCCAAAACGTTGTACAGCCTCTTACAAAGTCTTCACATGTTGAGGGCTGGCACTCAAGCATGATCCTGCCACAGCCTGCAGAATGTTCTTAGCATAGCATGTTACATGAGCCATAATGTGATCCTGAGGAAACAGACTGGGTAGCTCCTGGATACTAGCACAATCAGGCCATGCGCACACACAACCAGTAGGAAAGGCATATCACCATTATCATTTAATGAGAGTGAAATGGGACAGCAACACATGGCAGTTGCTCAGGTTAAGGAGTGAGGTCTAGTCCAGATATATGGACCCTGATAAACACCCATTTTATAGGACAGGTTCATTCATGATACATGCAGTATAAATATCAGGTTTTGCTGTTCAGTGTCTGGTCAAGACACACTGTGCATTAGACATTTCCACATTTACCTCATCAGAGATAGAGTAGAGCAGGACACTGTTCTCCTCATATGAAAAGGTGGCTAGAGAAACAATGATTTGTGTTTGTCTACACACAGTGAGTAGGATGGCATATCAGTGAAGTCTGACATGGGGTCTCAAGATTATAGATATCCTGTGTCATATTCAGTTTCCTCCTGTGATAAGGTGGATGTCCCACTGTGCAACTGTGGCCTGATACAAAGGTGGGAATCCCAAGGTGATGATGTTTAATATGTATCACAAGCATTTTTCTCCTGCAATATGTCTGCTGTATCACTATATGACTCTCAGCTGTGGCCACTACATTGGTTTGCTGCACTAGGACTTGTGGTGCCCCCTACATGAATGGTGGATCACTGCAGGGCTGTGAGCTGCAGAAAGCATTTTCATGAGGTTTCCTTCCAATGAAGAGTAAGAGCTGTGTCCACCCACAGTGAGGGGTGGCAGATTGAAGTACATCCACTGATGCAAAGGAGGACTGTGTATCCTACAATGGCATCTCTGAACTGCCACCTCTGATATGTAGCCTTCTTGACCTTAAACACTGCCAGGAAGTACAGTGCTAGTGGCACTCTCAATATTCCACATGGATGTGGGTACAGTAGTAGTTTGTAGGACCACAGACTTCATCAAACCAATCATTGTTATGTCTCTAATTTCCATGTTATTATGAATGCCACACAGCACAATAATGCAATAAGCATATGATGCCACCTTCATCTGCTTTGTCCCAACCCTCTCAAAACTTAATGACCTCACCCAGGACTCCTTCTTGCCGATTTCTAAATCCTGAAAAATAGAACTAATGCTCTTCACCCCAAAACATTTCTTAGACCAAAAACAATCTTTCAAATACTCTGAAATAAACAATGAATAAAACTAATACAAGTTGTGTTACACTATTTTATGGGTGACCACACTGTAGAAATCACATTGTAGGTATAATTCACAGACTACCATCTTGTCCCCTTATGAAAGGGATATTATTTTCAGAGGTACTTCAGGAGAATGGCATCTTCTCTTAGTGCCCACTGAACACCACCGGTATGATATGTGAAGAAGAACAAGATAATGCTTTATTTATCTCCTTCATGACTATTTCAGGAAGGGCTCACTTCTTCTTCTTTCAGCTGCTCCCATTAGGGGTCACCACAGTGGATCAACTGTTTCCATTTCTTCCTGTCCTCTGCATCTTGCTCTGTCACATCAACCACCTGCATGTCCTGTATCACCACATCCATAAACCTTATCTTATGCCTTCCTCTTTTCCTGTTACCTGGCAGCTTCATCCTTAGCATCTTTTTCCCAATATACTCTGCATCCCTCCTCAGCACATGTCCAAACCAACATAATCTTGCCTCTCTGGCTTTGTCTCTAAACCTTCCAACCTGGGCTGACCCTCTAATATACTTATTACTAATCCTGTCCATCCTCATCACACCCAGTGCAAATCTTAACATCTTCAACTCTGCCACATCAAGCTTTGACTCCTGTCTTTTTGTCAATGCCACTGTCTCCAACCCATATAACATAGCTGGTCTCACTACCCTCTTGTAGACCTTCACTTTCACTCTTACTGGTACTCGTCTGTCAGAAATCACTCCTGACACTCTTCTCCACCCACTCCATCCTACCTGTACTCTCTTCTTCACCTCTCTTCCACACTCCCTGTTACTCTGAACTGTTGATCTCAAGTATTTAAACTCACCCACCTTCACCACCTCTACTCCCTGCATCCTCACAATTCCTCTATCCTCCCTCTCATTCACATACATATATTCTGTTTTAGTCCTACTGACCTTCATTCCTCTTCTCTCTAGAGCATATCTCCACCTCTCCAGGATCTCCTCCACCTGTTCCCTACTCTCACTACAGATCACAATGTTGTATGCAAACATCATAGTCCATGGGGACTCCTGTCTGATCTCGTCTGTCAACCTGTCCATTACCATTGCAAATAAGAAAGGGCTCAGAGCTGATCCTTGATGTAATCCCACCTCCACCTTAAACGCATCTGTCACTCCCGCCACAGACCTCACTGCTGTCACACTACCCTCGTACATATCCTGCACCACTCTTACATACTTCTCTGACACTCCCGACTTCCTCATACTATATCACAACTCCTCTCTGGGCACCCTGTCATATGCTTTCTCTAAGTCCACAAAGACACAATGCAACTCCTTCTGACCTTCTCTGTACTTCTCCATCAACACTCTCAGAGCAAACATCGCATCTGTAGTGCTCTTTCCTGGCATGAAACCATACTGCTGATCACTAATCATCACCTCCCTTCTTAACCTAGCTTTCACTACTCTTTCCCATAACTTCATGCTGTGACTAATCAATTTAATCCCTCTGTAGTTACTGCAGCTCTGCACATCACTCTTATTCTTAAAAATCGGTACCAAAACAATTTTTCTCCATTCCTCAGGCATCCCCTCACTTTCCAAGATTTCATTAAACAATCTAGTTAAAAACTCCACTGCCATTTCACCTAAACACCTCCATGCTTCCACAGGTATGGCATTTGGACCAACAGCCTTTCCATTCTTCATCCTCTTCATAGTTATCCTTACTTCCTCCTTGCTAATCCACTGCACTTCATGATTCACTATCCGCACATCATCCAACCTTCTCTCCCTCTCATTCTCTTCATTCATCAGCCCCTCAAAGTACTCTTTCCATCTGCTTAACACACTCTCCTCGCTTGTGAGTCCATTTCCCTCATTATCCTTTATCACCCTTACCTGCTGCACATCTTTACTAGCTCAGTCCCTCTGTCTATCCAGTTGGCACAGGTCCTTTTCTCCCTCCTTAGTGTCCAACCTTTCATACAACTCTTCATATGACTTATCCTTAGTCTTCACCACCTCTCTCTTTGCCATGAACCTCATCTCCTTATACTCTTGTCTAATTTCTTCATCTCTCTGACAATCCCACTTCTTCTTCACCAACCTCTTTCCCTGTATAATCTTCTGTACTTCTTCATTCCACCACCAGATCTCCTTGTCCTCCTGAGGGCTCACTATCATGGTGTAAAAAAAGTATATTTGCAATTACATGCCTGCGGAGTTGTCCTCAGTGATACAAGTCACCAGGATGGAGAAACAGTGCAGGAATTATTTTAATGATCTTTGGTACAAGAACAATGATGATCTCTGTACATTGGAAGTGGAGGTTAGGCACATGGTATGGTGAGCATTTTTTTTCATATATAACTGTGTGTGTGTGTATATATATATATATATATATATATATATATATATATATATATATATACACACAAACACACACACACACACACACACACACACACACACACACACACACACACATACATACATCCTCAACCCCCTTTTCCCATTTTGCACATGGGGTCAGGGTGTCACTTCAACAGTGACAATCATCTTGAGCCAAAGTTTACACCATCAGGTGGCTAACACTGCCACAGTAGTTCATCCATACCACTCATTCACCCATACACTCACACCTATGGCCAATTTAGAGTGTCCAATCCACCTACTGTATGTCTTTGGCATGTGGGAGGAAACCAGCACACATGTGATCCCAGGGAGGACGTGCAGACTCTGCACAGAAATCACCTCAGCCGAGAATCAAATTGATGTACTGAAAATGTGCAACTCTACCTCAGGTCAACATTTGTTTAGCTGACAAAATTTAACTGGCTAAACAGATGATCGACAGGTGTGCGAGATCATATATGACTTGAGGTAGGGAAATATGCCCTGTGCGATCTCAAACTTAATATATATAATTAGCAAGAGGTATGGGGGGACCATCAGTGCATGCATAATAATGAGTTGGCATTTGCAAAGTCGCTCTTTCAATGTCAACTTTGTTAACTCCAAAATTTAGATGTTTTGCTCTATATCAGTACTCACACATACATATATATTTTTCTTTTTATCCTGTTGTAGGTCTGTGACTGCTGTTGCTACTGGTAAGTATTTATCAAGCTTATCCTATGAATTAGATCTATGACTGTCTAAATTTTCCATGTCACATAGAAGTGGTGGTGGTAGCAGCAGTGCATGTGATATGCCTGCAACATTTCATGTGGGACTGCTCAGGGTACTGATCTGGGGTATGGTCATGCTGCACCATATCATGGTGACCACACACTATCTGCTATGTCCCTATGTATGCTTTTGTTGTATTCGGTTTACATATCTTAACATTTGTGCAGGGGGGAGATGCTTGCCTGCTGCCTTCCCCCTCTTCCCTCTAGAAAAAAAAAATGGAGCCCTATCTCCAGAAAAATTGCCTTCCTCCCATCTTGTATACTCCTAAATATTGTTTTTGTGTGGCCTCTTCCATTTTTCCTACTTTCCTATATACATGTTTTTTTTCTGTTTTATGAATCCAGCAGCTGTCCACATATATGGATACCATACCAGTATGTGGACATCATACCAATGTAGCTGCAATTAATACTTGGCTACTTCGTTGTCTGCAGTGCTTGGTCCCATCCCATAAGGGAAGTGCTGATATACTACACTACCATTGCTTTTTATCAAGATATATCATTCTCGGTTCACATTTTCTGTTGTCTTGAAACTGTCATGCAGCGTGACTGCTCTATGGATTGTGCCTTGCACATCTGCGGATATACTCCATTGCACTGCTGAACTTGCTTGTACAGGTTCATTGCATGGCTAGATCTACCTGCATACTCAATCTGTGCTCATTTATCTACTCATAAGTGCAGCAGTCAGCATATAAGGGCTTCATGTTTTCTTTTGCTTATTCAGTGTCTTCCTGTGCCATTACTTAGTACTGCTTAGATATGCTAAGCTTTTGTAGAACAGCAGTGTATCTCTATAAATCCCTGCAACAATCAT
>NC_056731.1:1392829426-1392873719 GCF_019279795.1 Protopterus annectens
TAACAAGTGGTACTGTATTATACAAGGAATATAATTTAATACAATCAGGTTAATACAATCAGGAAGGTGAATCAAAGAATGCATACATGTATGCTTGCTCACAGGATGAAGGAGATTAAAATAGGGGAAGAGGCCAGTCACCAATGGAGTCCCCCAGGGTTCGGTGCTGTGACTTTTTCTGTTTGGCATATATATCTCAAAAGTAAAAGGAAATACCAAAGGGCTTTGGTCAACTAAGTTTGAGATGACTGCAAGCTAGGAGCAGTTATGGAATCCCCAAATGACTTAACCATCATGCAGGAAGGTTTGTCCCAAACAATAACTGGTGCCAGAATCATGAATTGAAACTAAACTCCAAGAAATACATTGTTGTATCCTTTGGAAAGTCATCTACTCCAGGGAACTGCCAAATTGACAATGCCCCCTGAGAACTGACCCAGTTGTTTGGCATTTGGGAACTTGTGTGTACAGTGACCTAACTTTTGACCAATATGTGCCCAGAGTCATAAGAAAGTCTTTCTATATTGCATAGCTTATGAACAAATTGATTGTGACTAGATCTAGAGATGTTATTGTCCCCCTTTACAAAGCGCTCATTAGGTCAATCATTTTGTATAATGCCTACTTTGGCATGTATCTGTCCAGACCCATGCAACAATTGGTATACCCTCAGCGACACCTTACTAAAAGGATGCAAGTCCTAAACAACAGGTCTTGTATGGAGCACCTCAAAAATTTATCACTATACTCAGTATTCTACAGAGTGCTTAGAGGTGACATGTCTGGCATAAAAGGCATCCTCCGACCTAATACAGATGAACCTACTGAACATCAGCAAGTCAAATGGCATTGGATATACTCAGTCCAGGTATCTAAACTGAATGTTGTGGGGAGATGGATATATCACAGAGGCTACCACTCTTCCAGAACAGACTTTCCATTCAAGTAAAACAAAGCTCATCCCTGTCCATATTCAAATGCAACTTGGATCTAAGGATGGGTAATAGAAAATGTACTCCAGGATTGCCCCTCATGCCATTAATGGATAGAGTCAGTTCCTAAATGCTGTATCCCTTACATGTGTCCCCTCAAATTATCTATAGTATGATCACATTTATTCTCATTAGGGCTAATATACCACAAACAGCCATGGGATAGGTAAGACCAATCAGGAAATGTTAATTCAAGCACCAAAAGGGAAATTGGCTAAGCTTAAAATGTCCTCCAAGTGAACCTATGTTGTGGTAGTAAATAGTTTTAAAAAATTGCCCTTTTTAGATCACTAAGTGCCCCTATCACCCTCCACCCCCAGGCTTCAACAGCTTCCGGCACCTCTGGCTGTAATGTGTTATTGTTTGTGTATAAAATTCAAACAACAAAAAAAAAAATGATGACAGTGTAGAAACAAAACTAAAAGTAAAAATAATCCTCACTGGTACTTAAATATGTGATGTGTGTGTGTGTGTGTGTGTGTGTGTGTGTGTGTGTGTGTGTGTGTGTGTGTGTGTGTGTGTGTGTGTGTGTGTGTGCTTATATAAATACATATACATACATTTCTGTATCTGTGTATGGCTATATATAAACTGCAAGATAAACCCAACCAAGCTAGAGTTTTCATTATGTAATATCTTAAACCTCCTATGATGAGGGCCCATGACATACTTGAAAATAACCTTTAATGTAATGAAGTGTTACAGTTATATGACTTCTAAATGTCCAAGATGGTTTTGCTGTTTATGTCTTTATGGTTGTATTCAAGGCAATAAAGTCAAACTCCATTAACTGTAGGCATGCATTTTTTGGCTTTTTATAGAACTGATTAGCACAGCATTAAGTGGATAGTTTGACTACACTCCAGAAACACATTCTTTAATCCCTGTTTATATACATGTGTGTTTGTGTGTCTATATATGTATATGTGTGCATATCTATCTATATCTATCTATAGATAGATATTTATATGTATATATATATATATATATATATATATATATATATATATATATATATATACATAGATAGATATAGATTTATAGATATATTTGTGTGTGTATGTGTGTGTGTTTGCATTTGTGTATATATATATATATATATATATATATATATATATATATATATATATATATCTATATATATACATATATATATATATATATATATATATATGTATAATTATATATATATATATATATGGGTCTACCTGAAAATATAGAAACACCACATCACTGAAGACGAATTCATCGAGATGACATCTTCAAATCTCTAAAACATCAAACACCTTAATCATTGAAAACAAAGAAGCAGTCAGCCACTATGGTGAACAATGTCCCTTCCCCACTGTAGTGCGATCTTGGAGTTGGTATATTTAGTTATGGGGGTGTGGGGGTTAAGCCTCTGACTTTGGAAAGTTTTACTTGATTCATTGTTTTTTTGTTTTTTTTTTTTGTCCTGGAGGCCAAGTGGTTCTATTCCTCAGGATGGCTTTCAGAGTTACAGGTGTTCAATATTTTAACATTTCAAAGATGTTATCTCAATGAATTTGTCTTCAGTGATGTGTTGTTTTGATATATTGAAGTAGAGCTATATATATATATATATATATATATATATATATATATATATATATATATATATATACATATATATGCAGGGTTTAAAGACCCTGTGTTTCTTAAGTATAGTCAAACTATCCACTTATGCTCTTTCCCCAGTAGTACAGGATCCAATAAAGGCTGTCCCACGATAGTAATCCACAGGTAGTCCAAAAAACATCCAAGATAGATAATACGTAAAAAGTTTATTAAGCGATACAAAACAGTTTAAAATTCGCTTTCATCTCCAAACACTGGAAACTTCATCAGAATAAAGTGCCTCTGTGCTCACCAAGTTTTTATACCTTAATCAGTAATTGACTTGATTTAATTTGATTTAATTCAACAACTTAATGACTTGATTGAACAAGCTGCATTTAAAATCACACAACAAAATTTTACATATACATATTTTCTTGAAACACAAGCATTAACTAAATGTAGTGTATACAACAACACAAATTTATTTGTGCATTTTATAAATAGTTAGTAAAATTATTTTATAATAATTTCATAATAGTTGTCTGTTAAATCAAATACATATAAGATGTTATATAGTTTGTGTATGGAGTATATATTCTTCAAACTTCCCGTGTATCAGTCTAAATGTAAATATCTATGGCTATATAAATATGAATATAAATATGAAGTATGGGTATGGATGGTGAATGGTATAGATATATGGTATAAATGTATGTCCCTTAAAATTTAATAAAACATAATATATAATTTAATACATATTCAATAAATAAGTAACTAACTACCAAGTGTTAAAAATTATATTTATATTTAATATTTAACAAATATCTAAAAACACATGTGATAGACATAGTTAAAAATATAAATTACAAATTGCATTCTGTTCTACTTCTTTGTATTTTTTCTATTTTTACTTGGTTTTATTCTATTTGCCCTTAATTTTAGGGCAGGTAAAAGGGACACATGGTCGTTCATCCCTGGGGGTGTGTTGGAATCCAATCTCAGTTGCCAGATCAATTCCCGGTAAGTGAGTTGGTTTTCCCAGTCCCCCCTCTGTTGTTCCTGGGTACTACTTCCAAGATCCAAAACTTAAAGTGGGCTCCCTTACAGGAAAGCGTATGGCGGTAAAGGGCATTTGTCTCCTTCTTCTTTTTTATGTCATACATATGTTCGTAAATTCTCTGCCGCAGATGTCTTTCTGTTTTACCCACGTAGTGTCCCCAACATGAGATACAATAGGCCAAGTATACTACCCCACTAGTATAACATGTGCAATATTGTTTCCCTTTTAACCTAATGGGAATAGTTGGTACCTGTAATTCCTCTTTATTTTCTATGAATGTACATTGTGGACATCTTTCACACCGAAAGGTGCCTTTCTTCCTTTTGTCTTTCACTTCCTTCTTTTTCTCGAAAATAACCTTTAAATTTGGTCCCCTTTGGAAGCTATAGCATACACGTCTATCAAATATTTCTGATCTATTTGGCATGTTCTTAAAAAACTCCCATATCCTTTTAATAGTTTTCTTTATTAGGTTAGTGTTAGTGTTATATTTCATAACAAAAAATGGAGTGTTCATGTTAGTTGCAGTACTGTTACTAACTTCATAAGTGATGGACTCAGGGTTCGTGTTTGACACATTGTCCGTCGTGACTTCCTTATTCAGTAAGGGAATGTATTTAGTTCCCCAACCTTTTGTCACTTCTTCCTTTAAGGCAATAATGATGGAATCCGGGTAGCCTCTCTCCGAGAATAATTTATGTACATATTCCAATTTTTCAATAAACTCAGTATATCTTGATGTCATTCGGGCCACCCTGACCATTTGTCCCTTAATAATATTCTTCTTTTGTAGGGGTGGGTGGTTGCTACAGTAGTGGAGGTAAGAATTAGAAAAAACATGTCTTTCTAAATATCTTAGATACATATGTTCCTTGTTCATAGTCTTTTTTAATACTAATATCTAGAAAATGTATTCTTTCCATATTGAATTCAAATGTGAACTGAAGGAATGTAGTGGAGTTGTTAAAATTGCCCAAGGCCCTTAATGCCTCATCTTGTGTCCCATTCCAAACTATCAATATGTCGTCCAAAAAACGAAAGTATTTGACTATATTGACCATAAATGGTGAATTGAAAACAAAATGTTTTTCCCAGAACAGCATAACAATGTTGGCGTAGATGGGGGCACAAGCTGCCCCCATTGCCACACCATCAAGTTGTTGATAAATTTCGTCCTGGAAATAAATGAAGTTGTTCTTTAATACTATTTCTATATTTTCCAGGATTAATCTAAATTCGTTGTCGTTCAAAAATTTAAATTCTATTAACATGTATTCAAACACTTTTTAACACTTGGTAGTTAGTTACTTATTTATTGAATATGTATTAAATTATATATTATGTTTTATTAAATTTTAAGGGACATACATGTATACCATATATCTATACCATTCACCATCCATACCCATACTTCATATTTATATTCATATTTATATAACCATAGATATTTACATTTAGACTGATACACAGGAAGTTTGAAGAATATATACTCCATACACAAACTATATAACATCTTATATGTATTTGATTTAACAGACAACTATTATGAAATTATCATAAAATAATTTTACTAACTATTTATAAAATACACAAACAAATTTGTGTTGTTGTATACATTACATTTAGTTAATGCTTGTGTTTCAAGAAAATATGTATATGTAAAATTTTGTTGTGTGATTTTAAATGCAGCTTGTTCACTCAAGTCATTAAGTTGTTGAATTAAATCAAATGAAATCAAGTCAATTACTGATTAAGGTATAAAAACTTGGTGAGCACAGAGGCACTTTATTCTGATGAAGTTTCCAGTGTTTGGAGATGAAAGTGAATTTTAAACTGTTTTATATCGCTTAATAAACTTTTTACGTATTATCTATTTTGGATGTTTTTTGGACTACCTGTGGATTACTATCGTGGGACAGCCTTTATTGGATCCTGTACTACTGGGGAAAGTGTGATTTACTAGTTTTTGATTCATTCCCCATTTTCCATTTTCTTTATTTTTACTGGTTGATCTTCCAATGGATGTGCAGGATTGCCGAGGACCCACACAACCCAGGAACGAACAATCCCTTATCGGAGAGCTAACCAGGCTTATACAAGCCTTCATTCACGCAGCCAGAAACTAGTACCCAGAACAACGAGGACTCTATTTTGTGTGCACAGCCTGTGCGAACCAAGCAGATCAATCATAACAATTCCAATAGGAGATTTTCCGGCGATAGCGGACCATCACGCAGTATGGGGAACGAAATAACATGCCACATAATGATAATGACTTATTTCTTCTAAAATACGCCAACATCAACGTAACTGACTGGTTAAACAAAAGTTTTGGAGCTACCGAACAACGTGAACAGAGACAGAGACAAAACGAGCAGGACACTACTTACTCTGAGAAATGTAAGCTCCTCAAAAAACACATGCTAAAATTTAAAAATTTAAACTTAGATAACTGTTTTTTATCTGAATGTTTGAAAAGGTAACACGTGCCTAAGGGGCTTAGATTAAACAAGTTCCCAAACGACACTGTCATGGGTTCTACGCTGTATAAGGAGATTGTGGATATTTTGAACAACTGTGGTTTGGCATTGATAAAAGTTATGATTAGTAACAATAACAAGTTGATTGATGAACTTAACATTAAAATAGACAAAATTAAGAAAGAAATATGTGATGATTTACTGTTCACTGTGAGAGAATATAAAAGTGATTATTTGAGAGTGTTCAATGATGTGGATAACATTATAGTTAAGAACCAAAAAAGAAAAATGGATAAATTAGATAGAGATGACTGGGCATACAAACACCAACAAGCATATGTATTAGAGCACAACACTAACAAAAAGGAACAGACCTATGGGCCACCCAGGGGAAGATATACACAAAATAACTATAACCGACAAAAAAATACTAGGTCTGGTCAGTGGGGATATCACAGTTATGGCTATGAAACTAGTGATGCTGTTAACACAGATATGTACAATTATCAGGGTGAATGTAGTGACTTTGAAATCCCTTTAGAACAGGAAGGACCGAGAAGGTCCGAGAGAATACGGAATATGCATACACACCCGACATATGTACAAGTAACCAACAATTATGTTCGGAGACACTGAAGGAATTTTCTTCTAATAACAGCACTACACAGAATATTAATGTCCATGACAACATAGAACTAAACAGGGGCAATATTATAGATCAAGGACACACAAAACCTGCTTTGTTTGATACTAACCTCAGAAATCAATTGATATGTGTAGATACACACATACATTTTTCGCTCTCTAATGATGATATCATACAGAACAATACGATACATGATATTATAGATATAGAGAGGAACAATATCATAGTTAGTCAACCAAACAGTGAATTTTTTATATATAACTACACTGATATCAAAATTGAGGATAGACATTTTTCACTTTTCAAAAAGGGTTTCACCTTTGTTCCAGTCACAAGAATGGACACGGCTGAGATGATATTAGACATAAGGCTTTTTAACAGGAAGTTAAATTTGGAAATTCTGGCCAACTCTTATGATTCAGGGAACAATGTTGCACTTAGTGCTAACAAGAACAGATATTGTGACGTTTTGAAAAGGAAAAGTACATTTAATCCACCTCTACAAAACGACATCAGCAATTTTGAAAAATTGGTAATTAATGAGGTTAGAATGCTGCAGTGTCATCATGAACATAACTTCTATAAACCAAATCTCACTATAGAAGAAAAAACAACCTTAGAAGAAATAAAACAGTGTTATTCGGATGTCAGGATTATGAAACCTGACAAAGGGGTTGGGGTGGTACTAATGAACAAGTGGTTATACACAGCTAAAATGATGGATATATTGAACGTACAGGGTAGATATTCAATTACTTCTACTAATGAACTCAATATTGCATACCATAAGATTGATTTGACTATAGAAGACAATCTGATGCAAGGTTTAATTGATGAAAAGTTATACAGATTTTTCAAAGTAGAAAAACCTTTTTTATCCACCATGTTTGGTATTCCCAAGATTCACAAAGGTGTTGAAAATCCACCTTTGAGGCCAATCGTAACATCAGAAGGCTCAAAAACTCAACCTTTGGCTATATATATTGACAGTAAACTAAAGCCCTTTTACAAACTATGCACACATATCTTAATTGATTCTTGGGATTTACTAAGGAAAATAAAACAATTAAAATTTGAATCACACTATTCATTTTTAACAATAGATGTTAAAGACTTATTTTCTGTGATTCCGCACGATATTGGACTTGAATGGTTTGAATACATGTTAACAGAATTTAAATTTTTGAACGACAACGAATTTAGATTAATCCTGGAAAATATAGAAATAGTATTACAGAACAACTTCATTTATTTCCAGGGCAAAATTTATCAACAACTTGATGGTGTGGCAATGGGGGCAGCTTGTGCCCCCATCTACGCCAACATTGTTATGCTGTTCTGGGAAAAACATTTTGTTTTCAATTCACCATTTATGGCCAAAATAGTCAAATACTTTCATTTTTTGGACAACATATTGATAGTTTGGAATGGGACACAAGATGAGGCATTAAGGGCCTTGGACTATTTTAACAACTCCACTACATTCCTTCAGTTCACATTTCAATTCAATATGGAAAGAATACATTTTGAAGATATTAATATTAGAAAAGACTATGAACAAGGAACATATGTATCTAAGATATTTAGAAAGACATGTTTTTTCTAATTCTTACCTCCACTACTGTAGCAACCACCCACCCCTACAAAAGAAGAATATTATTAAGGGACAAATGGTCAGGGTGGCCCGAATGACATCAATATATACTGAGTTTATTGAAGAATTGGAATATGTACATAAATTATTCTCGGAGAGAGGCTACCCTGATTCCATCATTATTCCCTTAAAGGAAGAAGTGACAAAAGGTTGGGGAACTAAATACATTCCCTTACTGAATAAGGAAGTCACGACAGACAATGTGTCAAACACGATCCCTGAGTCCACCACTTATGAAGTTAGTAACAGTACTGCAACTAACATGAACACTCCATTTTTTGTTATGACATATAACACTAACACTAACCTAATAAAGAAAACTATTAACAGGATATGGGAGTTTTTTAAGAACATGCCAAATAGATCAGAAATATTTGATAGACGTGTATGCTATAGCTTTCGAAGGGGACCAAATTTAAAGGTTATTTTCAAGAAAAAGAAGGAAGTGAAAGACAAAAGGAAGAAAGGCACCTTTCGGTGTGAAAGATGTCCACAATGTACATTCATAGAAAATAAAGAGGAATTACAGGTACCAACTGTTCCCACTAGGTTAAAAGGGAAACAATATTGCACATGTTATACTAGTGGGGTAGTATACTTGGCCTATTGTATCTCATGTTGGGGACACTACGTGGGTAAAACAGAAAGACATCTGCGGCAGAGAATTTACGAACATATGTATGACATAAAAAAGAAGAAGGAGACAAATGCCCTTTACCGCCATACGCTTTCCTGTAAGGGAGCCCACTTTAAGTTTTGGATCTTGGAAGTAGTACCCAGGAACAACAGAGGGGGGGACTGGGAAAACCAACTCAGTTACTGGGAATTGATCTGGCAACTGAGATTGGATTCCAACACACCCCCAGGGATGAATGACCATGTGTCCCTTTTACCTGCCCTAAAATTAAGGGCAAATAGAATAAAACCAAGTAAAAATAGAAAAAAATACAAAGAAGTAGAACAGAATGCAATTTGTAATTTATATTTTTAACTATGTCTATCACATGTGTTTTTAGATATTTGTTAAATATTAAATATAAATATGATTTTTAACACTTGGTAGTTAGTTACTTATTTATTGAATTTGTATTAAATTATATATTATGTTTTATTAAATTTTAAGGGACATACATTTATACCATATATCTATACCATTCACCATCCATACCCATACTTCATATTTATATTCATATTTATATAACCATAGATATTTACATTTAGACTGATACACAGGAAGTTTGAAGAATATATACTCCATACACAAACTATATAACATCTTATATGTATTTGATTTAACAGACAACTATTATGAAATTATCATAAAATAATTTTACTAACAATTTATAAAATACACAAACAAATTTGTGTTGTTGTATACACTACATTTAGTTAATGCTTGTGTT
Source organism: Protopterus annectens (assembly GCF_019279795.1). NCBI lineage: Eukaryota > Metazoa > Chordata > Ceratodontiformes > Protopteridae > Protopterus > Protopterus annectens. The sequence continues at coordinate 1,392,839,243 of NC_056731.1, forward strand.
TCAAGAAAATATGTATATGTAAAATTTTGTTGTGTGATTTTAAATGCAGCTTGTTCAATCAAGTCATTAAGTTGTTGAATTAAATCAAATTAAATCAAGTCAATTACTGATTAAGGTATAAAAACTTGGTGAGCACAGAGGCACTTTATTCTGATGAAGTTTCCAGTATTTGGAGATGAAAGCGAATTTTAAACTGTTTTGTATCGCTTAATAAACTTTTTATGTATTATCTATCCTGGATGTTTTTTGGACTACCTGTGGATTACTATCGTGGGACAGCCTTTATTGGATCCTGTACTACTGGGGAAAGTGTGATTTACTAGTTTTTGATTCATTCCCCATTTTCCATTTTCTCTATTTTTATCCACTTATGCTCTGCTGATGAGGTCAGTAAAAAGGCCAAAACATGCCCACTGCTCACATTAATGACTGCTGTTATAGTTGACTTAGGTCTATCGACTATAATAGTTGATCTGAGAATGTACTGTAATCATGCTTGTGTCACCAAGGAGTTAAGGTTATGCCGGGGGCTAAAGCATCCACATCAGGGATTGTTAGGCACAGCTCCTCATGTAAAAGCATTCTATTTTTGTTTTTAATGTTGTATGTAGTGCAGCATGTGTTGTAGCATGTGAGCAGGTATGTGTGCTTACTATGTTTTGCTGGTGTTGCACGAGTGATTTACTGGAGAAATGGAAGGCAAGAGGTTAATTTGACAATTGCAGAAGGAAACATCACTTGTTTCCTTTTGTGATGAGGTTATTTTTTCTGTTTTGTGTGTGTGATGTGTGATGCATGTCATAGGTTTCTGTCAATGAACTGTGTGTCAGTGAGTGGTGCCAGTGGTAAAGAGTTATAGTCCTATATAGCTAGACAGACAGATATAACTATAGCTACAGATATAGACAGAGAGAGAGAGAGACTCAGTGGAGAAGATAAAGTGGAGAAATTGTCTAAAGAACAAGTTATTTTGTTTTATACTTGACTCCATTCAGCACAAACTTATTTGCACTTTACCAGCATCCTCAGGATCTAATAACTTGTATAAATATTTGTGCTTACATCAGTAATACTGAACAGATTAACAGTTTCTGCCACCATGCTCACTATACTCAATGCCAGATTATTTCAAAAAGACTAAAGCAAATTCATGTTATTTGCCCCAAAAGAACTACTCCTGTACAGACTCATGCCGATCCTCTGTGTCTTCACTGCTCACTTACCTCTGGATCCCTGAATTACTCCTACTGGGTACCCCATATGGTACCTTTCAATGGGTGGGTCCCCAGCTCTTCAGGGAGCTGACTTCAAAGATAACCCACTACTAGAGCTGCAGAATTAGAGATGCAATCCAGAGCAGCATATGTAGAGCCTGGGGAGTTATCAGTTTGTGGGGTAGCTGATCATTTACCCTAGTTGATGGAGAGGCTAGTGCAATGATGCCAATACATGTTTGCCATCCTCTACATTAACCTGAGATGAAGTGTGCAGATCCAAGTCTCCATCACAAGTCATACAGGTACTGGGTTCCCCGTCTCCTTCCTTCTACTTCATACTACTCCCTTCCAGCTAACCTTGCTAGCTGCCTGAATACATTCTCAAACTCAGATTAGCAGCAGCATAGACAGACATCATGTCTCATGCCACTCAACTGGCTTTTATACATGCATGTTTATCTGTAGGTAATTTGACAAAGACAGACAAAAAAAATATTTGTTGGATTTCAACAAATAAGAATAACTCTAAAATGAAGCTAGGTAAAAATGTATAACAAGGGCAAAACAAATCCACCTAAACAAATGTAAAGGCAATAGAATACAGCAAAAGTTTGAAACTAAACATAAACTAGCAGGATAGCATAAACAGAATTGCAGCAGATAGTAAAGATGACCCCAAGGCCTTCTATAGTTATATAAAGAATCTCCATGGCAATACCCAGATTTGCTTGGAGCTATTGCACAGTGGCACCTCCTATGCCGAGCCAACAGATATTGCAAATATACTGGCCGACAGATTCAGTGCCAACTTTACCCCTCTCTCCCCCACCAAAGGACAAATCACAATATTGGTAGATTGCCAGGCACCCAGTATTACTGCTGCACAGGTTAAAACAGCACTGTCCAAGGCCAAGAATACAGCTTCTATGGGATCTGACAATATCCCTGGCTGTGTTCTACATGAACTACAGAGTGAACGGGCACCTCACCTGTGTGCCCTGTTCAATCACAGCCTCACCTCAGGCTTTGCCCCTACCAAATGGTGCACTGCTACAGTCATCCCTCTCCACAAAGGAAGAACGACTACAGACCCTGGGAACTATCACCCCATTAGCCTGATGAATCTGATATGCAAAGCTATAGAACACATCATCATGGACCTAATAAACAAAGATATAGGGAACCTCCAAACTCTGCATCCCACACAGTTTGGTTTTGTGAAGGGTAGATCATGCCTGCTCAACCTGGTTGACTTATTTGAGTCAGTCACCAGAGCTGTGGATGAAGGCAAGGTGGTTCATACAGCCTACCTTGATCTGGCCTAGGCCTCTGATACCATTAACCACTCAGGAATCATTGAAAAACTCACTAAGCTAGGCATCAACCCCTATATCACTAGGTGGGTTGCAAATTGGCTCACAGATAGAACCCACAGTGTGAAAGTAGCTGACTCCAAGTCAGACTGTCGACCAGTCACTTGTGGAGTCCCACAGGGTTTGGTCCTGGGTCCTCTCCTGTTTGGTATCTACTTCTCTGAAGTCCAGGCCAACACGAAGGGACTCTGGCTGACAATGTTTGCAGATGATTGCAAGTTGGGAGCCATAATTAACTCCCCAAGTGATGTTGACATCCTACAGAAAAGCCTCACTGAGACCAATGACTGGTGTCAGAACCATGGCCTTAAGCTCAATGCCAAAAAATGTGTTGTCATCTCTTTTGGGAAAAACCTGATTCCCATGAATTACCACATTGATGGTAGTCCACTGAACACAGAAGGCGTCATAAGAGATCTGGGAACACAGGTGGACAGCAACTTCTCTTTTGACAACCATACTGCCACTGTGGTCCAAAAGTCATTCTATGTGGCACATCTTGTTACTAAGAGTTTTGCATCCAGGAAGAAAGAGGTAATTGTCTCCCTCTACTCTTCCCTCATTATGCCAATCATCGAGTACAATGCCCCATTTGGCATGTACCTCACTAAATACCTGCAACAACTGGCTAGGCCACAAAAGTACCTCACAAAGAGGATCCTAGGCCTTAAATATTTGTCCTAAATGGACAGACTCAAAAAACTCCAAGTATTCTCTGTCTCATATCTCCTACTTAGAGGCGATCTCTGCTTGACTTACAAAGCCAAGTCAGACCTGTTAGAAATGCTACATCTAAAGAAATCCTAATCCCTCCACACCACACACTCCAGAGACCTCAATCTCATTACCATAATCAACAAAACATTCTGGAGGGACAGGTTCATATCCCAGAGACTGCCCATGCTATGGAATAGACTTCCCATACATGTCAAGCAGAGCACCTCACTGGCCCTCTTCAAGAGCAATCTTGATGAGTGGATGGGAAATAGAAAATTCATCCCAGGGATCACTCCAGTCGCTCTACTCGACAGAGGCACTAAGAACTAAGGTCGAGTGGCATGATTCCAGGGTAATCCTATGGGCTAGGCTTGTATAGGCTCCAGGGCCATTAGCCTAGTACACAGCTATGAACCTATGAACCTATGTGCCTGATTCGCAAAATACCACTTCATGAAAACAGATCCTTTTTACTGCATCCCTTACAGCAAGAGCTGGGCAGTTTCTGAATCCTTAAGATAGTTTGGGAAAGTGTGTGGAAAGACGTAATATTATCATATAAGAAAAAAGAACAATATGAAAATGTGTTTGGAAGGGAAGGTTAAAATCAGTTTATGCAAAAAGAGACATACTCTTGTAGAACATGTAATTATTGCAATTTTTTAACAAATGGCCCTTATATATTATTTGAAGATGTTAACAAGAGCCTGGAGACAGATGGTTATTATAACTGTAACAATGAGAAAGTGATGTATGTTGCATGCTATGATGTTTGCAAAATGTTTTATGCGGGAAAGACTGATAGAAAACTTAAATTAAGGGGAAGATATACTTATGCTATAAAATAAGGATAAATATAATGTATTATCTAGACATACAGAAAAGTGAAACAAGAATAAAAGTTTTCTGTTCTTTGCTACATACAGAATTACATACAAGAAAGGGAGACTTGGAAAGTCAGTTGGGGAGGCTAGAAATGAGATTATTAATTACATAAATTTTATATCTTTCACTATGTTTGAAAGAATAGTATAAAAGATAAAATGTAAAATATTGACATAAAATTGAAAGCATACATATTTTTCAGTTTCCTATTTTGAAGTCCTCACAGTTAAGGTTGGAATGTGTTTTTTAACTATTTTAATATATTAATTTTAAGTGTTATGATTAGTTTTGTATTTTAGGGGCAGTGTTTTTATTGTTATGTGATATAATTAAATGTATTTCATGTGGCCTAAACTATGTTGACATGTCTGATGAAGCACTAACATTCTGATTTTTGTTCTGTAGTCCAATGTCCCCTCTTGTTAGTTTGAAATTCTAGTAACACTCCTGTTTCTGTTGATTTTAGACTAAGTACATACATATACATGGGTCTTTAGTATATAATCAAAAAGTAAGTTCAGTGAATGGCACTTACATCGAAAATGCCATTCATCGAATTCGCTCTTGAGGGGGACTGCACCCCCCCATCCCCCGCTAATTATATATACCATCTCCAAGATCGCACTACAGTGAGGAAAGGGCAAATTTTTTGATCTTCACTGTACTGTGATCTCAATATGAACAGTTCACTGAATGGCGTTTTTGATGTCAGTGTGTTTGCTGAACTGACTTTTTGATTATATAATATAGACCTCATATGCATACATACATATGTCTATAAAAAAGCAAGAGCATTGCACTATAATTATATATGCATTCATTATGAATGAATGCACTATTACTCAGTGCTCATTCATAAAACCTCAGAACATCATCTTGCAGTACCATCATTACATAATAAAGCAGAGTAATCTCATGCTTTCCCCTTACCAGTTCAAGTCTATCAAGGGGCATTTCATCAACTCTGTACAGCATCTCTAGAGTTCATCAAGGCTTTTGTCAGCCTCACTCACCTCGGACTGTCAGACACAGTGTCTTTGAAATGATGTCTTGGCTCATCTGGCAAGGTCATTCTCTGGTAAAGTTCCCTTCTCAGAGCTCTGTGACATTGTTATGGCATTGAGACCTTTGGTAAGTGACATCCACAAGGATTTCTCATCATATGTTTGCAAATCCCCCTGTGGCTATCTGCCATACGCATTGCTTATATCACAGCTTCTGAATGGTCTTTCTGGTCTTCCATCCATCTATGCACATGGCCGTAGTGTGGTCCTGCATCGGTCTGTGTTTGGTAGTATCATCCCACTTCTACTTGTGGTGAGTAGTCTATGGAGCCTTCCATCAGCAGATATCAGTTTGGTGTCCTATCCTTCAGTCAGTAGTGGTTTGTCTAGCTAGTTTCAGCATGTTGAGGTTGGCTTTCATTTCACTTTCTACCACTCACTTTGAGCTTTACTGGTAATTCTACAGAGTGATGTTTCAATTATTTGGATGTACCTTTGTGAGGATATACAGAATTTTCTGGAAAATGTTCTTTAGGATTCCACACTTCCCTTGTATGTCATTCTCATTATTTTTTGTCTGAACTGATTATAGAGTGCTATATCCCGTTTCACATGTATCCATCCAGATACATTACACAGTTTAAAATGTCCCACAGTTGCCTAACTAAAAAGAATACTGGTTTAAAGACCCTTAGCTGCCAAGACAGTTTTAAGGCCCTATCCCTTTACTGTGTCTCATATACATTCCTACATGGAGAACCATGTCATGCTTTCAGTGCCATAATGAACCTAACCCTGCATGATCCCTTGCATCTCTGAAAGACAAACAGCTCTACTATCACTATATAAGGGTTTAAATCTCTACCAAGGCATAAACAAAATGCAATGGACAGGCAAGTACATTAACCAACATATACCCCATCTCTGGAACAAACTGCCTTTAAATATAAAATAAAGTGACACCCTTGCATCTTTTAATACCAACCTTGGCAATTGCATAGGCATCCACAAAATCATTCCTGGTCTAATTGACCTTGTCATTTTGGAAATGGGATGTACATTCAAATGGCTTGGAAGTGGCATTCATGACCTCTAGACTTATTTGTCTTGCAATTCCTCTGATCCTTTGGATGTCTTGGGTTATGTTGAATACTTTGAAACATTAGTAATGGGTCTGTACATGACTTCTTAAAATCTTCAGGATAGAAATAATTCAATTTTTTTTGCAAAACAAAACATACAGCTTTTATCACAATTCGTTTTTGAGCTGTGCCATCTATAGACTTCCATCAACTTACATGCAGACAGGTCTTGTAGGACCTGTGAGAAATTTGCTTCCTCTTTATGACAATGCTTTTAAATTCCTTGATGTAAAGTCCATTAGAAAGCATCTTCTGAATGTTGTGTATCCTCCAATCCCACCATTTTTCTTATTTATGTGTCAACAAGGTAGGCCCACTAGATACAAGTATTCCTTTTCAAAGGCAACCCTTTCAAGAACAACCCAGGAGCACTGTCTGGTTAAGTGACTTGCTGAGAATCATACAGTAGAGAAATGAAGGCTGATGTAATAAAAACAAAGAATAAAGGTCATGGCTGCAAAGTCTCTTGTTAGGGACTACCATGTTATGTTTTTGTGCGCAAGTCCTGGATAACACATTTCACTTCTATATGCTAAATCCATGATCTGTGAAATGTTACTAATCCTTTTTGACCACAGACAGTCAAATCTAGCATTTGTCTTTTAGTGTGAAGCATAACTGAGACACTGATTATGCCTTTGAGTGTTGATTTTGTAAATTATTTTGCTTCCCTGAACCTGCATGACCATAAACCTCTGCCTGATTGGCCTATTAATCCACTAACACCCAGCTAGTCAAGGGGGGATTAGGGTGACAATACTGGGCCAGGAGATGCCCCCTTCCATCGAAGGTCCAGGGATTTTTTGATGGAAGTCTCTAATCTTTGGCTCTAGCAGCTGACATGTGATTTCACACTGGGTCAGTGTCTGCTAACCTCCTGCACCATTTCATTTCATAAGGTTACTCCTACATGCATGCTGAGCAGTTTACTGCATGTGTAAGTTGCTTGACAAGCTAGACATGTTCTTGCATTACCTACTGCCTATCACAAACCTTCATTACTAGAAGATGTTTGCAATGCAGCAGTCTGGACTGCCTCCCTTGACTGATGAGGTTAAAAAGAAGAAGGCATTCTCGAGACCTGATGGATTGTACCAGTATATGATTTTACCATTTGGTCTCCAGAGGGCTCCAGCCACATTTCATAATGTAATGGATGAAGTAATAATATCTCATCAGGCCCACACTGCAGCCTGCCTGGATGATTTATTAACACCCCTCCCAATCCCATCATTTGATCTCCATTATAGCTGGCCTCTGAGGGGAAGTGTGCCTCTACATACTGACTTTCCCTTGGCGTACTGAGTGAGTTGCACATGGCAGTGTATGTTCACTGGTCTTGAACTCCATGGAATGAATAACTAGTGTTCCAAGTAGGAGTCACCCATGTGGCAAACTACAGCCACCTCTGTACCCCCAGGGTAGATGAGCCAGCAATAGCCACTCAATCACAACTTCTCCCATCAGTTCCTACAGGCAGCCAAGCCGCTATCCTACCAGGATGATGAAGTCTTCCATTCAGAAGATTAGTGTTCCCATCTCCTCAAGGTGAAGACAGTGCTAAGTTCCTTGAAGCAGGTGGGACTTACTTTTAATGCCCCTGAGTGAAAAATCAAGATTACTGAGGTGAGTTACTTTGGATATATATAATAGAAGAATGCCTGATAAAGGCTTTCTAAGACTGGAGGGTACCTCTGGGAATTTATTCCACGGTTCACCTTTGTAGCATGCCTGCTTACAAGTGCCACTGAATGAAAATTGCAAGAGCAAGTCATTTGGAGCCCTGAGCCATTCTCCTGGCCATTTATCATCTAGTCTCATGCCTCAAAGTTTGGCTTGGGAGCTGTACTAACACAGACAATAGAAAACAAGGAATGTCTGTCATGTCACCTTAGTAAAGATCTTAATATGATAGAAATGAAGTAGTCAACCATTGAAAGAGCATGCTTAACCACTGTATGGGCCTCAGACTCCTTTCAATATTATCAGTTAGGAAAAGAGATCATACGGGCCTCCCATAATGTTCCCATCCACGGGTTTTATCAGTGAAAGGAAGAGAATGCCAAGCTGTATAGGTGGGCCCTAGTGCTGCAGCCATTCTGTTTCAAGGTGAATAATTTTTCCAATGTTATCCAACACAAAGTGTATAGTCTGTCCAGGGCCTTTAAACTTACTAGCTTTCCTGAAGCCAGTAGATTTAAGCTGGGGAAGGGTTTATCTTTAACATAATATGGTGCCTTCACCAGGTTACAATACAACAGTTGAGCCAGGCAACAGTGGAGTAGTTTTGGCACCATGGTGTTATTTTGAACCTAAATGGGAGCACTTGGGGTATATGCCTGAGTTTCCAGGTGAGAACATATTTGAGTGGTTACCTTCCCCTATTTAAGTGGAAGCCAGATTCAAGATGGCAGAAGTTGTGAAGTCATTCAGAACTGCAGACAAGTCTGGATCATTATTTGTCTGTTGCATGAGTCCTGTGGAGGATTCTAGTAGCAGAGAGTTTGAGAGCTATCTGCTTTGTATCAGAAAAACTTTGGTAACCAATTGTTTCATTACAGCAAAGTTGGTGAGAGATTTTTAAACTTTGTGTCAAAGACTGTTGCACTGTTCATCAGTGCCCCTGTAAGTGGGTTACAGTACTGGAAGATACAGACAGACTTTGCTGTGCCAAAGACTTCTTGTTTTATGTTCACAGCAACTCAGACTCATTGTTAAGCTATGTAAATAATCTCAAGAATCTGTGTAAGTTGTCACCATGAATGCAGCAAATGCAATAACATTTTATTTCACTGCAAATTTATTTTGTGTGGCTACTTTCACTACTTAGTTTCTTGCCAGATGTTAAGCTGATTTTGCATTCTGCTAATAAATTACCTCTTTTGGAAGAATTAAAATTCATTTTTATTGCTATATTTAAGAGGTATAACAGTACCTACTTGATTTTTAAACTGATCAGGCTACCAGATAAAGAGCTGTTAAATATAACATTATTAGAAAAGGGATGTGGCAAATTACATTTATTTATTTATCTACCTATCTACTCATTCAGTTTTGTTTACAGTGTAGGTGGACTGATCCAAGGACATTTTCAGCCATGAACAGGACCAAAGGTAATACAATATTTATTTATTTGCTTACCTATTTATTTATTGACATTTGATTACCGGGATAATCTGTCTGGGTAGGAGCCCATTTTCAGCAGAGGCCTGAGGAGAAAAGCTCTAAGGTATTACAAAACATTTTAAGAATAATAATTTTACAGTCTTAAAAAATAATAAAAAAAATACAGTTTAAATAATTATACCAAATTAGACATAATATGAAAACATTGTTGAAGAATAGATACAAGTTATAAGACAATGATTTAATAGTTAGAGAATTTTTAGCCAGTTTATAGAGAAATTAAAGATAAGTTAGTATAATACCAACAGGAGTTGCAATACAAAGTGAGAGAAAAGCAAGCTTTTGATATATTTAGAGAAAAAGCCAGTGGAGAGAAATTGATAGACGTAAGGAAATGAGTGAAGAAGGGAGAGTAAGCAGAAGTAAGGTATGAATAGGTATTTGTCCCCATTTAGGAATATAGTAAATCCTGGTGTTGAGCAAGAAAAGAGTCAGCAATACAATGAAGCTGCACAATATAAAGAGGTAGTGTACAAAACAATGAAACCATACAGTATACAGGGACAGCGTACAATACAAACAGTATAATATACAGGGACAGCGTACAATACAGTGAAAAAGTGCAATATACAGGCACAGAGTACAATACAGTGAAACAGTACAATATACAGGGACAGCGTACAATACAGAGAAACAGTATAATACACAGGGACAGCGTACAATACAGTGAAAAAGTACAATATACAGGGACAGCATACAATACAATGATACAGTACAATATACAGAGGTAGAAGACAATACAATGAAACCGTACAATATGCAGGGATAGTGTACAATGCAGTGAAACAGTACAATATACAGAGATAGAGTGCAATTCAATGAAACAGTACAATATACAGGGATAGAGTACTATACAATGAAACATTACAATTTGCAAAGGTATCGTACAATTTAATGACGTAGTACAATATACAGAGACTGTACAATTTAATGATATAATATAATATACAGAGGTTGAGTAAAATACAACAAAGCAGTACAATATACAGAGTACAATACAACAAAGTAGTACAATATACAGAGTAGAATACAACAAAATAGTATAATATATAGAGTACAATACAACTAAGTAGTACAATATACAGAGTCCAATACAATGAAGTAATACAATATACAGAGTACAATACAATGAAGTAATATAATATACACAGTACAATACAACAAAGTAGTACAATACACCGAGTACAATACAATGAAATAGTGCAATATACAGAGTACAATACAATGAAGTAGTACAATATACAGAGACTGTACAATTTAATGATGTAATACAATATAGAGAGGTAGAGTACAATGCGATGAACCACTGCAGTATACAGAGGTAGTGTACAGTACAATGAAGCAGTATGATATATACACGAGTCATAAAGAGAAATACAACAATATACAGAGAAGTACAATATAATGAAGCAGTAAAGTATATACTCAAAATTAAATTTTTCACATTTTGGAAACACGTAGAGTTAAATAAAAACATATTATAGCCAGTCTAAATATATATACATTTATACACAAGGTATATAAGTAAAACAAAAACATCCACATAAAACAAAGTTCATCCACATCCTTATTCAAACACAACCTGGATCTATGAACAGCAAACAGAAAATGTACCTCAGGACTGCCCCCTGTACTACTAATGTGCAGAGTTATCTCCCTTCAAATTATCTGTGGTATGATCCCAATTATTCTCATTAGGAGTAATGCGTAATTATCAGCCATGGAATGGGTAAGGCCAATCTCTAACCAACTGGGATAGGTTAATCTGAGCACAAAAAGGGAAACTTGCTAGACAAATGATAAGTATACTATATTGGATATGTCTAAAGCTTTATGTAAAATCAACAAGATCAATTTGATTCTCTTGAAAGTAGTTTATTCATTTTTCTTATTTATAGGGTCATAGGTTCATAGGTAGGTACTAGGCTATCGACCCTGGGGCCTATACAAGCTCAGCCAAAAAGGTACCCTGGCTTTTGTCACCCAAGAAAATTATTTTCCTGTGCCACTGTCGAACAGAGCCACAGAGGTGATCCCCGGGGTGAATTTCCTATTTCCCATCCAATCATCAAGATTTTTCTTGAAGAGTGTTAATGAGGAGCTTTGTTGGATATAGATAGGTAGCTTATTCCAGAGTATGGGAAGTCTCTGGGACAGGAATCTATCCCTCCAGCATGGTCTGTTTATTGTGGTGACAAGGTTTAGGTCCCTAGAGCGTGTAGCTCGGAGGGATTGGGATTTCTTTAAGTGGAGCATGTCCAACAGTTCTGGGTTTGACATAGCTTTGTATGTTAGGCAGAGATCACCTCTGAGTAGGCAATATGCAATGGAGTAAAGCTGGAGTTTTTTGAGATGGTCTGCGTAGGGCATCTGTTTGAGGCTGGTAATCCTCTTTGTGAGGTATTTCTGCGGCCTTTCCAGTTGTTGTAGATGTCTTGTGAGGTATATACCAAAAGGGGCATTGTACTCCATAATGGGTCTAATGAGTGATGAGTAGAGGGGAACAATTACCTCTTTTTTTCTGGATGAGAAACCTTTTGTGATGAGGTGTGCCACGTAGAAGGATTTCCTGACTACTGTGGTGATGTGATTATCAAAGGAGAGACTACTGTCCACCTGTGTCCCAAGGTCTCTTATCACACTTTCGGTGTTAAGTATACTATTGCCTATGTTGTAGTTCATGGATACAGAGTTTTTACCAAAGGGGATGACAATGCACTTTTTGGCATTGAGCTTGAGGCCATGGCTTTGACACCAGGCATCTGTCTCAGTGAGGCCCTTTTATAGGATGTCCACATCGTTAGGAGTTTTGATTATGGCTCCTAGTTTTCAGTCATCTGCGAACTTCATTAGCCAAAGACCGTCTGTGTTAGCCTGTACTTCAGAGAAGTAGATACCAAACAGGAGAGGACCCAGGACTGAACCCTGTGGTACTCCACTTGTCACTGGTCTGAAGTCGGATTTGGAGTCTGCTACTTTCACAGTGTGGGTTCTGTCAGTGAGCCAGTTGGCAACCCATCTTGTGACATAGGGATTTATACCCAGTTTAGTGAGTTTATCCATAATTCCAGAGTGGGGGATGGTGTTGAAAGCCTTGGCAAGATCTAGATAGGCTGTGTGAATCACCTTACCTTTGTCTACGGCTTTGGTGACTGCTTCAAAGAAGTCTATCAGGTTTAAGAGACATGATCTGCCTTTTACAAACCCAAACTGGGTGGGATCCAGAGTTTGAAGATTACCAATGTCTTTGTTTATAAGTTCCATGATGATACGTTCCATGGCCTTGCAGACCAGGCTCGTCAGGCTAATGGGGCAGTAGTTCCCAGGGTCCATGGTGGCTCCCCCCTTGTGGAGTGGGATAACCGTTGCTGTGCGCCATTCAGCAGGCACAAAGCCTGAGGTGAGGCTATGATTGAACATGGTACTTAGGTGAGGTGCCAGTTCATTCTGTAGTTCCTGTAGAACGCAGCCTGGGATGTTGTCTGGTCCCATGGACGCTGTGTTCTTGGCTTTGGAGAGTGTGGTTTTTACCTGTGCAGCCGTGATTGCAGGAACTTTGCATTCTTCCGGTATAGAGATGGGCTCTTTAGGAGGTGAGAGGGGGGTAAAGTTAGCACTGAACCTATCTGCCGGGATGTTGGCAATATTAGTTGGGTCTGTATATTTAGTGCCATTGTGCTGTAACTCAGACCAGATCTGAGTGTTGCCATTGAGATTCTTGACATAGCTATAGAATGCTTTGTGGTTGTCTTTAGAATCAGTGGCAATTTTGTTTTTGTAACTAGCTTTGGAGGATTTTATCAGGGATCGCAGTTTCTTACTGATGCTGACCAGGGAGTTCCTCCACTCGTGGGATTTTACTCTCTTTTGCAAGAGTTTCTTTCTTCTGTTGTACAGTTTGTTTATGGCAGGGGACCACCAGATTGGCCTTTTTTTGGAGGATAGCATCTTGGTTCTGTTTGGGATAGCACAATCAATGCACTCATGTAATTGCTTATAAAGTGCAATTGTATAGGATTCAGTAGTCGTAACTGTATTGTCCATCTGCATGGGTGTCACGAAGTTCACCACTTCTGTCTTAAGAAGCATTTTAACAAGACTGTGATTTTAATATTTAAGTCTCTGTTCTGTATTGTTACGACCATATGGGTTTTATAATAAAGGATTTTTTATATGTCTGTCTGTCTGTCTTATCATTTTTTTCACCCAATGGGACATGGCTTAAGAAGTAAACGTGGTTCTGTGGTTACAGTAAGTAAAATGTAAACGTTCAGCTGACTGCTGTTTCACCCAGTGACACAGATTATGAACCAAGATGGCTAACTTTGAAATATACAATTACCAGACATCTAAACATAGCAATTGCCCGGCTTTACACTCCTTCACATACCACCCATTGTTTTCCATAGGCCGATGATACTGAGTGCCCACCCAGCAAACTAGTATTGTTCCTGAGTAAACATCCTTTACTACATACTGTCTCCTGTTCATTTCCTAGAGTACAGCAAAGTGTTTTACTTGCATCCAGTGCCATCCAAGCACAGTAAAGTATCTTTGATTGCTAAATCGCGTTTGAGTTATTTTGAGCGATCACTATTGTTTTCTTCTTTTATTGATGTGCATTTCCTATTTTGTTTGTTTTTTTGTAAAAAAAGAAATGTTCTTCCTCTCACTGCCATTGTCTTAAAATTACCTTCAGCAAGGGATTTCCAGCTAGTTGTCGAAATGATTGTGTTAATTACACTCTTCTACTGTGTTTTTACATTCAGGACTGGGTTTATTCATCCTGTGACAGGAGGTGTTTACCTGATCTGTCTGAGTTGGGAAATATACAAAAGGACTCATACTGTAGTCATTTTATCAGCCAGAGGGCTTATTATTTCATTTCCTATTATTTTTTTTGTGCTGCTATAAATTTAGCATATTTGCATGGGTTAGCAGTGTCATATACAGCAGCAAGCACCTAAAAAGCAAATATTTCCTGTAGAATTGTCCATACAACTGTAACCTGTAAAGCAGCAATATAGTGCAAATACCTTGTGCGCCAACAAGCTTAGAGCAGTTAGTTGGGCGTCGAGTGGCAATAACTACAGATTTAGTAGAATTTAGTTTTGTGTAAACATTAAAACTAGTAGAATTTAGTACTGCTTAGCATAATCTTCCCCAATAAATCACCCTTATTAGTCTGCACGAACAAAGTGCCAATAATAGCCTTCTAGCCCCAGTACACCACATCCTGTAGCTTCCAAATCAAAGAATTGCACAGTATGGAAATGCAATTTCCTAACTTTTCTGTAGTCAGCCTGGGGGATATGGGCATCTTGAGACAATGCAACAAATGTCTCATGTTTACTGGCAACCACATAATCCTTAATAATCAGACATAGTATGCGAGAGGTTAATTACACAATGACACTAGAGGCTAAACACTCGCATGCAAGTCCTCATCAGATTGTTGAAACAACACGCACAACACCTACCTCACATAGCACACACACAAACTAATGTGAGCTGATGCACTTAAGAGCAATCTTACTACACAAAAATCATCTAGACCACCCACTGTTAAAGTTATGCTTCAGCAAGCTCAAAGGCACTCAGAAAAAAAACAACACTTAACACCACACATACTGTCACTCTCAGTGGAGCCACACATTTCCCAAGACTCTCACCATTAGGGACTCCATTGTAAGATATACTGATGCCCCTCTAACCAGGCTGAACAAAAAGAAGATAACTGCTAATTGCTTATCTAGAGCCAGGATCCACCAAATCGCGCATGCATTCAAGTCATTATGCCACGGGTACCAGTATGATTCCATCATAGTCCATGTAGGTGTAAGTGATCTAAGATGTACAGGACCTATCTGAACTATATGAAGAGAGACATTATGGATCTTTCAAACTATGTGTCTCAGGCTGGCATGAGCTGATATCAGGACCCCAGGAGCCATTATTTAACTATAGTCTTAAAACAGGCTTTGTGCCACATGAATTGAGGACTGTGAAGGTCACCCCCCTTCATAATGAACAGATCCTGGAAACTACAGACCCATTAGCTTGACTAGTCTTTTTTGCAAAACCATGGAAATAATTATCACAGAAATTATCAGCAAGGACATAGGAGACCTTCAGACACTGGATCCATCCCAGTTTGGCTCTGTGAAAGGATGGTCATGCTTACTGAATCTGGTGAACTTCTTTAAAAAGTCACTAAGGCAATGGATGAGGGGAAACTGTGCATACTGCCTAACTAGACCCGGCTAAAACATTTAATACAGTACCCCACTCAACAAACTTACAGAACTAGGTATAAAACATTTTATAAAACACTGGATAGCTAGCTGATTCACTGATAGGACTCAGGAGGTTAGAATCAGTGAGGCCACCTCCACAAAGAGGCTTGTCACCAGTGGAGTCCCCTAGGGCTCTGTGCTAGACCCACTCCTCTTTAGTGTTTACTTCTCAGATGTCAAAGGCCTCTGGCTAACCAAGTTTGCAGATGATTGCAAGCTGGGAGCAGTCTTCAAATCCCTACAAGATGAGAACACCCTTCAGGAAGGTCTAGTATAAACACTTGGTGCCAAAGCAATAGCTTAAACTCATTACCAAGAAATGCATTTTTTGGGAAGTCTGCCACCCCGGGTAACTACGTCGTTAATAAAACACCCTTAAGAATTAATTCACTAGTCAGGGAGCTTGGAATTCATGCAGATAGTAACTTAACCTTTGACCAACATGTGTCCAAGGCAGTAAGAAAATCATTCTATGATGCTCAGCTCATAAACAAGGACATGGCATCTAGGTTCAGACAGATCATCATACCACTGTACTTGGCCCTCATTAGGCCCACCAGAGTATAATGCCCTCTTCAGTATATACCTGACTAGACACATGCAGCAGCTGGAACTTCCACAAAGTTTCCTTACTAAAAGAATACAGGCAGAAAATACAATTTCCTATAATGAGCATCTAAAAGCCCTGTCTCTTCAGTCGATATCATATAGAATTCTGAAATGTGATCTTTGCCTGACATACAAGGCATCCCTGGACCCAGTTTTTGATGAATCTTTTGCACATCTGCAAAACAAACAGCATCAGAACAACAACATTAAAAGAACCTACATTTTTCTTGCAACATAAATAGGGCATGTTGGAGAGACAGATATGTTTCTTAGAAAATTCCTAATTCTCTGGAGCAGGCACCTCATCCATGTTAAGCAGAGTTCCTCCTTAATCTCTATTTAAGTACAACTTGGACAAACAGATAGGTAATCAGAAATTCATCCCTGGTCTGGCTCCTATGTTTCTGATGGAAAGAGGCAGTCAGATGAATCACCCCTATATATCAAATATAAATGAAATGTATAGGTCATGTGTGGGTTGTATGGTTAGGCTTTGAAGAGCCCTAATGGCTGTTAATCTTCTATAAACCTATGAACTTAAGAATGTATGAAAAGTTTGGTCACACTAAGGACTGGGGTCCTGAATGAAGCCTATTTCCGTTAGTTACATTAGGGCATCTGTCAAAGATAGACTTTCTGCACCAGTAACCTATTAACATGAGTTCCTGAAGAATCTTATCAGTATCCTTAGTATTAACAGTTTTCATAAATCCAGATATTCATATACCCTAAATCACAAAGTTATTTCATATACTGACAGGCTCACTATAACTGTTTCCTGTCCTCCATAGCTGACAACCTTTAACCAGACATTCAAAAATCTAAACCTAGATCTCTTCAAAAGATGTTGCTGTCATCTTCATAGAAAAATGCACTTCTTGTAACAATATCGTGCATAAAATCATTTGTATAATCTGATATGTCAAATGATCTGATTCTGTTCCTTGTCAAGAGATACAGGACTGCAAAAACAAAGGGTAGGGCTTGACCTTTCATTGTCTTTGCACGACACACAAAAATTAAGGATATTAAATACTTTGCAGACGTGCTACAGACTAAGACATATGCTAATAAAAACTGTGAGAGGCAGACTAGAGAAGGCTATCTTGAGTCCATTCCTTTAATTTGCACTGCCAGTAATTACATCTAAATACTTATCAATGCACAGAATATAGAAATTTTACTGAATTAATTCTATAGATTCACATCACCATCTCCAAGGCTTAAGCATCACTGTACAGCACTGGCAGAAGCTAGTGGAATACCTGCATCAGAAAATGTTGCATCCTTCTCCAAAGGGCTTTAACCTGTGAGTCTCTCACATTAAATCAGTATTATAGCTGTTAATGAGCTAATTTCTGTAGTCCAGGATATAGGGTTTGATTCCTTTTGCTGCCACTGGCACATTGTGTGACTCTAAATACACGTCACTTAACCAGGCAGTGCTCTTGGGTCACCCCTGAAAAGGGATACTTGTGTCCAGTGGGTTTATCTGGTTAACAAATGAATTAAATCACTAGACAACCCTAAATTTAGTCTGACAATTGACAGAGAGGATTAAGGCTACAAGCTTGTTCCTGCAGTATGAGGTTTGATTCCCTCAGCCTTCACATGCCTTCTATGTGACCTTGAGCAAGTCACTTAACCAAACAGTGCTTTGGGGAAATAGGGCTAAGCTCCTTGATAGTCTCCTGGACTGCATGCCTGATAACTACCTACAAACCCATTAGCTAGGCAACTCATATTACATATTCTTAAGATCTTTCTCATATACAGCAATGCATGGGAAACTACACAAAGAGTTCTTTCACACTCCACTACATACAGCAATAAAGACATTTTATCCTTCGCCCTAAACTCTGAAACTCAAATCCTTCCTGTTACATTTCTACCCTCTTTCTCATTTTTTCATCTTGCCCTTACTTAGTTTTCACTTGAGTTAAATACCCATGCAGAAAAGATCAGCTTCTTCTTTTGACTTTTCCCAGTTAGGGGTCACCACAGCAGAACTCTGGTCCACTAATGATTGGCAGTAGATTTTTATTGTGTCAAGGTGCCAGCCTGATGCCCAACCTTCAACAAAGGCACACCCATTCATACATCTTTCGAACGCCACTCGACCGCAGGGAGGACATGCAGACTCCACACAGAAGGCACTCCAGCTGAGAATTGAACGGGAGAACCTCTTGCTGTGAGGCGATAACACTACCGCTGCACCACCGTGGCATGCAGAAAAGATCAGCTAAAAACTGAAATTGTGAGGTTCTGTTTTTGAGAACTTTAACTGTTCTGTAGTACAATCAGATACTTGTTTCAGTCCCTTGATGTTGAATGTACTAAATGCCAGTGCCTTGTGACCTTCCTACATTATTATATCTCAGGCTACAGTGCTCTTTCCTCTTCATCCAGTTTGTAGGTTTGTAATGAGTCAATAGCTTCAATAACATAATCAAACGAGTGACAGAGTTCTTAGTTGCAAATGATGCTACTACTTTTATATATGTTGTAACTGGGTGAGGCTGAAAGAAAGGCCTTCTAGTCCAGCCCACTTACTTGTTTGAAATAAATTAGAAAGATGTGATTATGAAAGACAGGCTCAGCTAGATGTTACTCATTCCTTTCATGTGATTGCTATCATGACCAGGTATTTTCGAGGAGGATACACCCTCTGTCAATACTATGCAAAGCAACTGTAACCAACAATGCTCTCAGTGTTGTGTGGTGTTATGTCACATGAGTGTTCAATAAAAACACACTCTTATTTACACTGAGAACCTAGTATAACCTGTTTTTCTACTGTGTCTTTTGCCAGTATGGAAAAAGAAACACAGCTAACAATAAGCCTTATGCCATTATTTTTCTTTATGTAACATATTGTGTAAAGCATTTCAAAGAAGATGCATCCAATACCAGATGAAAATTATCTGTTGTATCCCTGCATTGTTATCCTTTGTCCTACTCGATATTTATCTGCTTGAAGTTTTCCTTTATGTGGAATCCCCTGAGCTCTGACCCAAACCTAGACCCCAGAAATCATGCTGTAGCCCTCCCTTACCCATTGACTACAACACTGCCATCATGAAACCAATCATTTTCTGATTACTTTTATGTTGTGCTGTCTGGTAATGTAGAATGAAGTTTGCAAATCTTTAACAGTCTGCACCACTTGCATATCAAAATTATAGTACGCTACGCGACACAAAGCATTTTTTATTTTATTTACTTGTTAACCAGGCAAGTCCATTGGACACATGCCCCTTTTCACATTTGAGCCAGATGCATTATCTGGAGAAGAGATTTTTCTTCGACATACAATTTGCAAGTAGAAATTGTAAGAAATGAACACAGGACTGCAGTATGATGCCTGCTAACCAATCATAATCATTAACCATCTGAGATAAACTACTACATGTCAGAGAATGCTATATTGCCAACCATTCTACCTTTTGAAACAGACTGAATTATTTAGTGGCCATTGCTCTGTATTGTGTGCTCTGCGATTTCAGCGAAGTAAAAAGACTAACTCAGGAACAAAGAAAAAAAAGACAAAGGGGAGGGGCTTGTTAAGCAAACAATAGTGTTGGGGGACAAAAAAGACAGTTACAAAAGCAAGAGTATTAAACTGACAGTTTTGTTTGGGATTTACAAAGGAAAGGTAATGTATTTAGCCATTAAAATGATTTAAAGAATGGAAATGGCTATTCTTTCACTGAAAACAGGACCTTGAAAGAACTCCAAAAATTAAAGGTAAACAATAAACAATACAGTGGTGTCTGAGTCTGACTGGATTCATAGAAGTCAAAGAATTTGTGAATTCATCAAGGAATATTTTATAAAATCATGGGAGTAGCTAAGGTTCCCTGAGAATGGAAAAGGTCAGCTATACTTCCTCCTTACAAGAGCAGGAATAGAACAGAAGCTGAAGACTGCTAACCTGTCATTTTAGCGTCAGTCACAGAGAACATTATGGAATCACTGTTGAAGAAAATAGTTCTATTATATTTAGAAGCCAGTGGTGCACTGGGAGCAAAGCAGCATGGATTCACACTGGGAAGATTATACAGGAAGAATCACTGCTGCTGTTTTGTCTTGCCCTTAACCCATTAAGCTGTTTACTTAACAAATTAGGCTATAGGTTGATAGGTAAGTACTAGGCTAGCTGCCCTTGTAGGTCATTTGAAGCTTAGCCAATTTCCCACAAAGGTGGGAAACAAACCCTGGTCCATGTTTTCTCTGAGGTAAAAACCTTAACCATTATGCCAACCACCAATCTTTTTTTTCTCCAAATGCTTATTCATTTAACTTTTTTTAGTAAAACAATATAAACAAATTAAAATAAGACGCATTTGCATGTTAATGTAAACTGTAAAGTACAGTTGTATAAGATCTTACCATAACAGTAGATGCCTTTTTCTTCACTGTTGCAGTATTCTTCACCTTAGGGATCTCCTGCCAAAGACAGCCTAATGTCCGGACAGTATACAAACACCTTTAGATCTTGTATGCACCGTATGTCACACGTATGCACCCCACACATGGCATAGGGCATAAAGGTGATGTACACATGTAGTTACCAGAACTGAATTTTCCTAGAAGAGAACAGTCTCCAAAGGACAAAGGACGCTAAGGCAATCTAGAAGGAGAAAATATAGATGGGAAAAGGGAGACTCTCAGCAAAAAGGGAAACCAAATCGAAGCCCAAAGGACAAAAAAAGGGGGGGGGGGGTTGGAGTGAGGAACTGAATACTGCAACAGTGGAAGAGAAGGGCATCTACTGTTATAGTAAGATTTTACACAACTCTACTATGTCCTTCTATATCACTGTTGCAGCATTCTTCATCTTAGGGAGAGTACAAAAGCTTAAGGAAAGGAATTGAAGGAGAAAGGCAGGGAGGATCCCTCATGAATCCATGCAAAATGGTTCATGCAAAACATGCTCTGGCCCTAAAAACCATATCAAATTTATAATGCTTAGTAAAGGTATGCACTGAAGACCAAGTAGCAGCTTCAAGGATGGAACTGGTGCCCAACCCCTTGAAGAAAGTACCAGAGGAGTGAAGTAGACAGACACATACCATGAAAAGAATAACAAAAAGAAATGGCTTTAGCTATCCAGGAAGAGATGGTTTGTTTAGAAACTGCCAAACCCAAGGTCCTGGGATGAAAAGAAACATAAAGCTGATCAGACTTACAAATGTCCTTAGTTTTATCCAAATATCTGAACTGTCTGTGTAAATCTACTGTATGAAGAAGGACCCTCTCACTAGAAGACTGATTTAAAGACAACTCAACAATTTTGGGCATAAAAGAAGGATTAGTACAAAGAGACACCCTATCCCTGTGATAAAACAAAAAGGAGGAGTGGCCATACTACTCAGCAACAGCTCCTTGTGGTCCTGCAGAGTGGTCCTAACAGCAGAGAACTGAGAAAAGCGACTACTTTCCTGATTTAAGTATTTTTTGCTGTTTTTTACCTGAAATACCTTCTCTTGCTTACCTTGAACAAGCTTAAACTGTTTTTTTTAACTGGTTGTTGCATTATATATTATTTGCACTTAAAGTTTCATTTAGTCGAAAATTGGTCTAAAGTTGTTTGTTTGTTTGTTAATTTAACTGTTGAGGCTGCCCACTAAAGTGTGCTAACCTGTGTAACTGATTTATTACTGTTTCCTGCTTTTCTGTGTGCTTTCTATCTCAAAAACAAAAAAAAAAAAAAAAATATCCTTGTTTTCCCGCCTCTCTTCGACTAGTTTAGACCAGTATACAGGCTTTGCTGTATTCTGGGCTGTGGTGTAGTTCCTCTGGTGTCCATTGCCATACTTGGATAGAAGGAAGTTTCTTTGCTCACCAGTGGGAGTGGGGAGCCTTGAGCAGCCTATCTGTCCCTGAAGGAGTGACCTCAGCACAAGAGCTTGTAGTAATTGGTTGTTTTGGACCATTTCTAGCTCTTTTGAAGTTCCCTGTTTAAAATCCGCCTCTGAGCATTTTTTTTTTCTAGCTATACTACTCAGCAACAGCTCCTCGTGGTCCTGCAGAGTGGTCCTAGCAGCAGAGAACTGAGAAAAGCAACTACTTTCCTGATTTAAGTATTTTTGCTGTTTTTTACCTGAAATACCTTCTCTTGCTTACCTTGAACAAGCTTAAACTGTTTTTTTAACTGTTTGTTGCATTATATATTATTTGCACTTAAAGTTTCATTTAGTCGAAAATTGGTCAAAAGTTGTTTGTTTGTTTGTTAATTTAACTGTTGAGGCTGCCCACTAAAGTGTGCTAGCCTGTGTAACTGATTTATTACTGTTTCCTGCTTTTCTGTGTGCTTTCTATCTCAAAAACAAAAAAAAAAAAAATATCCTTGTTTTCCCGCCTCTCCTCGACTAGTTTAGACCAGTATACAGGCTTTGCTGTATTCTGGGCTGTGGTGTAGTTCCTGTGGTGTCCATTGCCTTTCTTGGATAGAAGGAAGTTTCTTTGCTCACCAGTGGGAGTGGGGAGCCTTGAGCAGCCTATCTGTCCCTGAAGGAGTGAACTCAGCACAAGAGCTTGTAGTAATTGGTTGTTTTGGACCATTTGTAGCTCTTTTGAAGTTCCCTGTTTAAAATCCGCCTCTGAGCGTTTTTGCGCGGTTGTGCGCGCCGGTTAAACAAGGTTAAACTTTTCTGGCTCCGCCAAGTCTGCTCTTCAAATTTTCCCTTAAGAAAGCTCTACTCTTATAATAATCTAGTCTAATCGCTTTACTATAAGCCTAGCACTTGTTCTCAAACTCTCTCTTCTAAGTAAGCACTCACAAACTAAAGTAAGCACTACATCCACCTACCTTCCCTGTTAGTACCCACTTCCCTTAAAGGCACACTCCCTGTGAGTACCCACTTCCCTTAAAGGCACAGCACTCCCTTAAAATTTTAGCATGTCGAGTGGTAGATTGCTGGCATCCTCTCCGGTTCAGCTGGTTAATCTGGGAATCTTGAGACAATGCTACAATTGTCTCATGTACACAGACAACCCTCTCCTCCTCCCAACAAACACAAATACATGTGAGAGATGCAACTATATAGCCAAACTGGCGGCTGAACTCTCTCAACTCAGGACTGGCAAGACCAGACAGGAGGAGAAGGTAACCACACACACACCAAACCCGGTCCCACACAGACCTACCACATCTGCAAACCAAACACATAAAAACACAAAGACATACTCAGTGGCTCTAACAAAAAACTTACCAAAACAATAGAGGCTTCCAAGGCAGACACCCAAAAGTCCACCACCTCAAAACATAACACATGCATCACATACTTCAACAAATCAGTGTGTCAAACAATCACAGCCCTTAAGGCCAAACACCATGCCTGATACACTAGTAATAGGTGACTCTATAGTCAGACACACTGACGTTCTGCTTACCAGGCTGAACAAGGAGAGGGCAACGGTGAGCTGCTTATCGGGAGCTAGGATCTGCCACATAACACACACACTCAGGTCACTCCAAAGCAAGTACAAATATGACTCCGTCATTGTCCATGCCGGTGTGAATGACCTGAGACGTACCTCCCTGGACTACATGAAAAGAGACATAGAGGAGCTCTCTGATTATGTAGCCCAGGCTGGTATGACCCTGACCCTGAGAAGCATCTTGCCCTCACCAAGAATGATGCCACAATACAAAGACAAGATGACCAGCTTTAATAATTGGCTCAAATACTGGTGTCATTCTAGGGGGATCCAATGTCTGTCTGCTTGGGATGACATGCTGGACAAGCCACGCTGCTTCGCAAGGGATGGCTTGCATCTGTCACCACTGGGCTTCCGGATATTGGCTAAGGCTCTTGCCTCCCCCATAGTGCCTTTTTTAGGCAAGGCTCAAAAGACAAACCCACCTCCTTAGAAAACAAAAATGGAAAAAAAATTAAGGGTAATGCTGCTCAATGCCAGAAGTCTAAATCTCAAGATGCAGGCTCTCGAAGCACTCCTCAGTATGGAGGACATCAATGTCTGTGCAGTAACTGAAACCTGGTACAAGGCTCCTTGAGAGCACCCCAGCAATACCAGGCTATACCTCGTATCATGCGTTTTGGCCCCAAAACTCGAGCCAAACCAAAAACGGAGGGGGAGTGTCCATATTCATCAAGGACACCCACACCTCCAGGTTAGTGGCAACACATGAAGCATCAGAGACCATCCAGGTGCAACTAACCGTAGGCAAAACTGTTATACAACTGGTAGCATGTTACAGACCACCCTCCCAATCTCAGGAACCCCACTCAGCCTTCCTGAAGACATTGGAGGATATAAATGTCTCACCAAACACCACCATATTGGGAGACTTCAACTACCCTAACATAGACTGGGTGCATTATTCTAGCCCAAACATCCTAGCCCAAAGGTTCCTGGAATTCATAAATTCAAACGCAATGGAACAGCTAGTCACCTCTCCCACAAGGGGAGATAATATACTAGACCTGATCATCACAAACATGGGGACAAAGTGCTCCACACCGGAAGTATACCCTTCACTAGTGAGGTCTGACCACAAACTAATCACCCTGGATATACATATCTCACCTCCACCCCCAACACAAAAGGCTACAGTGAAAAACTTCTCAAAAGCCGACTTTACACTTCTTAAAACTGAGATGGTATCCTTTAAGCCCACTGGGACAGTGGAAACCACACCCCACAATGCAGAATCCTTCACAAATGCTTTCTACGGACATCTCCAAGAATGCATGGATCATGCAATCCCAAATAAAACCAAGACCCTCTCCACCAAGGCAGGCGTCCTGTCTGGTGGACCCCAGCCATAAACAAATTGTATAACAAAAGAAAGAAGCTACTGCACGTCAGAGCAAAATCCCATAAAGAGAAGGCATCTCTGATCAGCACTAGTAGAAAGCTACGTTCTCTCATAAAAACATCCAAGGCCAACTTTGAGAGAAAAATCGCTATGGACACTAAAGATAACCACAAGGCCTTCTTCAGCTATGTTAGAAACCTGGGCGGAAACCCTCAGATATGTTCAGAGTTAGTTCACAATGACAAAAAATACACAGAACCCACATATATTGCCAACATTTTGGCAGACAGGTTCAGTGCAAATTTCTCCCCTCCCTCACCCCCAAAAGAAGAAATACTCATCCCAGCTGACTGTAACCGCCCTGTCATCTCAGATGTCCAGGTGAGAACCGCCCTCAGCAAAGCTAAAAACACAGCATCAATGGGACCCGACGGTATCCCGGGTTGCGTGCTACGAGAACTCCAAGAGGAGCTAAACCTGCACATAAAAATGCTATTTAACCTTAGCCTTACTACAGGATATGTACCTGAAAACTGGCGTACAGCAACAGTAGTCCCACTCCACAAAGGAGGCACCTCTACTGACCCTGGTAACTATCGCCCCATAAGCTTAACCAGCCTGGTCTGCAAAGCTATGGAAAGAATCATTATGGAACTAATAAACAGAGACATGGGGGACTTACAAACACTTGACCCCACCCAGTTCGGCTTTGTAAAAGGCAGATCCTGCCTTTTAAACCTGGTTGACTTTTTTGAAACAGTCACTAGAGCCATTGACGAGGGCAAAGCAGTCCATACAGCCTACCTGGACTTGGCTAAAGCTTTCGACACAATACCCCACTCTGGCATCATAGACAAGCTCAACAGCTTAAATGTAATTCCATATGTCACAAGATGGGTGGCAAACTGGCTAAAGGATAGAACCCATAAAGTCAGAATCACTGGAGCCATGTCAGACTCAAAGCCAGTGATAAGTGGTGTCCCACAGGGCTCTGTCCTGGGACCCCTCTTGTTCGGCATTTATTTCTCAAATGTGAAAGCAAACATGGGTGGGTTGTGGCTGACAAAGTTCGCAGATGACTGCAAACTAGGCGCCATAGTCGATACACCAGCTGACACATACATCCTACAGAAAGGCCTCACTGAAACGGACAACTGGCGCCGGAGTCATGGCCTTAAACTAAATGCCAAAAAATGTACAATCATTCCCTTTGGGAAAAACAAAGTGCCCACAAATTATCACATAGGTGGTAACCCACTGAGTACAGAAAAAGTCATCAGAGACCTGGGGACCCAAGTCGATAGTGACCTCTCATTTGACACCCATGTTGCCAAAGTGGTTAGAAAGACTTTCTACCTTGCCCACCTTATCATGAAGGGATTCACATCCAGATCAAAGGAGGTCATTGTGCCCCTGTACTCCTCCCTTATCAGGCCCATGATTGAGTATAATGCCCCATTTGGTATGTACCTCACCCGGCACTTGCAACAGCTAGAGAGACCCCAAAAGTACCTCACCAAAAGGATCAAGGGTCTCCAACATATGTCATATGCTGCCAGACTAAAGAAACTCCAACTCTATTCAGTAGCATACTGCCTACTCAGAGGTGATCTGTGCCTGACGTACAAGGCCATGTCCAATCAGGAATTGATGGACATGCTCTACCTCAAAAAATCCAAATCCATCAGAACCACGAGAGCTAAAGATTTGAACCTCAGCACAAATATGAATAGGACATGCTGGAGGGACAGATTCATAACTCAGAGGCTTCCCATACTCTGGAACAGAATCCCAGTTTATGTTAGGCAGAGCCCCTCACAGACTCTCTTCAAGAGAAATCTTGACGAGTGGATGGGAGATCATAGGTTTACCCCAGGGGTCATCTCTGTGTCACTACTAGAGAGAGGCACAGTAAACTAATTCTATTATGTAAGGGGGTCTTCACTGTGTCACTAATAGACAGAGGCACAGTATTCTAAATCTATTCTGTACACTTTTGTACCATTACATGGGGTGGCGAAAGCCACATCACTATGGCTAGGCTTATAAATGCCCCAGGGCAGATAGCCTAGTACCAAACTATGAAACTATAAGGGCATGAAATTCAAAAACCCTCCAAGCAGAAGAACAAGCAATAAGACAGTCTTCCAGGTACAATGTTGCAGAGAAGCTGTACCTGCAGGCTCAAAAGAAGCCAGGTTCATTTTTTTCTAAAACAAAATGAAGGTCCCATAGAGTCCTAAGATGCAAGACACCTTTAAGAAACTGTATGACTTCAAAGCAAGAAGCCAAAGGAGGCTTCAAGGGCAGGCAGGCAGAAATAGCTGACAAATGGGCCTTTACGTAAGAATAGGCCAAGCCAGACTGGAGCAACTCACACAAATAAGAGCGAACTACATGTTCCCCAAATGAAAAAGGGTCCTGGTTATGATCATGGCACAGGACAGAAAATGTCTTCCATTTGGATATATAAGACTTTCTAGTTGTAGGTTTCCTTGCCTTCTGTAAAACCCTGAGCACATATTCAGAAAAGAGGTGCCTAAAAGGGATCAAAACCTATCACCCACAGTGTCAGTTGAAGAGTGGACAAGTGACGATGAATAAGAGACCCACTTGTCCTATGTGAGGAGGTCCAACCAATGAGGTAACTTGTGGTAATTGCCCCCGGCCAGATGCATTAAGGAGGGGAGCCAGTGCTGTCTTTGCCAAAAGGGAGTCACTAGCAAGATTTTTGGGGAGTCCAGCTGAATCTTCTGCAGGACTCTTGGAAGTAGGGGAAGGGAAGGCATAGAGAAACATCCCCTTCAAAGGAAAAGTGGGGACATACATCTTCCATGCCAGATGGCATGGCACTCTGGAACACAAAAGAAGGAGCTGCCTGTTCAGAGGGGAGGAAAAAGATCTACCCGAGGAATAACCCACCAATGAACAATGTCCAGAAATATGTTTCTGTGATGCATCCATTCATGATCCTGTGCTTTAGACCTGCTCAAGCAGTCTGTTACTAGATTGTACTCTGAAGGAATGTATACTGCCTGAAGAGTCTTCTGATAACTGATAGCCAGATCCCTGGCCTGAACAGCAAACCTGCAGAGAAGGTAAGACTTTGTACTCCCCTGCTTGTTCACTGTGGTGTTGTCCATGTAATCCTTCAGAGGGCATAGAGAGAGCATGGGGTGAAACGCCTGAAGGGCCAGAATCAGAGCTCTCATCTCTTTCATTTTTATATGGTCTGACTTCTGATGGGGAGGCCAGAGACCTTGAACATTCAGGTGACCACAGGAAGCACCCCACCTCATCTCCAAAGTGTCATTGAACAGTTCCTGATAAAAAACGAAGGCTGAAAGTGCAGGCCTAGGCTGAGGGTAAGTTGCTGACTCCACCACTCATATTCCTACTTTAGACAAGAAAAGAGGCACTCTGAAATCCAGAGGGTGGCAATTCTGAAGCCAAACTGACTGAGGTACCATTGAAGCTTTTAGATGTGCAGTCTGACAAGAGGGAGCACTGGAATAGAAGAGACCATGAATCCCAGGCTCGAAGAAACTTTCTGGCTGGAATAGCAGGCTTGTCAGATAAAGGAGGCTTCTGGGCCACAGAAGCCTGTGAAGAATTAGCAGGAGGAGCTAGCCTACCACTTTTCCTGCCTTTAGATGCTAATGAGACTGCCTGCGAGCAAAAGCAGGCCTAGTAGGATAATTCCTCTGGAAATTAGGGATAGGATGACAAAAACATATTTAAGGTCCTGCAAAGCTTTACCTTCTTTTTGAAGAGACTTAAAAATATCGGTAGCAGCAGTCCCAAAAAAGACTTTTTTATCCAAAGGAGCATCCTGCAACTTGGCTTAATGTCCTCAGGTAAAGATTGTAGACAAACCCAAGAGTAGTGCCTCATGACAGACCCAAAGGCAATAGCTCTGAAAGAGGCATCAACAGCATCATAGCTGTGCTGATAGACAGGTGAGCCACTTGAGAGGTAGAACCAAAAATAAATAAAGAAGAAGACTTATCTTTAGAATCAGGGAGGTCAGAGATAATCTGAAGAGCCGGTAAAATCAAGGCAGGGCATATTTGGTCATGTGGGTCTGGTAACTGATGGTCCGAAAGGCCAAAGTAGAAGCAGTATGAACCTTCTTCCCAGTTATCTCCATTGCCCTAATATACATATCTGAAGGCAGAAGCTTGGAAAAAGGCAAACGCTTAGAAGGCTTGTCAGTGGAGACTGACACCACAGCAGGGTCAGCAGAAGGACACAAATAAGAACTGACATTCCTCAAGAAGCTTAAATAGCCTGTTAGTGTGTGTTGAACAGTAAATAAAATATTATTCTGCTGTAAATATGCTGAAAGATAAAGCATAGAATAAAACATTTGCTTGAATGTAGGCATAGAGCTTAGCAATGTAAAATTGGCATCCATACTATGTGACATAGCTTTGGCTAAAATAAGTGGAAAAAAACCAAGAAACTTCTGTTAATGTATCAGCAAGGAAGTTTGACAGATGAATGGACATGCTTTTTATAAAATTAGCAGTACGTGCTCTCTTACAAGCTGTTTCATCAAAAAAAAAGTTCTCCCACATTATCAGCAAAGAAGTTGACAGATGAATGGGCATGGCTTTTTATAGAATTAGCAGAAAAACAATTCTGAAAGGCATTCTCACATCATAGGTTCATAGGTTCATGGGTAGGTACTAGGCTATTGGCCCTAGGGCCTATACAACTCTAGCCAAAAAGGTACCCTGGCTTTCGCCACTCAAGAAAATTATTTTCCTGTGCCCCTGTCAAGCAGAACCACAGAAGTGATCCCCGGGGTGAATTTCCTATTACCCATCCAATCATCAAGATTTTTCTTGAAGAGTGCTAATGAGGAGCTCTGTTTGACATAGATAGGTAGTCTGTTCCAGAGTATGGGAAGTCTCTGGGACAGGACTCTATCCCTCCAGCATATTTTGTTTATTGTGGTGACAAGGTTTAGGTCCCTAGAGCATGTAGCTCAGAGGGATTGGGATTTCTTTAAGTGGAGCATGTCCAACAGCTTTGGGTTTGACATAGCTTTGTATGTTAGGCAGAGATCGCCTCTGAGTAGGCGATATACGACGGAGTAAAGCTGGAGTTTTTTGAGTCGGTCTGCGTAAGGCATCTGTTTGAGGCCAGTAATCCTCTTTGTGAGAAATTTTTGTGGCCTTTCCAGTTGCTGTAGATGTCTTGTGAGGTACATACCAAAAGGGGTATTGTACTCTATAATGGGTCTAATGAGTGATGAGTAGAGGGGGAACAATGACCTCTTTTTTTCTGGATGAGAAACTTTTTGTGATGAGGTGTGCTACATAGAAGTATTTCCTGACCACTGTGGCGATGTGATTATCAAAGGAGAGACTACTGTCCACCTGTGTCCCAAGGCCTCTTATCACACTTATGGTGTTAAGTAGACTACCGCCTATGTGGTAGCTCATGGGTACAGAGTTTTTACCAAAGGGGATGACAATGCACTTTTTGGCATTGAGCTTGAGACCATGGCTTTGATACCAGGCATCTGTCTCAGTGAGGCCCTTTTGTAGGATGTCCACATCGTTAGGAGTTTCAATTATGGCTCCTAGTTTGCTGTCATCTGTGAATTTAGTTAGCCAAAGACCATCTGTGTTAGCCTGTACTTCAGAGAAGTCGATACCAAACAGGAGAGGACCCAGGACTGAACCCTGTGGTACTCCACTTGTCACTGGTCTGAAGTCTGATTTGGAGTCTGCTACTTTCACAGTGTGGGTTCTGTCAGTAAGCCAGTTGGCAACCCATCTTATGACATAGGGATTTATACCTAGTTTATACCTAGTTTAGTGAGTTTATCTATAATTCCAGAGTGGGGGATGGTGTTGAAAGCCTTGGCGAGATCTAGATAAGCTGTTTGAACCACCTTACCCTCATCTATGGCTTTGGTGACTGCTTCAACGAAGTCTATCTGGTTTAGGAGACATGATCTGACTTTTACAGACCTGAACTGTGTGGGATCCACAGTTTGGAGATCTCCAATGTCTCTGTTTATGAGTTCCATGATGATACGTTCCATGGCCTTGCAGACCAGCCTTGTCAGGCTAATGGGGCGGTAGTTCCCAGGGTCTGTTGTGGCCCCCCCTTTGTGAAGTGGGATAACCATCGCAGTGTGCCATTCAATGGGCACAAAGCCTAAGGTGAGGCTATGTTTGAACATGGTACTTAGGTGGGGTGCCAGTTCATTCTGTAGTTCATGTAGAAGGCAGCCTGGGATGTTGTCAGGTCCCATGGATGCTGTGTTCTTGGCTTTGGAGAGTGAGGTTTTTACCTGTGCAGCTGTGATTACAGGAACTTTGCATTCTTCCAGTATAAAGATGGGCCCTTTAGGGAGTGAGAGGGGGGGTAAAGTTAGCACTCAACCTATCTGTCAGGATGTTGGCAATATCAGTTGGTTCTGTATATTTAGTGTCATTGTGTGGTAACTCAGAGCAGATCTGAGTGTTGCCATTGAGATTCTTGACATAGCTATAGAATGCTTTGTGGTTGTTTTTAGAATCAGTGGTGATTTTGTTTTCATAACTAGCTTTTCTAGGATTTTATGAGGGATCTCAGCTTCTTACTGAGGCTGACCAGGGAGTTCCTCCAGTCGTGGGATTTTACTCTTTTTGCAACAGTTTCTTTCTGCTATTGTAGAGTTTGTTTATGGCAGGAGACCACCAGATTGGCTTCCTTTTTTTGGAGGATAGCATCTTGGTTCTGTTAGGGATAGCATGATCCATGCACTCATGTAAGTGCTTATAAAGTGCATTTATGTAGGCTTCAGCAGTCGTACCTCTATTGTCCATCTGTATGGGTGTCCTGAAGTTTGTCACTTCTGTCTTAAGAAGCATGAAGTTGGCTTTGGAGACATTTTTTATGGTTGTTTTCCTAATGGGGGGTGGGAGCGGGATGTGGATGTCTAGGGTGATTAGCTTGTGGTCGGATCTGACCAACGAGGAGCTGACCTCTGGTGTGGAACACTGGTCACCCATGTTGGTGATGACCAGGTCTAGGATATTGCTGCCCCTGGTGGGGGTGTGGATAAGTTGATCCAAGGTGCTGGAATTGATGATTTCCAGAAAACGTTGAGCAAAAGTTTTGGTACAAGAGTAGTTTTCCTAGTTAAGTAGGGTAGTTGAAATCACTCATTATTAGCATGTTGGGTTGTACCTTAATATTTTCCAGTGTATCAAGAAAAGATGAGTGGGAATCCTGGGGCATGGTAGGGGGTCTGTAGCAAGCTACAATCTGGATCGCGGTTTTGCCCAGAGTTAGTTGACCTTGGATAATCTCGGATGCATTATGCTGAGCAACTAACGTGGAGGTCTGGATATCCTTAATGAATATGGACACGCCTCCACCTTTAGAGTTTCGGTCCGGGTTTGCTGGCCGAAAGGTGTGGTATGAATTATAGCCTGGTAATGCAGGGGTGCTCTTTGGAGCTTTGAACCAGGTCTCTGTCATTGCACAGATGTTGATGTTCTCCATTTTAAGGAGTGCCTCGAGTGAGTGCATTTTGAGGTTTAGACTTCTAGCATTGAGTAGCATTACCCTCAGCTTTTGCTTGCTTGTACCTGTTACGATGGTGAATTTGTCATTTGAACCTTGCCTAAAAAAGGCACTATAGGGGTGGCAAGAGCCAGCAGATGTTTTTACAAGTAAATATTAAATGGTTTCACAGAAGGACAACAGGAAAGTCTAAAAACAGACATTACGTTCTTTCCCACAAATTTTCTTACAAAAGAAGAAAAACAGGATAAATAGACTGTAAAAATTCGGCTGTGTTAGAGGTACGTAAGAACTTAGGTTCTGAGGTAAATGGAGAATGGAAAGTTATCATCTATACTGGTCATGAAGAAAACTTTGCACATTAAAACTGTAAACTACAGTAGTACGTGTTATTTGTTAAAATACTAAGTTATTTATTAATAACTGCGCTATATAAAGTATTGTGCTGCAAAGTTTATGTTCTCATTAGTGCAACTTGCAAGACTTTGTGTTATAACTAGACTTTGATTTCAACAGTAAACAGCCAACAAGACTTTGTGTCTTAAGAAGATTTTGTTCCAGCCCAGTGCACAGCATGCAGCACCTCAATAAATTAATTTTTCAGTGGTGATCCTAGCCTGTATCTGAACACAGGCGGAGTAATGCCTTGTATAAGGTCACTCTAGTAAAGGCACAGTAACTAACATTTATGTTGGGCACTTCAGTTTTTTACAGTTTGCAGCAGTACAGTTCCTCAGACATCTGAATCTGGAGTGAGACTTCAGTGCAGGAAAGTCTTAGTGCCATAAATTCTCAAAGTCAGGTGAAGAACAAGTTTTCAAAGCTGAAACTGCCAGTTTTGTTTCACCATCTTCACGATTGACTACAGAGACTTTTCAACCATCTACAGTAAGCAGCTTGGCCATCTGCCTCTCTGTTGACTGGTAAGAAAATTGTTCTGTGTTACATACAGTATGGGTGCCATTAGAGGTCATAATAACAAAATGCAATGTTGGTAAACACAGCATATTGGCAAATGTAAAAATTATTAGGGCAAGTTGATAATAAGGCATTATGCAAATGGATTACAATATTTGACTGGTATCTCAAACAAAACCATGTGTGGTATGACAATAAATGTTTATTGTGTAAGTCATATGAAACTGCTTTCTGTGTACAATGGCAGGCCATTGTTCAAAGGTTAAACTGTACAAACATATCTTTTAATGGTGAAGAACCAGCAAAAGTTAATATGCTTACATTATGTCCTGTCACCACATGTGAAAGGTCAATTTCAGAGTTACAACAGCAGTCAAATCAGTTATTGACAAAATCTCCAGTACATCTTGTTACAAAAGAATTGAATAAACTTCTAGAAGACAGACAAAATGAGTTCAGGAAGTTTAGAAAAGTTATACATTTTTGCAAACGTGCATAGAAGCCTTAGATTCAGCAGAACAGGTTACTGAGAAATATCAGGCAGCCCATGGAGAATTGCAGACAAGAAAAATCTGGTTAGTAAAGAGTTAAAGAAACAGCAGTTACAGGATAAGAAAATAAATTAGCTGAGCTGATAAAGACTGACTTCCAGCACACAACAGCTGGTCATCACAAAACATTGCAAAAGTGCAGGAAACTACAGCTGATCTGTACAACAAGGCATATTTTACAACATGCTTATATATTTAAAAAATGGATAGCATTCACATTAAAATCTAATGTATAGACAGCACTTTACTCAAATGCTT